>NC_133555.1:7583257-7886287 GCF_048773025.1 Camelus bactrianus | reverse complement strand
AAATTTCCTATTTTCATGGCACTTTAGGTCTAGTACAGGAGAAACATATTCAGTGAATTAGCCAGTGAACGTATAATATAGTATCAGTCACTTTAATGCTGGGATATGATGGAATCGAGAGAGACAGGGAAGGCCTGGGTCGGGGGGTGACATTGGAGCAGAGAACAAGGCAGGGAAGGAACTGTGACTGTATCTGGAGGTGGGGACAGAGGGTGGAGGCGGAGTGGGTAGGAGTGACTCAGACAGAAGGACAAACAAATTCAAGGACAGGAGCTGAGGCGGGAGGGGTTGGCTGGCTAGAGGAGGAACAAGAGGCAAGCAGGTGGGAAGGGGTCCAAGAGGGGCAGGAACCAGCTCACTGAACAGTATGGGCAGTGGTGCGGATTTCAGGTTTATTCTACATGGTATGGAAGTCACTGGAAAATTTAAGCAAGGGAGTGACACGATCTGACTTACATTTTACAGAGATCACCTGGCTGTTGTCAAGAGAACAGAGAACAGACTCCAGCAGTAAAAGTAGGAACAAGGAGATGAGGAAGCAATCACTGTTATCCCCACAACAGATGACAGCGTGGTTCTGGAGGAAAGCTGGTAGAGGTGGCAAAACGTAGTTTGGTAGGGAGATGCAAGGATGAAGTAGACAGAATTTGGTGATTGACTTTTGTATGTGGTATGAGCAAAAGAGAGAAATCTAGATGACTCCGTGGCTGTTGGTGTGAGAGCTGGGGGGTGGCAGTGTCATTTACTAAAATGGAAGTGACTAGGGGAGGGGCAGACTTGGTGTGAGGGTAGGGTAATCTTGGACGTGTTAATTTTGAGATGTCTACGAAAGATGAAGATGTCAGCAAGGAGTTGGATATACCATTCTGGAATTCAGGAGAGATGCTGGGGGTTATGAGATGACCAATGACACATTAAACCTTGAGACTCTATGAGATCATTTAGGCATGGCTGTAGCCAGAAATGTCAGAGGATGGTCCTGAGGGTGTTTGTATATTTCGAGCCAGGGAAGAAGAGGAAGAGGTAACAGTGAAGTTACACAAGGACATTCAGATAGAGATGAAGAAAACCATCTCCCAGAGACTGAAGGGGGAAACAGTTAGGAGGAAGAGTAAAAGATCACATGCTGCTGAGATACGGAATAAGATGGAAACCAAGACTTGACCATTGGACTGGGCAGTGGGGTCATCACTGGAGACCTTGGAGAGTGGCTTGATGGAGCAGCAGAGGTGAAGGCTTGATTAGGGTAGATGTAAGTGAGAACGGAGGGAGAGAAAGTTGTATCAATGAGCAAAGTAAAGGCTATCAAGGGATTTTACTGTAATGATTCTGTAAAAAATCCAAGTATCGCTGTAAAGACCCAAGTGGTGGGTGAAGGAGCGTACAGGCTCATGGGAGGGTATCTTTGAATGTCTGTATGGTGAAGACAGTGATCTTGCAGAGAGAAAAAACTTTAAAAGGCAGAAGAGCAAAAGGACCATTACAGGAGTGACATGATTGCTATTATTCAGTTATTTATTATTGACAACCTTTTAAAAATATAAGAAATATTTTTAGCTTGCAGGCCATACAAAAACAGGCCATGTGTACAGGTCAGATTTGGCCCATGGGCTAAGTCTGCTGACCTCTGTAGTCCAGTGGCCTGTTACCTTCCTTGACGAGAACTGGATGTACTGGTTTTAGCACATCAATTCTTAGGCCTGCTGTGTACGTGGAGGGTAGGACGCCTCCGTCCGTGAGGTGGTAAACACAGTGAGGCTTCTAATCCCTTGTTGCTTAATGTGGCTCAGTTTTTTTGTTTGTTTCCACGAGGACAAGATTTTAAAGTAGTAGTATTTTCTGGAACCATGGATGGCATGAGAAGTTAGAATTGCACCTTTCAATGAATAGATCGTATAGTGCTGGCAGATACCAGGGATGCAGGAAAGCTAGGACCAGACGCAGCAGCATCTCCAACCGACCAGGACATAGCACAGGTGAGGAAATGGGAGTTATGGGTTGGACAACAGACCCCTTTCATATCCATGACAGCAAGACTCTCCCTTCTCTTTCCCCTTCCTCCTCCCCTGAAGAGACAGAGAGTGAAAAAGAGAGAGCTTCATTCTCAGCAAGACCACAGGACAGAATCCCCTTGACGTTAGATGCCAGGTGTCTGCGCCTGGTTAAACAGCGAAATTTGCATGCAAATCAGAACCTTCTCTTTCTCTGGATCTCAAGATTCTGTTCTGCAGTCATCAATACCTAACGTAAAGATGTAAAGACTCGCATTAGTACAGGCTAAAGTATGAAGACAAATCCCCACATCCCAGGGGCTGGTGACAAAGTAAAGTTTGATGAAGGTTGAGCAGCGTTTTTCTATCCTCTCGTTATGTTGTCTGGAAGCCATGGCTCGTGAGGTCGCGGTAGCAGGGCAGGGTGAGAGAGGGTCTGGGAGGCGCGGGGAGAACATGGACATTTGACAGGCACTAGCTCTGCCTCAGCGTATGCTGTCGCCACCCACCTGTCCTTTAACAGCACAGGCCCACTAGTTCACGCTTCCCACCCACTTATCCAGCGTTCTGAAAAGACACAATGCCGCCAGCCCTTCCAAGAGAGGAAAGATACTGTCTTTAAAACATTTTAATCAGTTACCATCCTAGGGGTCTTGTGCTCATCAGCGTTGATGATGGGGTCTTGAAAGTTGTCCTTCAGAAGACTTTAAACCAGCTAGAACTTTTCAATCCTTGAAACAATTGTAAAATTAATGTGAAAAGTTGCAACCTTCTCTCAAGCTTCTGAAAATCCTCTTGGCACTTCTGCATTTAATGAGGCACACATTGATACAGACCCATCCTGACACGGCGGGAGAATTTCTCCATGACGGAAAAATAAGCGTTTGTGCCCATAGTGAAGTAATCAGTAATTGACTTTGGTGGATACAAAATGGAGCGAGATGACTTGAAACATGAATCTGTCTTTCCAGAAGGACCACAAGTTTGGGGATAATGAAAATATCTGGAGTTCATGAAAGCAAAGGGCAAAAGTGCACGGACAATTTTTTTCCCCTGAAACCTTCCTATATGTCACTTGGAAGAGAATTCCCACTCACAGGATATTTGAAGTGGCAGGAACTGTAGTGATAGTCTCGTCCAGTCCTTTTACTCTACAGATCTGAGGACGCAGACTCAGATTTGAAGCGATCTGCCCGGGGGTACATCGTCATTGGCAGCCTCATTTCATTTAATGGGACACATGCAAATTATGTTTCCCGTAATACACTGAGCACACCTCATTATCTTTACTTACGACTTTTTCATTATTTTTAGAAGTCCTTCTTGAATTTTTTTATTATAAAATTAATGTTTGCCATGCAAAATTAAATAGTGGGAATTTTATGTATTCTTTTGTTCTGTCTTTTTAAAACACCATGAAAGTAGAATGCATTTACTTCCTCCTAAAGGAAGGAACAGCCCCAGAGCAGTTCAGAGCGTCACTTGACGATCTATCACGGCACATGTTTATACTTCAGTTCTTGTATCCTGAGTGACTGACGACGAATCCTATCCCTCCGAACATCAGCACTCAGGTTTTGCACTGACACCTGGTGTGTGAGTTTTAGTAGTGGGAGTGTGCTCTGCTTTTCTACCCAGAGGCTGACACAGGGCCACCTCTGCTTGCTTCAGTGTCAAAAGAAAGATGCAGGCTCAGTGACTCACAGAGTACTGCATAAAGAAGCAGTCTTTATGTGCCTGTGAAAGTGGGTTACGGGCTCATTGCAGAGGAGGAATTGTCAGAAGGACAGATGAGAGTAACTGACACCAGGTCTTGGGCTCCCAAAGTCCAGATAGATTAGTGGCAGTCGGAACCCGTGCAGCCCTCAGGTTGTCACCTACCTGCTGTTTTTTCGGGAGCACACAATTGGGTGCTGGGTTTTCAGATCCTGACGTGTGTGGTTCAGGAATGGGGGTGTTCCGAGTAAGGAGATGAAGGCTGTTTAGATCCTTTGAAAGTCACATAGAGTGGTATATTTCACTGTCTCATCACCTTAGCAACAATTCAAGCAAACAGGTCATTTAGCATCAGCCATCCGAAATATCTGGAAGACTGAAGTTTTTACTGAAGCTGGTCAACTACCCAGAAATGTTGCCACCCTAAAGATGAAATGGCCATCTCCAGGAAAAGAATCCATTTCGGAGTTAAATTGTTCAAAAGGCACACAGCGGCACCATGATTTTTATGCTTCTTACTGTTTTTTTCCTTCCAGTGGATACTTAAAAATCAATTTATTTTTATTCCGCTGTGTACCAGGGGTATAGTGTTCGTTAGGATGAAGAAGCAATTTTAATTTAGTGGGAAATGGATTTTCTTTATCGCCGAGAAAAGTGTAGAATAGATGAGAGACACACCAAATGGAATTCACATCCTCCATCCCAGGGGTTGAGGTGGGAAGATGGGGCTGGCAGGGGGACAAGCTGAGATTGTGATAATTCTGTTTGGATTTCTCTTTAGAGCTCTTGGTTGTCAATAGAAGCTCTTGGTTAGCAACACAAATGACCTAGTTATGCCTGTCTTGTTGAACTGGCCGCCCTGAGGCAGCGCAGTACAGAGAATTAAGGGACCAGGGCTCGGCTCGGGCTGTGCTGCTGTCTACCAATGAGGCCTCCAGGAACCATTCTCTCCTCTCTGTGCATCAGTTTCCCCATCCATAAAATGGATTTTTGCCATTGTCATCAGTCTATGATTCTTAAGTTAACTGAGAAAATGCCTTACAATTTGCCCAGATCATCTCAGTCAAGGGTTTTTGATTATCATTGACTACAGATTATAGGATCTCTGGGAACCTGGTGTTCAACTGAATTGATACACAGACCCGTTGGTTTCTAAAGCTGCATCTGCAGTTTCCTTTCTGTAGTTATTTCATTGTCATTTCATGTGCTATCTCAGCCAATTCATGTGCTGTTTTCTTATAGTTATTCTAGTGTGTGAGGGAGAGAGGGAGAGGAGTCACCCATCTCCGCTGATGCAACCTCATTTGTCTCCCTGTTGTCTGTTTCTCTGTGATCCAGCAACACTGTCTTTAATTCCCCAGTACTTGCCGTGCTTTGTCCTGCCACAGGGTCTTTGCACATGTTAAAAACTCACAAATTCAAATCACATCATACTTGGGAGGTACCTCAAAATATCATTGATGTTCATCATCACTTTGAAATTCTGCTGCCTATTGAACCTGTTGCCTTGATATTGTTATTTAAGGCATTGATAGAGAAGCATATATATAATAATATCACACTTTTGCAAGTACTGCCATAACTGTATTTTAATATACCTGCTTCCTTTGTAATGCTATGTATCTTATCCTGTGCATCTAAAGGCAATATTCTGAGAAGGCGTCCATAGGGTTCCCCAGACTGCCAAAAGAGGGATTTAGTACCCAAAAGCTTAAGAACATCTATATGAGACCATAAATTGAGTAAAGCGGGCGCTGTAACTGGTTCAGTGTATCAGCATCTTGGGCGGGCTACCGGTGCTAATCACATGCGGAATGAATCAATGCACATATAGAAGGTAGGAGAGGAAAACCCTTCATTCCGAGATTTAGTTACTTGATATAACCTGCTGAAGTTGAATTCTTGGAGAAAAAGTACATTAAACCTTTTAAGTAATTAAAACATGGTGAGCTGCAAAGATTAGAAACATGACTCAAGCTGGCTTGAATACCAAAGAGATGTGTGTTCATGAAGTCCAGAGGTGGCCGGGCTCCACGCACTGTGCGGTCAGCGTCTCCACAGGCCGCCAGGAACCCAGGTTCTCCCTGGGTCTGCATTCTGTCTGCAGCCAGGCTCACACGTTGCTGCCAGTGACAACTGGGGCTGCGTGCTTCTTTGATTCTGTCCAATAGGAAAGGGAGAGACTCTCATCCCCAATCATGGGAAATCCATTCTTCCCATTGGTCTTGTTAAGCCAATTTAGAATTAACGCCAGTCACTGGCCAGTAGTAGCTGCCAGGGTAATGCCACATGTTGACTGAGTGAGACTGATCAGTCTGTCTTGGCAGCTGAGGTGGGCAGATGAAAAAAATTTAAAAAAAAACCAAAACCAGTAAGTCATGCTAGAAGTAGGAAAGGAGAAATGTTGGGTGGGCATCCAGCGGAGTCAGCGACCCACAGCTCTTCAGGAAGGCTCATCAGAGGACACTTAAGAGCAGGAAAAAAAACCCCACTGTCATTCTGTGCTCAACACTTACCTCTGGAAAATAAGATAAGGGGAGAGCAAGTCTGGAAGGCGATCGTGTGTATAAGCAGCCCTGCTCCCGATGCCTCTGGAGTGGCGTTTCACACCGCAGTCTGCACAGAAAGTAGAAGCACCCTGCTTTGCTTAGTAACCTTACCCCCCACCCCCAACACCAGAGTCCAGTGGCATCTGGTGAAGCTGGCTTTACACGCTGTGAAGGAGTGGAGATGAAATGAACACCAACATTTAACACAGCTCTTTTCTGTTTTGTCGTATTTCATTCTTCACATTCACTCAGCATCCATCTCTCCGGTTATCATCTACAGAAGAGATGGAAAAGAAAGAACTCCCCCCTGTAATTACTTAGAGTCACGTGCCTACCAGCAGAAGGGGTGATACCAGCTCACAGAGGTAGCAACTCATGTGTCTCCAGGCCTGTCCCCCGTGACCCGCTTTCAGCACCAGGGACCACTCCTGCGTGATTAGGCTTCCGTTGATTTCCTGAAATTTTAGCTCTCAGAATAGAAGTCTTTATGAAGATGCCATTGTAGTTAATTTGCCTGCTACTGTTTCATAATAAAGAAAGTTATTTCAGAAGAAATTACGTTTTTATAAGTTCGAATTCTCTAATGTAGGCCGGTAGTCAATGTGGAATTCTTTGAAGCTTGCAAGTTTTGTGCTTTGATGTTTCTTGTAGGAAATCAGGGTATTCTGCTGTCCCTCCCAACCATGAGTAATTATTCTAGCCAGCTATACTATTTCCGGAGGCTTGCTGTCAGGAGGGTATGCATAAGTGAAGCTTTTAAAAGTTTTAGGTTACTCTGATGAGCAAACCATCTCCTGGCAAAAGAAGGGATATCTCGCGAGCTCTTTGTGTTGGGAAATAAGACATAAAATCACAGTCACATGATTTCCTACAAAATGTGATGTTACCTGTGTGTCAGAAAGAAACTGTCTAGTTACAGCTACCACTGAAGACGGCAGAAGGGCCCAGATAATGTGCCTTTTAATTAAACTTGTCTATTTTCAGTTGATACAAAAGAGCTCAGATTTCTTTCCCAAAGACCTGGATATATGCATGTTCAAGTGAAAACCTTTACTTCTTTAATTATATTAAAAAAAAAAAAAAATCTGTCCAGTCAGCACTCTAACTCCTAAGACTGAGGCTGCCTTTTGTAACCTGGGGACAGGCCGGTTATGTCAGGTTGCTATGCCGTGTCACTGAAAGCTTTTTTTTTTCTGTTTACTTGTTTGTTTTTCTAAGTGCCCCGGCCTCAAAGTTTATATTATTTAATGATATATCTCACAGAGAGATCCCCAGTAGGCCAGAAATAGCACTAGAATTCCAAGAGTCATGACTCTAGGTTTTGTTACCTCCCAGAGAAAAATTGTGGGAGTGAGTTCAGTTTCCTGAACAGCAATTCATAGAGACGGCATCTGTATCTTCCTCACGCACTACATGACTTACACACTTGCTTTATTAATCGTTCCTCTCTGTGCTCTTGAGTGTAAGTTCTAGACTGCAAGGGGTTTCGTCTGTCTTCCCCAGACTCTACTGTATTTGTAAAAAGTTTCTATCAAGCAGGGAGGTAGGATGCAAGTTAATTGGATACTATCAGAAAAACTCCACCTTTGCAAGTCATTTTAAGAAATGTTCATGTACATGTTTAAGATTTTATTATATAAATCATCACATTATCAGTGAGGGTACCACACAGATATTACAACCAACCCCAGAGAGAAATCAAGGAAGCACACATTTACGTGGAATAAAGAGAAGTTGAAATGAATGTACAAGTAGACATAAAATTGGCTTTTGCCATGGGGTGGGAGTAGAGAAATCAATGGTCTCCTGGACATGCTGGACAACATTTATCTGCTTGTCTAGAAACAAGAATTACTTTGCATTACAGTGAGTCAGCTATAAGTTGCAGCTCAAAGGCAGTGAAAGGCCAGTAACCTAGAAGGGCTTGCTCTGAAAAATGCAGTTTTCCACTGTAATCATTTTCTGAATTCTCAGTTTTCTTACAGTCTTCCCTCCTTTTGGCCAAAGTAATCTCAAAATAAGATCATTCTTGAGTATAAACAAGACAGGGCTCATTTACATAGGAGCAACTGGTGTGAATTTACTATCTGCAATAGCTTAAGTTTGCTCTGCTGGAACTATTCATAAGGAATCCTAGACTGGACTGATTTTTTAGATATTTTAGCTTGATTTTTTTCTTATTAAAGTATAGTTGATTTACAATGTTGGTGTTAGTTTCTAGTGTACAGCATAGTGATTCAGTTTTATATATATACTTTTGCATTACAAGCTATTGAGTGTAGTTCTCTGTGCTATACAGTAGCACTTTATAGTTTATCTATTGTGTATATAGTAGTTTGTATCTGCGAATCCTATACTTCCAATTTATCCCCCCCTTTCCCCTTTGCTAATCATAAGTTTATTTTCTATGTCTGTGAGTCTCTTTTTGTTTTGTAAATGAGTTAATTTGTATCATTTTTTTAGTTTCCACATATAAGTGATATTATATGATATTTGACTTTCTCTTTCTGGCTTACCTCACTTACAATGACAATCTCCAGGTCCATCCATGTTGCTGCAAATGGCATTAATGCATTCCTTTTTATGGCTGAGTGGTATTCCATTGTATAAATATACCACAGCTTCTTTATCCAGTCATCTATTGATGGACATTTAGGTTGTTTCCATGTCTTGGCTATTGTAAATAGTGCTGCTATGAACAATGGGGTACATGAGTCTTTTTGAATTGGAGTTTTCTCCAAATACATGCCCAAGTGTGGGACTGCTGGATCATAGGGTAAGTCTACTTTCCTAGTGAACCTCTGTACTGTTGTCCACAGTGGCTGCACCCAATTACAGTCCCACCAGCAGTGTAGGAGGGTTCCCTTTTCTCCACACCCTCTCCAGCATTTATTGTTTGTGGACTTTTTAATGATGGCCATTGTGACTAGTGTGAAGTGATACCTCATTGTAGTTTTGACTTACATTTTGCTGATAATTAACAATGTTGAGCATCTTTCCATGTGTCTGTTGGCCTTCTGTATAGAGTGGACTTTTAAAGTCTGTCATTTGCCATTCTGAGGCTAGAAGGCCAACTCCAAGAAAGTCTGCCAGTTTTCCCCTTCAGTATTTATAAATTTGGGTAAGTTTCTCTTCTTGAGTTTCCTGAATTATTCCAATATTCTTGGCCATGCTAGAAAGTGACATTCCTCCTCACTTACAATGCTGAGACCTCTAAAGTCAGATACCAAACTTTTTCTTGTGAGGGCTCCATAAAGGTCAGTCATCTCCCCTTAGATGGGGCTAGCCGTACCTGACTAAACAAGTATCATCCTCAAATGTAACATACCAGGCAAGGCTTTGCTTGCATAACCCATATTTCCTGTTACATTTTGGTAAAAAAACAGGGGCAGATTCTCATTGAATCTATGCAAATAATGATACAGTTATGTACAGTAAGAAATTCAGTAACAGTTTCTGAATTGAGGGTGGGAGAGTCAGTGAAAATCAGGTATCATATCAAATGTTTGATTTCAGTTTACGAAAGCAGAACCTACCACATTTGTTACAAGTTACACGTGGCTTAAGAAGGAAGAAAGAGCCTTCTTACCTGTTCAAAAAAATAGGACCTTAGGCCACATCAACAATATTGCAAACAGATCAGCACAACAATTCCCTCATTAGTTCATTCAATCCTAGGTCATTAATTCTTATTCCATTTGGACTCCTGAGTTGCAGCCTCATGAAGCTACCTGTTGTTTTGTTTTGTTTTTTAAATACTTCTAGAAATCCTGGTATGGTCTGAAAGTGGTCCTAATGATGCCATCCAAGTCTGATACAGCCCTTCTCCTTGGGGCTCTGAGAAGGTCTGTAGCTGATTGCAAAGCCTTCAGGGAAGAGTCAGAGGAAAACGGAGAGACTTACAGTGGCTGTGGTTAATTTATTACTAGCCATTTCCAAATGTGAACATTCTGGTGAAAGTTCAAACCAAGAGTAATGCAGCTGACAAGGAAATTTGGTTCCTGTAGCGTGCAAAGCCAGATGACAAAGCCACTCCTAAGAAAGTCTTCCACAAAGTATCTCCAAGAATAATGATGAAGGCTACTCTCAAAGAAGAAAGTGGATGCTACCTATCAATTTAAAAATAAAGGGAAATAATTTTTACAGAGGAGAAATGTTGATACATAACATATAATAATCCTGAGACATAATATACATCAGGTACCAATGACATACCAAGAATATGGCAAGAATGTCACCTCATAAGATTAAGTTGGATGCAGGTCCTACATATCTGCCTATTTATAACTCCTTTGGTAAGGCTGGCGTTTATCCCTAATTGAAATCCATTGTTCTAGAAAATGCTAGATTTAAATAAAAGAAGTGAGGTTGTGTCCAAGTAAGCCACAGAAATAATAATGAAAATAAATAATAAACTGAAGTTATTACAATTTAAATAATAACTGAAATTACAGGTAATACTATATGAGGTATTGGCAGATTCTTTCTGTAGAAGGTCAGTTAGTAAAGCTTTTATGCCGTAAGATCTCCATCAAGTACTGACTACTCCAATTGTAGTGCAAAAGGAACTCAGGCAATATGTAAACAGACTTGTCTGTGTTCCAATAAAACTTTATTTATAAAAACAAGCAGTGGGCCACTGTTGACTGATGTCTGCCCTATGATGCCGTTGCCTGCTGCCATCAGAGAAAGCATGAGCAGGAGTGAGAAATAGAAACATACGATGCACAGTGAAGACACGGGAATCTCTCAGAACGTCCCATAAACCATATAATTTCTGATTATTTATATTCATAACATTTACCTTGTACCCATTTAATCTAGGGAAGGCTCGCCAGCTCTTTAAAGTTAACTTTTCCCATGCAAGTTGTAAGTAGTAACATAGCAAATGAACCCAGTTATTTCTAGTTCCTTTCTTCTGTGAGGTGAAAGAACAGGTCTTTGTGATTCCAGACGCCCTCCGTGAAACCTCAGAGATAGTTTTAGGTATAAAAGATCACCTGAGAGTTTGATCAGTAATGATCTCATTTGGGGAAAGCATTTTTTTTAATTGTTAGAGGTGATCTGCACTCTTGATTAAGACGTGACACTAAAACACAAGAATAAGTATACAAGGTAATACACCTGTACAGAAATTAAGCATTTTTACAAGTGAGGAACCTTTGTTTTCTTAATAATCAAGGGCCTTATAAGGTTATCATAAAACATAGAAAGTCTTAAATGAAATATTTGTTATCTAGACAGATTACACAGGAAAATTAATTCTTAATGTTGAAGCTTAAGGCATTAATCAGTAAATGAAAAAAATGTCTATTAAAACTCAAGTAGCTTTATTAATATTTTAACACGTTTTATAGCTTTTTTAGATTCAGGTATTATAAACAAGGGCAAGTACATTTTCTTCTCAAAGTTGTGTCACTCATGCGCTTTGATTTTCTAGAACAAAATGACAGTTTATTTTAGGACAGATCTTAAGAGGTCCCCGAGGTCAGAACTAACCGTATACTTAAGTTGTCTTAGTGTGCGCTGTTTTCAGCTTCGCCGTCGTCACCTGAATGATTATACAAGCACTGTAAAAAGGGTTCCCTTTAAATTTCCAGTGTGGTAAATTGTGATAGTTACAATCTACAAATAAAACCTTCTCCGAGTCCTCAGTAAGTTTTAAGGATGTAAGAGTGCAAAGTGTGTAAAACGTTTAGGTCTAAAGGAGACAAAAAACAGTAACAACAAAACCCAACTGCCCGCTGTCCTGGAAAAAAACACAGAAGCACATGCATGGCTTTATTTCCCTAAACTACCCCTCTAAGTATAATCTCGAACACGTATCTCAATTATAACTTTTAGCCAAAGTGAACAGGCACTGTCACAGAGAAGACTGGAGAGGTGGGTTAGTTGAAGTCGGCCCGTCGTACACCAGCGTTTCAGCAGACTCACAGAGCTCATGAGCACACCACCTTTCTTCCCCTACACACGCCTTGCATGACTTCTCAAAGCAAAAAAAAAAAAAAAGAATATGTTTACACCGTCCACAGATACAGCCTTTAAGTAGGAAGCACACGTACTGAAGCCAGCAGTACAGTATTCTCAGAAATGGTCCAGATATCCACTGGGGAATGACTTCAGCTAGATGAGGATGATTTAATAGCCAGGGAAAGTGATGATGCAGGCTGTGGGGGGTGGAAACTACCAGACACACAT
Source organism: Camelus bactrianus (assembly GCF_048773025.1). Classification (NCBI taxonomy): domain Eukaryota; kingdom Metazoa; phylum Chordata; class Mammalia; order Artiodactyla; family Camelidae; genus Camelus; species Camelus bactrianus. The sequence goes on along the minus strand of NC_133555.1, from coordinate 7,873,833 downwards.
TCTTGAGTAGGGGAGAGTCAGTGAGCGCTCAAACACCAGTGGAGCGATTAATTGACCTGAGGAGTCACCTCTTCCATCCATGTCACCAGGAGGGAAGCAGAGTCCCTGGGCACACATAGAGGTCAGTGAGCAAACGTGGGGTTGGAAGCTGGTGGGAATTTCTTTTTGGTGGCTTCTCTGCGAGATAGAATGCGAAGTCATCCGATGAGTATGGAGGCTAGGGGTGGAGAGGTCGAGGTTTGAAGGAGAGGGGATGGGTATGAAACTGTCACTAGAGTCGGCACACCTAGGGCTAGCGATACAATCTTGTGGTTGGGTAGCGTCAGAAACCCACAGGCAGTTGGTCGCGGTGGATTTAAAGTGAGAACAGCCAGCTTGGGGAGCCCACGTGGAGAATGGCCCCCTTAAACAGGGGGCACGAAAATAAGTGACGCCTGAGGGAATTGCGTTCCGAACGAACTGTCCCCTTTACGCCTCGGTATTCATGCCACGAGGATTTCCACCCCTTTAACACGGCTTCTTGGTTGGCTCAGTTGCACTTCCATAAAACAGACTCGCCTGTCGCTGCCCAGTGCCTGCTGCCTGTGTTTTAACCTTTTGGAAAGAGGAGTTGTCACTCAGTAAGTATGACTCGGCATCCATCTTCCTGAATTGTGAGTTCTTAGCTAACTGCTTTGGGCTTAGGTTTTAAGTCTAAGATAGTGTAGGATTTTAATGCCGCATGTGGTAGTTATCTCTAGGAATCATTCTTTAAAAATGTGCAGAGTCACTCGTGAATTGTCTACTGAATAAAGAATTAGCCAGAATAGAGATGCTTTTCAAAGTAACTTGGACCTCCCCCTGGCACGCCAGTTGACAGGGTAGTTCATTACCAGGAATTTCCAACAGACCTGCTGACGCTGGTTGTAGTCTAGTCAGGGAAGCAATTACCCTGCAGATGAAACAACCGGATAGTAGGTTTTTAATCTCTCCACTGTCATAAGGCATTTTCATTTATGTTCTTATTTCTATTAAAATACACAGCGATGGCCATGAAACTACTCCTTAGAATTAACTGAGCTGCTATGTAATGGGGGAATTTTTAGTTTTTAGTGAGTAACTGACCAAAAAAGAAGTAGACCAGAAAAATGCAAGCCAGCTATTGCAAAGGGGCCAAAATGGATGGAGTGTGAGATATGCCCAAAAGACTTAGCTTGGGATTGTGTTTCTTATTTTCGTGATTCAAGTCGTTACATCTGGCCTATCCCATTGTCCCTGTAGAAATCTAAATTTTAGTCTTCCACAGCCTCCAGATAATCCCCAAGGCCACATGTTCTTAGAGGTGAAGGATTTTTGCTTTTGTTTTTCAGTTTTTCCTGTAGTCATCACACTGTGCGCCGGAGGGGAAGATTATAACCAACAGGATGTAGTTAGCTAAAACACTACTCGGGCCAGCCTGGTCTGAAGAACTGAAAAATCCCTAAATATCAATAAAAGATATTTAATATACAATAATAGTTTTCTGTTCCCTAGACATAGCTGAGCCAACAGAGTACTGTCAACCCTCAAATATTTAGATAGCTTTGAATGCAAAGCAGTCTTAGAGGATGTGTAGAAAGGACGTGTGCATTTCCTCATGGATCTTATTCAGTTGAATTCTACAATGTGCATGTTACTTAAGCCTGTGGATATTTCTCATCCATCAGATAGAGATGCCCGTAGTACTTATCTTCTCAGATTGTTGTGAAGATAAATGAATTAATCCACCGAATTCCTGGGAACAGTGCCTGGCCGATAGTGAATGCTGGTAATCCTGATAGGAAACCATTGCCTTAGTGTCTCGGGGGGCTCTGATTTGGTCCAGAAGGGCAGGTGTGAGAACAGTGAACTGTGTTATATAGATGAATGAGCTGTGTGTGGTGGGAGGAAACATGGGGGTGCAGAAAGCCTTCTGGGAAAATCATTTCTGTCATGTGAATCTGCAATCCCTCTGGTCCGTCTTTGCCCACTGCCTTCACCTGAATCTCAGCCACCATCCTTCCCCGTTACTGATGGCCTCTAGACGGGGTTCTCTACTTCCGTCCTCACAGCCGTCCTCTGTTTTTTTAGTGTAAGGGATTATGTTTTCACCCAGTTAAATATTTCTAGTGGCTTCCCATTGCACCCACTATTCTTTGTAGAAAGTCTAGAATTTCAGGACGACAAGGACCCATGTAATGTGGTCCTCGCCTCTTCGGTAACCAAGCTCATCCACTGTGCTGTCACGGCCTGCACTCCCTGCCTCCCCAAGCTTTCTCTTCCCACTCCTGGAACACGTGACGCCAACTCCCTGCTACACTGTGACTACTTCTGTGCTGCCTCGTGGTCAGCACAGCATCCTCTTTCTTCAGTGTTTCTCACCCCCGGGTCTAAACACAAAGGCCACCTCCTCAGATAAGCCCTCCGTGACTGTGCTGTGGAGTGTGGCTCTGCTTCGTCCACGGCCACTGCCTCCCGGTCACCGCAGATCGCATTGTTCTGTGTAGTTCTCTCCCCTGGACTCATCAGTGGATGAAATGGGGTTTGCTCGTGTGAACTGTGTGACCACCTGATTCAATTACCGACTCTAGAATAGGCCCATTCTAAAGATCCTAGCTCGGGAGACTGATGTATAAAAACTGAAATAGCAGACCGTTAGTTTGCAGAGTCAAACAGGACTGTCACTGAAACCAGCATATCCAGTTCAGCAAGACCAGTAGGTTCTTTTTCCTATGATCGAGCACATAACGTGGGAGTCAAATGGATGAATGGGCTTAACCTAGTGAGTTAACCTAGTAACTCTCCCTACTCAGCATGGATGCTCTTGCCAAGAGAACAGGACGTATTGGCACCTGGCTCTTAGATGGCGCCTCGTCTAAGTTTGCCTGGCAGAACCACCCCCCCCCACCCCCGTTACTTCTGCGTTCTTCCTGGAGGTCTTTTGGCCTTGCACTGTCTTTAGCCTTAGTCTTCTGGGCTTGGGCCACTGTCTTTATGGTTACTTTGCATATACTGATCCCCCCTTGTGGACTTAAAGATTAAAGAGAAGCATCTTATTTTCAGGGATAGTAGTGAGAGAGGACTCTACGTAACCCCACATACTGGTTCCAGGAACAGTGGACTCTACAAAAACATTAAGAAGCTCTAGGCAGGTTTTGAGAAGGCAGGTGTTGTGGCTGAACCTGTAACTTATTTGAGCGGTGGTGGTGGAGAGGGACAGAAATTAATGTCTGTTGATTGTCTACAGTGGGCCCAAGGTATGACCACCACCTTTGGGATCCTTTCTACTATCATGTGTGGTAAAAGGGTTGTTTGCATTTGACAGACGAGGCAGTGGTGCCTTAGGGAGGTGTTGCAAAGTTGCAAAGCAGGATTAGGGGACAGGTCTGCGTGGAAGGCCTTTCTCAACCCTAATACTGCTGTTGGAGTCACATCAAACATACTGAAAAGTCAGCCAAGAGAATATAGGCATTAGAGAGAGGCCAGAGGGAAACAAGCAAAATGTCAGACCTACCAGAGCCGGAAGGGGTCTTCAGGATTCCTGGATGGAGCCTGCCAACAGCTGGAAATGGAAACTGGAGGCCAAAGAACTCGGTAGCTATGTCCTTACTCATTAATGTTGACCCTTGGACCAAAGCCTTGGCATCACCTGGAAGCCTTATAGAAATGCAGGCTCTCAGGCCGGACCCAGACTCGCTGAATCAGAATCTGCATGATAAAAAGATGCCCAGGTGACCCGCACGTGCCTGTCACGGGAGGGAAAGCACAGTGCTGTGCCGCCCAGGTTGCACAGCCTGGAGGTGTGCAACATAGACATGAATTTGGACTGGGAGCCTACAGAATCAGATATCATACTTTTTAAAAACTGTGGACAATACTTTTAAAGATAGTCACAGTTCTCATGAAGAATATTACAGGAACAGCTTTGGACTAAAAGCAAAAAACCTGGAATTTTGATCCTAATGTTTCTTTGAAGTCCCTTGACTTCTCTTAGCTTCACTCCTTTTACCCGTGTGGCTTTGCTAGATGCTTTCTTATACTCTTCTGAGAGTCTTGGATTATAATTCTATATTCATGGTATTAATAGTACAGGCTGATAGAATGGTTAGAGGGTAGCTTAGCAGTAAAAAGCCTGGACTCCAGAGCCAGACTTCAAAGTCCCTACTATGTGCTCCCCACTGTGGGGTTATATGCCCTCAGTCAGGCTTCTTGAAGCTCTCTGCACCTCACTGTTTTCATCTGTAAAATGGCATGCAAACAATAGCTACTTTCTCGAGTTTGTTTTCAGAATTTAATTGTGCTATGTTTATAAAATGTTTAAAACCATTGGGAAATATAAATTTCATATGCCAGGCCCTGGGCTGGGATGTGCAGAAGTTGAAACAAACCCCTGCTTTGCAGGAGGGAACTCTGAGCTGAAATGCCTTAGAACGGTTGGAATGAGGTTTGATCTGGATTTAGAGAAAGTAGCCAAGTTCAAGAGGATCACTGAAAAAAACTAAGCTGAAGCTCAGGGAGGAAATGGGATATATTTAACTTGGAGAAGCTAAAGAGACATAATAGCTTTTTTAAAATAGACAGTGGGTTGTCATGGAGCGGAGCCTCAGACTTGGTCCTGCATCAAAGGGCAGAATTAAGATGAGGCTGGAAGGGATTTCAGATGGGTGACTACTAAAGATCTGATGGATGACTACTAAAGATCTGGGAAATAGTTGTTCAGATTTGTTAATAGCTGGGAAGACTTGGATTTAGAGGAGAGAATGCAGTTTATTTGGGTACCAAGGAAGAATTCTTAAGGACGGCTTCAGGAGAACTATATGAATTTGAATGAGTTTTTGGAGAGGACCAATTAGATTCAGTAAGAGACCCATTGCTTATCTTTAAGGAAGCAGAATTTCATTTCTTTCAAAATATGCACAGTAACTTGAACCAATTACTCTTGCAGAGTAAATTAATGAGCTGCTTTAATGAACAGATAATACGAACATGTAATTATCAGCATTATGAATATATAATTAGTGTTTCTAAGTCTTTTTAACATATTTACGTGATGTACAGCCCTTAAAAACAATCTCCCAATGGATTTACCCTTTCAGTTTGCCTAGGAAATACTTTTTCTCAGCTCAGTTAAGTTCTGCCTGTTTTGCTTAGTCAGAATGAACGTGGATTTGCGATCAGTGACTACTGGATGAGTGAGATTTTGCTTAGATCGTAAAGGTGTTTGACTATGTGATCAATAAAAGATTTGCCGCCACTGTTTTCCTCCAACTGCTAGACAGCACTTAGCTTATGCATTTGGCATTTCAACCACAGCATACGTATGTCAGGCATATTTCAACAGGGTTCAATTATAGCTGACAAAACATTTGTAAAGGCAGCTAGATTTCAGCCCAGATGGTGACTGGGCATTTGATGAACACTCTAAATATGTGGCATTATTCATCCCTGACACTCAGGAAATAAACAGAAGGCCATCATTTCTCCCAGGGCAAGGAAGTGGAAAAGAAAATGTTCACATCTTCCCAGTGTGCAGAGAGAGTTGCCACTTTACCCGAGGAGCTGCAGAATGTTTGCTTTTTCCTTTAACAAGGGAGAACATGTTTCAGAATTCTCCCAAATACACATGGCCCGCGACTGGGGAGGTGAATGATCCCAGCCTGAATTTCTTTCCTAAGGCCCCTTCTGAAGCGGCTTGGGGGGGCAGCACTACCTACGCTAACTCGGATGGTGCTCGGTCTCAGCTTGGAACATCAAGACCCCCTGTGCTGGTATTTTGATTGATCTACACACGTACCTCTGCTTCAGTCCTGGCACAGGGAAAGTCTGGGAAAACTTATCTTTTAGGTTAGATGTTCTAATAATATTACTATTTAACTTGTGGAAAAACCATAATTAAAAAAAGATCAACTAGTTGATTAATTTAAGGAAAGCGCTGAACCGTACAAGGACTTCGCAAAGATTTTTCATGAAATGAACACATCCAGATAACTGGGGCCCAAGTTAGTCATCATGACATCAGTGGCATTCAAAAGTCCCCTTGGCCCCCTGCCTCCCCGTCACTCACTCCTTAGTAGGTGTGGCGTGACGGCAGAAACTGAAGGAGCCAGTGGAAACTGAGAGCCCAGAATTTGCCATCTTGGCCCAGTCCTTAGATGGGATTTGGAGTAAATGGCCAAGTTCAAGAGGAGTATCTTTTCTACTCTTCTACTTCCAACTTTTTATATCCTGATATGCAATGTATATGGCTGGGCTTTAGTCTATAGTCTAATTGGCCAAGCTTCATCTTTTACTTTGAGTTTGCCATTCTTGATTAGCCAAAGGAAAGTAAGAAAGGAACAGAAAAAAATATGACTTTTCTCCTGTCCTTCCCCTGCATGAACCTGTTATCCACGGTTTTAGTCCCCCACCCCCACTCCAGTTACAACAGGCCTCTTGAATTCAATTCTAATAGGAATCACTACTTTGACCAGTTTTTTTCCTGATGATGCTGATACCTTAGAAGAGTAATTTCATTAATTCCCTTCTCTCCTTGCACGTCCCTGGGGTCGCGCATTTTACTCCCCCAAAGTCAGTATTATTGTTTAACAGACGTAAGATTCATGTATTCCTACCCTCTTATTTGTTCTCTCTGACCCTTTATTTCTTTTTAGATCTCTGAACTGTGATCTGAACCCAGTTTTGCCTCTGTCTGTGTCATCCCCAGTGGGCAGTTCGTGTTTGGTTTGAAATTTCAGTTCCCCTTTAAAGAGAACACTTTATGGTGCTTGACTTACATTGCCATGGTCAGCCGTAGTTTTTCTCCTTCAAAGTGATACGTCTTTTTGTCTTTCCTGCCTGTTTTCAGGATTTCCTCTCAGTCTTTATCGTGTGTGCGTGTGTGTGCGTGCGCGCGCGTGTGTGTATCCATCCAGCCATAGAGTTTGGTAGCACTTTCAAGATCTGTTACTGTCTTTTATAATGTTTTATCTATTTTATCCATTTTCAGCCATTATCTACTTAATTTTATGTCTTCCTTATTCTCCATTTAAATTTATACAGAGATTCTAAATTTAAGTAACTTAGACTGTTTTAATGCTTCCATTATTTTCCATAATTTTCTCTTTTTGGTTATTTCTTCTGACAAATCTGTCCGGTTTCTCTTGAGTTTTGTCCTAATGCACTAAATTCTGAATTTGTTACCATCTTTTTTTCAATCCTGTTACCTTGAATACCAATATTAATGCCTGCTGACCACTGGAAGGGAGAAATCATACACATAGTTGGAAGTAACAGGTACTAATATTTTGCCCAGAGAAGGCTGACTCTTGCTTTTAAGTACGGATACGCTGGTTCCCTGTGAGAGCTGGTGTACTTCTGGGTGGTCCTTATTTCTAGCTTATGACCCTAAGAGGCCTCAAACTACAGTGTGGATGTATAGGAGGTTTTTCCAGAATAAGCAGCTGGCTCTTGGGTAGAAGAAAAAAAAAAAAAGGTGGGGAAAAAAAGGCTGCCCCAAATATCAGGATTATTTCACTGATTTCTTTTTTCTTGGTTAGAATTATCCTGGGATTCTTCTCTGCCTTCTTCATGGCTTGAAGCCAACTAGATAAGATAGATATTAGGTATATCCATGAATTGACAGATATAGATAGGGGATAAGTAAGTTGTAGCTAGATAGATGACAGATAGATGGAGATATTTTTTAATTTTGTTCCATTTTTCAAGATGTACTCAGTTGAAGGGTTGATTCTGAAGTACATTGCACACTATTAGCAGAAATACCCTGCGATGTGGTTTTTGATGCTCTATTTAAATATTATTTTACCTACAGATCAAGTAAAAGATGTGTACTTTCTATGTAGAAAATGTAATTTCTTATGCTCATAGACTTTACCACTGGCAACATTTTGCACACATTTTTAAGCTTCAGGAAGGAAAAGCATACAGCTCTTTCCACACCGAAGACCTCTCCCCCTCCCCCCCAAAGCTTTCTTTACAGCTTAAAACATTTTCAAGTACATAAATCTGTGTTTTGTGTGCTTGTTACACGTCATGTAGACTGCTTTCCTTAAAACGTTAAATCTCAGGATGCTAACCCAGAATTCACGCTGCATGCGGTGAAGTTCATACTCCGATGACTGCACACGCTGCTCGGCACTTTCCAAAAGTGTCAGGGCCCAGCTCATTTTCCCACCCTCTGCAGACACGCGTCATGACTCCAGGCACACAGAACTCTCCTGACTCAACAGTCTCACGCTCAGTAGCCACTGGGTCATGCATCTTTCCAAACGTTTTTTCTTTTCTTATAAACTGTATATTTGGTTTCTCCCATGTATTTAAGAATAAACTTCTTACAGAGTAGGTAAGCCGTATGAGGACCTCAAAATTATTTCATTATAACGATGGAAAGCCCTGAAATGACTCATTAAAAGCATTGATTAACTTAGAAATGCTGCCTTAGACAATAGTTCTATTCAGTTTCACTGCCATGATTAATGACTTCAGGAAGAAAAACTAAAAGATGCCAATGAATTGAGAGAAAGGCTTTTGGAGGGGAAAAAGCACTGATAATTCAGTTCCAAATGAATGTCTACATTCAGAGTAATTCTGATAATTGTCATGGAATTAGGTAAAATGATTCTAAAGGTATTCTGAAAGAAAAAAATGAATAAAGTAGTTTTAGTGCCTTAGCATATCACATGGCAGGATATGTATCAAAGTAAAAATAAGTAAAATGAGGTATTCTTGTAAGGTTGATGAATAGCTCATAAGATCGTAATAGTGAGTACAGAAGCAGACTCATGTTTATGGGAAAATTCGATTTATAATAAAAATGCCATTGCAAATCATGAAGTTAAGATGTTCTGCTCAGTGCATAATGTGGGACAAGCTGGATTATCCACTATGGAAGGAAAAAATATTTCAACTTATTCTCCACATCTTGCACAAAAAGAAAACTGTAGATAAATGAGATAAAATTATAAAGAAAAAAATCTATAAATATAAATTTGAAAAATATTTGAATGGGAAGAACTTTCTAAGAAAATAATAATCCAGAAACCATAAAGCAAAAGGTTGACAGAATAGACAAAAGTATTGTTAATACAGAAAAGAAACAAAAAATATTTATGTATATATAAAGAGATCTTGCAAGTGAGGAAAAAATGAAATAGAAAAGACAAGCAATTCCACATATTGATCCTTTATTAAAGAATAAGGATTTGTTTTTAAGTAAATCAGGACCATTTCAATTCAGTGTTAAACACCTCAGAGCCCCAGGGTTGCCGTTAAGGGTACTGGTCATGCACTGTTGCACCTGGGTGCAGCGTTAGCCCCTGGGCAAATCGTTTAACCCACCTTGTGCCTTGGTGTCCTTGTATGCAAAGTGGCGGGGGAGGGGTGGGAACACCTGTAGCACAGAATCATTGCAGGGAAGAAAGGATAATGCTGATCCCAGTGGCAGGCACCCAGCAGATGTGCAGTAACTGTTGGCTGACGTATTTATTACTTTCATTCTTTCATTTTATTTAGAGTCAGGAATCCAGACCTATCCTTACATGAAGGAGCTGGGGATAATTTAGAGTAATTCACTTAACTTTCCAGGCCTCAGTTTCTTCATTGTAAAATGGAGAAATAATAGTATCTCCCCAGTAGGGTGGCGTGATCACTGAACGAGTTAACGTTTAGAAAGCATCTTTGCCTTTGGAACTTGCGTAGTGGTCATTAAGTCCTATTTAAGTTTTAGTTGAAAGACAGTACTGAGACTAGTTAGCCAAAAATAGCTAAAGCAATCAAAGGCTGTGTGCTTAAACAGCAGAAGGATATTTAGGAAATGTGACCACTTTCAGAGTGGTCAGAGAAAAAGTAGGAGAAGGAAGCAAGGGTTTTTTTTTTGTTTTTTTTTTTTCATTATTTTTGGTTACTGTAGCTGCAAGTTATTATTATCAGTTGCCAACAGTGACTTTAAAGAACCCAGTTAAATATTGTAAATAGAGTAATGGTAGACTCTGTTGAATTGGGTCTGGATGAATATTATTTTAAGAAGCCTATTTTGGCTGTAACCCAGAGTCCCCTGCATGACTAGCCAACACAAAGCCTCATCTCTTTCCCAGGAGCTGCCAGTCAAGTGCTCAATCCACTCAGTCTTTCAGGAGAACATACCGTGAAGGGTGCCAGTTACAATGGGCTGGACCTGTCCACAGCCACTTCCTGATAATAATGCCAAAAAGCCATTGGAGGTCCATTCTTCTTGACCACGGGCACCAATCGGCAAGCAGAAAATGCCCACTTACAGTCCTTTGGGGAATGCAAATCTCTGTTGAATGTTGCTTTATAAATGTTTTACCATTGGCGGTCCAGAGGATTCATTTTCACAAAAGGGTCATACCTTAGACTGGAGAGTGGGTTGGTGATTTTTCCTTTGACCGTAATGCCAGAGAGGACAAGGACAGACACAGCCCAGGCAGAATGTTCGAGAAACGAGTTGCACTAGGCTTATTTCAGTCTGCCTGCTTTGCAAATACAAGTCACGGAGTGCTGTCGTCCTTAATGAAGGTAATTAAATGTAATTTGAAGACACGTTTCTCCTCTCCAGGGGTGTGACACAGCTCCTGCTAACAATTTAAGTGTTTCAACCTAATGTGAAGGCTAAATTGGCCCTAACTGATGAAACTGAGGAATTGGGATATTACTCAAATGTCAGGTGTCAGTAAAAGCATGAATCGGACTGTGTGATGGAATGGCTCGGAGTCTGCCTGTGGGTGCTTACAAGGAAGGGAGAAATGGATGGATTTCAGGAAGTGCTGGCCTTTGTGTAGAAAGAGCTGCCTGGTTTCAGGAGATTGAGCGAAGACCAAAAGCAAGGGCCGCGGTAATAACCGGTATGATGTAGTGGATTAAGTGAGCTCAGTTTTGAAAAAGTAAAAGCTTGAGAGGTGACTTCAGAAGCCACCGTAAAGGGACCTGTCCCACAAGAATCATTGTCAACTGCTGTGTTGGCTGTATGTCTTCTGAGCAAAAGCAGTAAAACGTGGAGGTTATCCAGGAATTGATGTTTAAGGGCACAACCTCTCCACGGGATGTGTGCCTACTTCTGGCAGGATTCGGTGTGTGGACGGCTTACTCAAGGTAGATTTAAAGAATGTGACTTTGTATCGGAAAGTTCTCTCTTGGGACAAATGGCCTGGAGTCCTAGACTCATGCTTAGCAAAGCCCGGTGTTTTATAAACAGTCTCATATTATCTTGTGTCATACATTCTAAGTTCACGTATCCCAGCGTTCATCAGCTCTGACCTTGGTCGTCTACCGTGAGTGAGACAGCTGTTGCCAAAATGTTTCAGCAGTCCAGTGCCATTTCCTTAAACTTCTGCATTTGCCTTGTTTTAGAAACGGCGGCCACCTGCATGCAGACCACCAAGATCCCGCCACTCCTTAGCCTTGCCCCTCCCCGGTCCCGCAGCCCACTCCTGTTACTTGCGGAGAGCTGCGTGTTCACCGCTGTTATGAAGAAGTGAAAAAAGAGGGAGATCTTTAACAACCTTCATAGTGTTTGGAGACTGGAAAACAAAATGATCTCTACCCAAATTTTGCTTCTAGAGTTGCCAGACTTATTAGCAAAGGAAAATACAGAGTGCTTAATGAAATTGAGTACTAAATAAACTAGGAATCATTTTTAGTAGAAAATATGCACTCTTTGGGACATCCTTCTTCTAAAAATGCATCTGCTGTTTATCCAGAATTTAAACTGAACTAGGTGCCCTCTGTTTTATCTGGCAACTCTAGCTGCTCAAGTACATCCAACACCTCTTTGGGGAAAGAGGGTTATGTTTCAGGATTTTAGATGGATTAAATGTTACGGGACTGTCTCAATGAACTATTCTAACTTACAGCATACTTCATGTTCAGAAAGAGAGCTGCAGGAAGCGAGCGGGTCAGGGCTCTCTGCTTATATTTCCAGCACAGCAGGCAGGGAGCTGGCACTTGGGTCCAGCCCCAGTATTGCACACGTGGCACACATCCGTGTGCATCTGTGGCTTTGTCTCTGAAATGACTTTTACATGCTGGTGGAGACATGCAGCATGTTACTTTTTTCTTCATTTTTATATCTGGTTATTGAGTACGGAAATTGCTTTAAAACGACCCAAATGGTAAACTACGACTTAGTAACTCCTATTTGGGAACAACAGATTCCATCTCCTTGCCTGTTATGTGATGGCAGCCTTGTCCAGAATGTCAACAGTGTACCTCTGTTTTCTTTCCACTGGTGGAGCAGACCCTGATGGTAAAAGTACCAAAATAAGTATTCTTGCCTCAAGGGAGTCGGGAGAACCACCCATCCTAGAGAAGCAGGTGAAGAATTAATTTTAAGGTTGTCACAGTGTTTGCCCAACACAGACGTTTAGCTCTTCCTTGTTATACCATAGAAAAAGAGCCATTTCCCCACCCCCATGGGGAATTCATATCTGTTTCTACAGACTTTAGTATCTGTCTAATTGAACGTAAATATGGGGGATCTGGGAATGATCGGAACTTGGCAAAGTTGAGTGAAATGACAGACTCCTTTTAATGACATTTGTTTAAGATGAGGAGCTTCACATTCCACTCCAAAATGACCAAATCCCCACTTAGCAATAACCATAAACTTATGCTGTGGGGAGTCACGAATTGCATGAGCTCAAAAGTAAAGCCATCCTTGTCTTAGGAAATTATGATGGAACCAGTGGTTTCCATGGCGACCATTTGCTCTAATTGTGATACATTAGTAGCAACAAGGATTGGATGGCTCAAGTCATTTGGCTAATTAAACACAAATGTGGACTCTGCCAGAAGAATTATGGATGAAATTTGCATCCCCTGGAATGCACCTGTAAAATGTGTACTGTGTACTGCGTTAGTCCCGTCAGCGGGTGGTGGGAGGGAGACCATGTGCTTGAATAGTGGAAACAGGTCTTTCTTACCCATATCCTGTTACAGGACTCTTTTTACAATTTATTTTTAAAATGCTTTCTCAAAGGAAAGACAACAGCTCTGATCAATGAAACATATTTTCTGGTACTGTTCAAACTGGGGAAACCTGTGAAATTTCATTCACGTGGAGGGAGGTGGTAGCTCACAGCAATTACAGAACATGATGAAACCACAGAGTCTCCAGTAACACACTGAGCTCCTGAAAATAGGAGTTTATAATGGAAAGAGCTGGCCCAGGCGGAACCGTGGCAGCCCCGCTAGGCGGTGGCATCCTGGGAAGCCTGGGGGGCTTTTCACCAAGAGAAGCAAGAGCACGCTGGTTGGGACTGAGATCAAGGAGGAGGGGGATGCTAGATTCTGCGGATGAATCTGGGGGAGACGCTAGAGCAGAATTTGTAAATGTATGTCTCGGTCTCTCAGTCTCTGCAGTTCTGGAAAGAAAGTGTACTGAGCTCCATTTTTCAGACAAGAAAACTGAGGCTTGAAGAGGTAAAATGATTTACCCCAGGTCACAAGCCAGGGTCGTCCTGGTCCTGAAGACTATAGAGCAGAGCATCACCAGTAGCTCAGGAACAGACATTAAGGTAAAGTTTGTTCAGTCATTCGATGGGCATATCCATTAAGCACCTGTTCTGTGGTCAGCACGTGGGGTAGAAAGATGAGCAAAAGCGAAGCATGAAGCGCCCCTGCCCATCATGTCCTACTGCGCCATGTTGCCCTTTCCTTCAAAATGCAGCAGAGCATCTTAGCTTTGAACCCCTCTGCTCCAAGTTCATACTTGCCCCGAATATTAGTTGAGTGCACACCGCGAGTGGAAGGTACAGCCTCGAGTGAAGTGGACATGACCCTGTTGTCAAGAACTGCAGTCTGGTGGGACAAGCAGCCAGTCTGTGTCATCCCACAGATAAGTGGAAAATTGCAGCAATGATAAGCGCTGTGGAGAGGAATGCGGTGCTCTGAGTCATAGAACAGGGTGGCACTGACTGAGTCTCAAGCAGGGTGGAGCTGAAATCTGAACGAAAACTTAGCCAGGGCTCAGTAAGAGCAGTAGAACCATTGGGGGGGGTGGGGCTGTGGGAGCTGGCAAAACAGTGTCCCTAGGAGTGAGCTCATGGCGTTTGATGCTGAAACTTGAAGCCTCCAGGAACTGAGAAGGAAGGAAGGATGCAAAATGGAGGAGAACAAGGACCAGGTGGAGCTTCCAAGGGGCCATTTACAGCAACATGGATGGCCCTAGAGATGGCCACCTTGGGAGATTTGAGCAGGAAAGGAAAGCAAAGCTTTAGGAAGCCCTGTTCATACAGATCAGTGCATATGTGCAGTGGGCCACGGGAACATTTCCAGGGCAGGAGCAGTCTTCGGGAGCTTCTAGTAGCCACCATATTGTGATGAGAGTCAGCTCTGAGGGGTTGCCTTTGGAACGTTGAGTCTAACGCATGCAAGGGATCTTTCAAAGAAATAACAAGATCTGCTGGAGAAAATAGGAATGAGAAGAGCCCCAAGTTCAAAGTCTGGAGAGTAAGAGAAAAAAGAAAAAGATGAAATGCTAGCAAAAAGCAAGGCAACAGGTGCAGGGCTTAGATTTTTTGTTGTTGTTGTTAAGTCAATGAATTTTTTTGGCTGAGCGAGCCCACACATCACGTGCCTGTTGTAGATGGGACACCTGGGGCTGAGACATGGTTTGCTAAGGGCTGCACAAGTCATGAGGTAAGGAAATAGGAGCCGGGAGGCGCCCACGGTCTGCTTCTGCTCTGTCTTTGTACAGGCTGCCGCTGTAGGTTCGCACTGAAGCAGTGATTGGCCATCCAAGTGGAAATGGGCCATGGACAACGGGCCGGGACTGCTGATGAGAGGCCCAGGCTAGCTAGGGGGTAGGGTATTTGTGTCAAGGCATTTCACTGACGGTATCAGCAGATGGAGAGAGGAGAAAAGAGGCAAGCAACGGCCAGGGTGAGGAGGAAAGGAAGTGGCTCAAGAAGGGAGCAGGCGTGAGGGCTGGACGTTGTCATTACAGCCGAGGGAAGGGCTGTCCAAGAAGACGGGCCATGTGGTCAGTCATCATGGAGATACTTTCACGGGAGAAGGGGAGCTATTTTAGGACAGTATTCGGTCCAGAGTCCGTATCGCAAGAGGTGAAGGGGGCCCGTAAAAGGGCTGGCTTCTCCTCTGAGGCTCCTCCAGCATCAGCCGTGGTCAGCCTGCAGTTCTTGACAGGGTGGCTCACTTGGTAGACACTAGGCATCCTCTCTGGTAGGAAACAGCAGTTCTATGAGGTCACTGGATAAACTGGATCCTCTAGGAAGAAATGTCCAGAAGGCAGATCCTCTGTCACCTCTAAAATCATCATCTGGGCAACCTTAGTAACAGGACTGTATGTTTCCTAGGGTCCTGTAACAAAGGACCACGGACTAGATGGCTTAAACAACAGAAATGTGTTGTCTCACAGCTCTGGTGGCTGGAGGTCCACTGGGTTGGCGGGGTTGGTTCCTTCTGAGGGCTGTGAGGGACGTTCTGCTCCTTGCCTCTCCGCCAGCTTCTGGTGGTCTGCTGGCCATCGCTCATGTCCCTTTTGGAAGAAACACCTCACCTCTGCCTTCATGTTGGCATGCCCTCTTGTACGTGTGCCTGTGCCCACATACAAGGGACCTATTGTAAGGTCCCCGTTTTATAAGGGAACTTAGATCTACTGAGTTAGAGGCCCGCCCTGCTCCAGTCTGACGTCATGTTAACGCATTCCATCTGCAATGACCCTGTTTCTAAACAAGGTCCATTGTGAGGCACTGGGGGATGAAGACTTCATGTATTGGGGAACTTGGGGGTTCACTTCAATCCATAAAGAGAATCAGATTCTTTACCATGTCAGGATCCCACATCACTCCTGTCTTACAGTAGCCCAGGTCTAAGAGCCTAAATGTCACCTTATATTTTTCACTTTCTAGAAACTGAAATGATAACTATGTGGCCTGCCTTTGGCTGGTGTAAAAGGTTCAGTGGTTGAGTAAGGAAGAGGTATCGTTGGACTGTCCCACCTCAACAATTATCAGGCTGTGCAGTTTTGAGTAAGTTTTAGAGCCTCAGCTTTCTTGTCTATAAATTGGAAATCCATCCTTCCAAGTCAGAGTATTGTGGCTGAAATCAAATAAAATGCAAAGAGAGATTGGAAAAGCTATAAAGCACACTAAATGTTATTTTTATCAGAGTTAATAAATACAAAACCAAGAAGAAACCCGGTCATTTAAAAATTTTTCTCATATCGATCAAAGTGTGTTTGAAATCAAGTATGCACCTTGGGTGGCAAATTCATCTCAGAAATGTCACCTGGAGTACAAATTAACTCTGGCTTTCCGTGGCTGTAGAACAGAGATCGTGTCCTGTTTCAGGTGTTCTTGTTAGCTTATTGAAGTTACATAGCTGAGGAAATAATTATTCTCTGTTGCAAGAGTAGCGTCTCGTATTCATAAAGACAGTAAGACATTTTCCTTTGGAGGCACAGGAAGGTCAGCATGACAGATACTCACGTGGTGTTAAAAGCGCAAAACCTCAGCTAGTCAGAGGCGAAAGCTGGTTGCTGAAGTTGCTGGAAACATTTCCACTTGTGTCTCAAGTTATATGCTCCCCATTGTATAAGTTTGCTGGGCTGCTTAACAAAGGACCACAGGCTAAGTGGCTTTTAAACAGAAGTATGTTCCCTCACAGTTCTGGACGTTGGACGTCGGAGAGGAAGGTGTCGGGCTGGCTTCTTCTGATGTGTCTGTCCGTCCTTGGCTTTCCGAGAAATGGCCACCTGCCCCCTGTATCTTCCCCATGGTCTTCCTTCTGTTCATGCACGTGTGCACCCAAATTTCCTCTTATAAGAATATTGATCATATCAGATGAGGGCTCACCCAGATGACCTCATTGTGACTTAATTAGTTGATGACCTTCTCTCCAAATGCAGTTACATCCGGATGTACCTTGGTTTGTGGCTTCAACATGTGAATTTTGGGGGACACAAGTCAGACCATAACACTCAGCCCTCTGACCTCTCCAAATTCATTTCTTTCTCACAGACAAGACATATCTACCATTTTACTTTAGAATGCCAAAGCACAGCTCGCAAGATGTGTATAAAACCTGGGGCAGTTTTCCTTAAAATAACAAGATACTTAATGCCATTGTTACTTCCTCTTGAAATAGGTGGTGTATACTCACATTATATTATAGACAATAGCTAGTTTATCCAAAACATTTTCCTGAGGGCCTACTGTGTGCTAGCCCAGGGGCTCTGGCAGCATCTTCAGGTGAAATCCTCGCTCTGATAGCCTCGGTATATTTCACAACTTGCCCAACCCATGACTTTACAAAGAACGACAACCATTTATCCTTCATCTCCATGTCCTCAGTGCTTGGCACTTGGCACTCATTACAAACTGGTCCTCTTCCTCCTCCAGTTACTTATTAAAGGCTAATTGGCTGTAAATATTTTAATGCATTGAGGTAAAGAAAGTGTGAGACTAGGAATAGGTGGTATGCTGAAAACCTCACTCAGCTTAATTTCAACTGTAAAAAAAGGCAATTTGGACTAGAAATCTCTAAGAGAACTTCCCAGTCAATAATTAATAATGTTAGGTTTGGGAAATCAGAGAGGCCTTCCTGGAGGAGGAATTTGGGATTCATCACAGTGTGTGAGAGTTGCTTGAGGAACTTCTGGGCAGTAGAAGGATCATAAGTGATATCAGTCCTAGTGTGCTCCTAGAACTGGATCCAGCCCCAGCCACCTTGCTGGGATCTGAATCCAAGCATGCTGACCTCTCAGAACACGCAGAGGCATTATTCAGGCCACACAGTGACTACTTAGTCGTGTGTCACCGTTGACTCCTTAGATTATGAGTAGTGGTGGTTCTTTGTGTGTTTACCTTTAACTGCTGTCCTGTTCAGAGTAGGCATGAGGACAAATAGTCCACATCTGCAGCTACCCTACACCTCAAACTTGCAATCATCTAGGAGAAGGATGATGATAGGAAGGTAATAGATGGTATTATTTATAAAGGCTCTGTTAAGAAAGTGACTTGACTATCACAGCTTCCAACCTGTGGGCTTTGGGACAGCTGTTTCCATCGTTTAATAGCAGATTTACTCATGGAGCTGAAATTGCCTGAGAAACTCATCTCCTTGCAAGTGAGATTTTACTGTAATAGGCGGGACTTCTATGACCAAAACAGAGAATCAGGTAGAGTTGTGGATACGCTTGGGCTGCCATAACAAGATGCCATGAGGGTGGCTTAAACAGGAGACACTTACTTGCTCACAGTTCTGGAAGCTGGGGTTCTGAGAGGGAGCAGGGATAGTTTCTGGTCAGATCCCCCCTCTTGCCTTGTCTTCATGTGGCCTTTCCTCTGTTTGCACGTGGGGAGAGCTGTCTGCCGTCTCTTCCTTTCCTTAAAAGGACACAGTCCTATCTGATGAGGGCCCATCTTTATGACTTCATTTATCTTTAATTACCCCCTAAAAGACCCTACCTCCAAATACAGTCGCAGCAAGGGTTAGGGCTTCAACTCGAGAGTTTGGAAGGAACGCAGTTCAGTCCACAACAAGCTGAGGATGCAGAGCCTTGAGCACTGTCTTACTCCAGGCATCGTGTGGGCCAGGTAACCCGGCTTGCCATCGAAACTCTAAAATAATCTCTCAGAAGCCAGCACAGGTCTGAAAACATAGCTAAGCTTCTTGATTCTGTCTCAAAGATGAGAAAATAATTCTGCATTCCATGTTTCCCCTCTCTCTCAGCCTAGTGCATTTTAAAATAGACTTGAAACCCAGGAAATTAGCACCTTCAGTTTATTCCCAGAGCAGATAGCTAATAAGCAGGGAAAATTAAAAATTTCAGCCAGCTCACTTTCGTGTTTTATAACACATACTACTTTGGCTTTGGAATAGTTTAATTTGAATTAATCATCAGACTCTCTTCAGAGTTAAAAATGAAGTGGTATTTAAAGTAGATTATATTGTTAGTATAATCTGACACCAAAAATTTAGCCTGAGGTGTGCAGTCAGACGTAAGCTTGATACTACGCATATTTTTGGCCTCCAGATTTCAGATGACAAGGGTGATTTCCAAGTTCACGGTTAAATGACTTGAGGGTGGGGGAAGACTCAGGAAAGCAAACCCCCTTAGGAACACAGATTACCGGGTGGAGGAATTCTTCACGTGTCCTGTTAAGCTAAAGAATCTTCCCTGAGATGTTTGATCAGACACAGGAAGTGTGACAGCAGAATCACACTGAGCTGCCCCAGTGTTTTCAGCAGCTGGCCACTGTTCTACCGATTTACTAAAGACTGTTGAGTGTCCAGTCATGTTTCAGTGATGACCTCCACCTTTGCTGAATATACCCACCACACTAACAATATTGCCAGACACACGTCCCCCTGGTTGGAGGAAGGGCAATGAGGGGAAAGGCATGGCTTCTATCAAAACATGGATTCGCTCTCATTTTGCTGACGACTTTGAGAAGTTGTGTGGAACTGGGAAGGCAGATGAGTCTTGTCCCTTGTGATGCATGAGAAGCTGGGCTCATCCTGTCTCCACTTTGGTAAACTGATCTCTGTTTCCAGTGAGAACATCTGACATTATCAGGAAAGCCAAGTAATCTCTTTATAGAAAGAAAACTATAATTCTTTATCAAGAACAGTGAAGCACCTGTCACATTTCTGAATTTCACAGACGTACAGGTCTCGGTGAAAAGTGCTGACCTGCAGGGAGTAGCTGCATATTCAGTATTACTCGGTATTCAGGGACGTTTGACGTATGGTACGTAATTTTCCATCTCTGTCCCATCGTCTTTGTTGCCACCAGGTGCCCAGTCCAGTAGGTAAGGGAGAATTTGTTCTTTTAAAATGATGATGTGACTTCTCCAGAAATGCCAAATACATTCATCACTGCAGCCGTGGGATGTTATAAAAGGGGAAATAATTGTGAAGCTCTCATTTTAGCCTCCTCTGGATCCATGGTCTGTTTCATAGTCGACTTCTTGCCAAACATTCTGGCAACTAGGTCAGAGACCATCAGTCTTTTCAGCTGTGGGGACCAGACAGCAGGAACGGAAGTGGCCCCTCCAGTGACACACTGCAGTGTAGGCAGGGCTGCACTGCTGCACCAGGCCACTAGAGGGCAGCCTACCTGCTGGTGCCCACCGTGCTGTCTGTCTGGGCCCTGCAGTCCTTATCTCTGGGGAAGTCGGGGTTAGTTAACAGTCTGTGGCTTTGTACGTGCCAAAGATTCCAACAGAGGAATGCTTGGTGCTTCAGGTACAAACAAACAGCCTGCAAAGGGGAGAACCAGAGACTCCTAGGCGAGGGCGCTTATTTGGATGAGCCATACCGTCGGAATGGGAATGCGATTCCTGGTGGAATCTCAGGTCTCCGCGTTTGGATAGCTTTTGCTGTTAGAGGCTTCACCTACTTTTTCTTCTCTACGTTACTCACTCATTCATCTGATAGGGTATTTTCTAGGTTATGGGAGCCCAGATAAATGAGCCGGGGGGAAGGGACGGCTTTCATGAAGCATTCAGTGTAGTGATCGAGCCAGACTCAGGTTTCTCAGGTTTGGCACTGTTGACATTTTGTGCTGGATAATTTATTGGCAGCGTGGCGGGGATGGATAATTGCACTGTGCATTATAGGATATTAAGCCACATCCCTGGCTTCTCCCCACTGTTTGCCATTAGCATCCCCGTTGACCTGGCTGTGACACCACATGCCAAATATCCCTCGGGTGGGGGTAGAGACAAAATTGTCCCTGGTCCAACCAGGCTAAAATATAACAAAACTAACAAGTGCATATTTATGTATCTTTAAGTTATAAAAAGGATCACAGTGGAAACAAATGTGGCACTAGCTGAGAGAGAAATTAATAGCATGGGGTTTAATTGAGGTTCGTTGGTTAGGGACAGTCTCTTTAAGGAGGTCATGTTTAAGATGAATATAGGAGTGTTCCAGAAAGAGCAAAGAGCAGCGTACAGGTCCTGCAGAGGAGAGAGCTTGACCCACTCATGGGTAAAGCAGGTGAGTGGAGAGGCTCGAGGGACCCCCCCAGGTCACATCAGGGAGGGCCTTGCGGACTACTTGAAGAGCAGCAGTTTTCCTGTGGTGCTGAAAATGTACTTGGCAGGGATAGAGTGGAGTAGAGGGTTCCGGCAGCATTATTACCTTCCATCTGTTACGTGAGGTCCTTCCGCATGTGGGACTTGTGCTAAGTGCCTATGTAGGGTACAAAGGGAATGAACAGGGGACCGGGGACAATAGGGAAGACTCTCATCTATAAAGGAAACTTAATAAACATGTACCAATGAAGATTGAAATAACCAAGCAAAACTTTAGTCCAATGACAGAAACAAATTCCTCAAACAGTAGTTATTTATAGGCATAATTATTTTAATTATTGTTGTTGAGCACAGTAACATTAACTGTGTTAAAAAAAAAAAAGGCAAAATTTAACAGGCGTAATTTTAAAGATCCTATTGGTTTTATTCAATGATTTAAGAATCGGGAAGCATCCACTGTAACAGATGGAAAGGAGCCCTGAGATGCTGTACAGAATGAAAGACTTTTAGGCAGAAGGGAGTGGGAAGAAGGAAGTTATACTATATACTCAGCAAAAAGCAGAATGGTTACATTGCGAGGTTACTTTCCCTGTAGCAGTCTGTTTGTTAGGAAGCTTACCAGCTTGTCCCAAGGACAACTTTGCCCAGAGAGTTGGGGTTTTCTTTTGGGCAATTACTGCAATATCTCCAAGAGGTAAGGAAGCGTTCCTGACCAGTGCCTCCTTTGCACTTAGGGGAAGAGTACTAGCCAGCTTAGCAGCAATCTGCTAAAGGAAGTGAATTTTGAATCATGGACATCTGGTAATTCTCATTTGGGTCTGTGGCTCAGGACTAGAAAGATGACACCAGGAAAATGTAAGGGTCTGTAGACCACAAGGGTGGCTCTAGTCTGCTTATCCTTTCCTTGCGTCCCTTTCTTTGTACAGAGACTAGATGCAAGGTTTGTTAACCAGAGACACGGATGTGGACCCTCAGGGTTAGGGAGCCAGCCACAAAAAACAGAGCTGAGTTTGTGTTCTAACACCTTTATGATGGTTTGATTCCTGTACAGCAAACTACACATATTTCAGATGTAGGATTTGACACATTTTGATAGATGTATACACCCAGGAAACCACCATCGCAATCTAGATAGCTAACATTTCCATCACTCTGCAGGAGGTGCAAATTTTGAATTCCCAATTTATCCCTTCCCATCCCTGTTATCCCCTAGTAACCGTAAGTCTGTTCTCTATGCTTCTGAGCCTGTTTCTGTTTTATAAATAAGTTCATTTGTGACTTTTTTTTAGAGTCCACATATAAGCAATATCATATGGTATTTTTCCTTCTCTTGCTGGCTTCACTTAGAATGACGATCGCCAGGTCCATCCATGTTGCTGCAAATGGCATTATGTTATTTTTTATGGGTGAGTAGTGTTCCATTGTATAACTATACCACAACTTTATCTGTTGGTGGACATTTAGGTTGTTTCCGTGTCTTGGCTTTTGTAAATAGTGCTGCTGTGAACACTGGAGTGCCTGTGTCTTTCTGAATTACATTTCCCTCTGGATATGTGCCCAGGAGTGGTGGCTGGATCATATGGCAAGTCTATTTTTAGTTTCTTCAGGAACCTCCCTACTGGCTACATTCCCCATAGCAGCATAGGAGGGCGCCCTTTGCTCTGCACCCTCTCCAGCATTTGTTGTGTTTGGGCTTTTTCATGACAGCCCTTCTGACTGGCGTGAAGTGGTATCTCATTGTAGTTTGGTTTGTTAGAGAAATGCAGTTAGTGATGACGAGCATCTTTTTATGTGCTTGTTGGCCATCTGGATGTCTTCTTCGGAGTTTTGCACTGGGTTGCTTATTTTTTTAATATTAAGCTGCATGAGCTGTTTGTGTATTTTGGAAATTAGTCCCTTGTCAGTCACATCCTTTGTAAATATTGTCTGCCAGTCTGTAGGTTGTCTTTTTTGTTGATGGTATCCTTAGCTGTGCAAAAGCTTTTAAGTTTAATTAGATTAGATCTTGTTTACTTGTACTCTTACTTCCATTACTCTAGGAGCTGGTTTGAAAAAAAGATTGCCGTGATTTATGTCAAAGCGTGTTCTGCCTATGTTTTCCTCTAGGAGTTTTATAGTCTCTGTGTTAATCCATAGTCCAACTCCTAGAGTAATTGTTTATGTTGAGAAACTGAGGCATTGGCAGAATGACAGGATTACCAGAATCATGGCACATCCAACAGTAATTGGAAAGGTGGAATATCACTCACCCCTTGCAGTGGGCTGAGATACATGACCAATGGCGTTATCTTTCCAGGCCAGAGCAAGGAGGACAAAAAATCATACAGACCTTCATAGTGTCAGAAGTAGGAAAACGATGATCAGAGAGGGAAGAAGTGGAAAGAAATGGTTTTGATCTGACATCTTGGGAGGAAACCGTCTACCTCGATGTCCTAGTCAGTGCGAGTTTGAGGTCTGCAGCATTGGCAGAGCCGCCTTCACCTTGTCATTGGCAGGGGTGTCCGCAGTCCAGAATGCTTGGTACAGTCCCTTCCATGAAGCTCACTTTTGCAAAAGCATCAGAGTAAAACAGTAATAAAATCACAAGAGACTTTTTAAGGTAACTGGAAATACATAGTAACATCATAGCAGGACATATCAGATTCCTAGGAATTTATACAATTTTAGAACATTTATATTAATAGCATGCATCCATACACATCTAAGAAGGGGTAGCATCACTTCTTATTATGTTTCTTTAATATGTAAGAAGATTATCAAATAGTTTAACATCTGACCAAATGACAGATAAAATCTCTTGAGATTGCAGGGAACGTGCGTGAAATCTCAAAGCTGATTTGAAGTCAAATAGATCCTTGTTAGAATCTGATTTTGGGAAAACATTAAAAGTTTGCACATTTGATTCCATAGGATCACAGACCACTACGAGAGAATACTTCATCATCGACTTAACCAAAATGTCAGTACTAGATGGTAAAGGCAAATAAGACACTTCGGTAGGTAGTTATAAAGGAAACTGGCCTCTTAATATTGAGAAGGCGGCTGCGTTTTCTTAAGCAGTCAAAGACCTGATAAAGACAAAATGAGGCACAGTACATCTCTCTAGTCCAGGTAGATTAAGAAACTTTCACAATCTCTGTCAAAATACCCAAAGCAGAGCAAGAACATTCTGTCATTTTTTTGTACCAGTGTACTTTTGCTATCAAACTCATTTTTTTAGCTTAAAGAAATCCATCCCAATCAGAACTAGCTTGATCACACGTAAAATTCCTTTGTTACAAACCTTCTATTTAGTATTCATTCACATTTAGTCTTTTTTTCCAGTCTGGAACAAGCAGTCTTCTTTATTAATGTTTCATAAATAGTTTTCTTCCCAACTTACTATTTCTAAGTCATTGAAATTCTTAACCTTTAGACTCCATTCCTGGTGTAAACTAAGCAAGCAAGCAATTGTAGACTGGCATTCTGTGGACTTGCACATTTATAATTTCTAGAAATATATGTTTCATAGTAAATTATTCAGTGTGGTATAAAATATGTTTTTTACTAGTAGATCAAAATACACATTTAGTTCCTCAGTAAAAGCAAGCCAAAAATGGATCAATTTATGTTCAGTAATTAATGTTTCAGTATTTTCCTATTTGGAAATAACCTAGCTATTTAATGAACAGCCATTATTTACCTTATTTCAGTATAACTGTAAGGTTTCAAGTTACTAAAAAAGATTATTAGAAACTTTGTCATACTATAAAGCAATTATTGTTCAAGAGCTTATTTAAATTTTTTTCTTATCTTCATTGAATTTACTTGTTCTGAACATTTACATTTAGATTACTCATGACAATTTCATGAGACATTAAACAGCTAACCATCATATCTTTCTTGCAAAAAGAAATTCTGTAACAGAGTAATGAGCTTGTTTGATGTTTAGGAAATCTAGGTAGACTATATTTAATGCTAATAATTGTAAATCACCTTGTTTTAATTAAACTGACAAAGTAGCTTTTGTTTCTTGAAGATTATCTTAGATCACATGAATCTGAAAAGCATTTGAGCTAGTTTTTATATTTCTGAGAGTATAAAAGCTTAATTAAGACAGTGTGTCTATAAGCCAATTCAATAGAGCTCTTTAGAAGTGAATTCGGGCAATACTATGTGCGGGTAGAAAAAGATCACATGCCTGTAACATACAGACGGATGCAAACAGATCTTACAGATTTCACTGTATAATATTAGCCCTGAGGCATGTAAAATAATGTAAAACTCACTGGTTTATAAAAGAGCGGTTGGATACAAATTGTGTTTCTGGTAGATGGCGTACGCTAACGTTACCTGCTCGGGTATTTTTAAGCCTTTCACTCATCAAAGACTTTCTTATAGGCCTAGTTTTCAAATAATCCTTCTGTTGTTATTTTTTCTTTCTGATCAGAATTATCATGATTCCTAGAGAAGATCAGGTAGAGCACTGACATCTCAAAAGGCCTAGAGAAAGAATGCAGGTTCCACCAGGAAGGACGTAGTTCCTAAGTCCGGATCTTTCGCCCCATCTGCAAGCCCTTTGCAGTGCACGGGGAGGACCCGGGGCTGGCTGGTAGGTGGCAGTGGTAGAAAGGTAGGGCCCTGTGTATTTCTTCTGCAGCTGCCTTTCTGTCCTAGTAAATACTCCCTGTAGACGACAAGGAGCGTGGTCTTCTGTTCCTCCAACTCTTGGGTTCCAACCTGGGTGACATCACAGGCTGGCCCACCCATCCAACTACAGTCTTCGTATCAGGGAGAAGATCTTAACTAAGATAGATAGAAATCAAAAGATTCCGATGATCTTGATTTAGAGCTGCTTGTTTTTGGACTATTTTTCTTTAGCTTAGGGGAGAAAGCTAAAACAGTTTTTATCTGAGCATGTTCTGAGGTTTCAGTTGGGACAAAAGGTATTCCTGGCAGTTCTGAACCACCCCATGGACACAAGTGGTACCCCTCCCTCCCCAGGCCCAGAGCTGCTCTCAAAGCTAACCAAGGATAACCAAGGGACAGAGGGAGAACGCCGCTGCGACCCAGAAACCATGAGCAGGACCGTGAGTTAGGGTTGGGTAAGAGCACAAGTGGAGAACCACCCTCAGTTTCCAAGTTCTCAGGACACAAAATGAGACAGACAAGAAGGCAGTATCTATCCCCCGGGAGAGGGGTCTGGATTTCAAAAGGAAGGGACAATGTGAATTGTTACCGTCCTCTCAAGCAGGTAATACAGAGATTCGGGCAAGTGGACTCTGATGAGGATTCTCTCAGCTTTCCTCAGATCCCAGCTGCAGGCTCCAGAGTGAATGGGGTTTAAAGTAGAGAATGGGTCCCCTGGAACCTTAACAGTTATACTTTTAAATAGCTAAAAGGGAAACTAAAATTAATCAATAATCTTGTAACAGTTTACTTTAGAAATCCCTCCAAGGGCAGATGTGGGGGTGCCTGTAAAGCCACTAACTGGGAGGACTTTGGGGTACAGTCCTGTCTGTGCAGAGGGGAAAGGCAATCCAGGTAGAAGACGAGCAGACGGAGGGCAGAGGGGACTAGCACGAGTCACCTCAGTCTTAGGTACCTCTTGTGTCTGTAATTTCTGTTTTCATCGGCCTTCTGGTGACCTCTGCATGGCGATTCAGATGGGTATCCTATTCTGTTTGATTTGGGAGTTCTTGCGTTCAAGTGCACTTCGTACAGGAAGAATGCTGTCTAATTGGGATGTTCTGCAAAATGGCCACTGAAATTCGAGGTTGTCTTAGTAAGAATGTGCCATTTTTTGTAGACGTCTACAGCTTCCAGGACCACAGTTCTTAGACATAACGTTAGCACTTGGGCCCAAAGGCAGTGCACTCATGTATCTGAAACTTGAAGGTACCATCTCTTCAGCTAAGCCTTGGGTCACTTGGATCCCAACTAATATACCTAAGAAGGATATGCCGGGGGGTTCAGGATCGTATGGTGTTTTAAAGTGTACCTTGTGGCATGCAAATTTTTTCGAGGTTAGGGGTGATTTTAGTGTCAATTTAATTCATCCTGTGACCAAATTACTCTAGCACTGGAGTCTAGGTGGCAAGCATTCTAAGTTTTTCAGGGCACAATCCATGCCCACAAGGTTTGGAGCTGTAGCTTCCAAGATTGGCATTAACAAGAGATCTGTTATTCTAAACTCATTAGTAACTGAGAAAGTGGATCTGTGGACACCAAAGAAATGGTACTGTGGATTGGGCAAGAGAAGGCCTTAGGTGTGTACCAACAGTCACCCAATGTCACTGAACTGAGCCAGCAGACCCCACCACATGGGGACTGTGGGCTAACACAGGCTAGTGCTCGCTTACAGCCTACTGTCAGTCAGTCTAGGTCAGGAGCTCAGATCTGAGAGGGTCCTCAGAAAGGCTGACACAGACAGAATTCAAAGAGTTCTTTTATCACGGGTACCAATACCTGTATTTCCCGGTGTCCTCAAGGCCACTGGAAGTCTCCTTCAGATTCATCTACTGCCACAAACCTGTAAGTAAAAATTCAACAAACAAGTTTAAAGATCTTATTGAGTTCATTCAGTAGTTCATGAATAGGGCAGCACTGAGAGACTGACACAGGGCCCAGGCCAGGCAGACGGGGAGCGAGAGGGGCAGAGAGTCCCTTCCCCCATCTCCTCTGTGGCAGCTTATCCAGATTTTGAAGATTCTGTACACAAACATCATTAGTTTGTAACAGATCTCTTGAAGAGCATAACATACTTATAATATGGCTAGCTGGAATTCATTATAGGTGTTCATTGCCCAGAAGAATTCTGTGATGGAAATGTTCCATACATGCACTGCTCAATATTATAGTCATATACTCACCAAGCACTTGAAATGGGACTGGTGGATATGAGTTACTAATTTTTATTGAAATTAAAGTAGCATATCTGTGTAATGGCTACCATGTAAGACAGCACAGCTACAGATAGTTTTCTGGAGGCAAAGTGAAAGGAAGAAGCCAGGAATGTGTAACCCTTAAAGCAACAAGTGGCAGTAGATGGGATCTGGAAATCCTACAAAGTAAACTCTGCAGATGTACATACATTCAGTCTCTGAAATGACTACAGAAGACTTCGGCTGAAGTCAAGCAGAACTTACTCTAACCCATCAAGAACTTTGAGGCAGAGGGCTGTCACAGCAGCCCGAGTCTTTAATGAAGTGGCATCTGTAATTAACTTTTCTAGATGGTATCATCACTGGGGTTTAACATGAAACGCATTATTTATTTCTCAACTGAAAGCTATAGACGGCCCTGCTGCCTTTCCATGCAGCATCGTCAGTTGATAATTGCTTCAATCCTTGGTGGGAGTTGTTCATGATGATCTAAGGCCCACAGTCCTCTGTGTAACACCATCCTGATCCAGAGCCAGACTTCCTGCAAATTTGTGTGAGCTAACTCACTCTGCAGTACATCTCACCGATTCATTATGAAACTATGCTACATTATCACAACAGGCAAATTTTAAGTATAGGTTATTTATCTTGATGCATGCTTAATTTTTCCTTGAAGTGCCCTCCGTAGCTCCTAGCCTTTCCTTCAGTCATGCTGAGATGATTGATAGAGATGCAGGAGTGACTCTTTTTGTCTCTCTCACTGTACTTCAACTACATGAAGACAAGGACTCTGTCCTTTTTATCTTTGTTTTCCTGAGTCTAATAACCCTCTGAACATTGTGAACACACTCCACATATTTGACAAATTAATACATACCTATTTTAAAAGATATACGAACAGTGGGTTGAGAACACTTTCAAGGGTCTGGTCTCAGTCAAGGTAATGAGCAGACATCTGCTCATCTGTATCAAGACAGCATCTATAGCACGACGGTAGCTGGAAAGACAAACCATGCAGGTTTGTATAAATGTTCTTCAGGAGTTTTAGCTTTTAAAAATGTGCACTAGACCCTTGGCATTCAACTAAGAGACAAGCTGATGCTTTGGAGACTCCCCTAATCACAGATGTCCCTTCAGTACGGAATATCCCTTCATGTAGTAGGTGTGCGTAGATGCAGAGAGAACCCCAGAGTCACGGTGAGATGAGTGCTAGGTATTCAGCTCTGCTCAGGCACTATGTAGTTAACTGACTGACTGACTCTCATACAAACCTCTGAGGGCACCAGGTTCACCAGCGCACCATGGGAAGAGGCCAACCCTGACTTCAGCTAGTGGGCCTGTTAGGGCTTCTGACGACTCAAGAAAACATTCAGCATTCTATCTACTAACACCAATGGTTTCTCTAAGATGTGATAATTTCCTCAAAGAGCATACTCTGATATGCTCCTTTCCCTTCATTATGGAAACAGCCCTTAACTTAGTGGTCATGGCACAACAATATTCCAGATGAATTTTTTCTTCAAATGGTTTCAAAAGGGAAGAGGACAGCAGTCATTGATTAGGGAGGAATAGTTGCAGACCCCCTCAAACAAGAATAGGTAATCTTCAAAAAGATGTATTAGATGTGTCTTGATCAGGATAGCCATTTTAAAAAGTCACATTCAGACAGCCATTTAATCAGGGAATACATGGTTTCCTTTGTTGAGCAGCTTTCCCCAAGAACAGCAGTTATGCAGTGCAGGCACCACATACTATTAAAAGGAAATCAGTCAGTCCAAAAACTAAATTATACATTCTTTTCTAGTGCACATGGAACACTATCCAGAACAGATCACGTGCCAGGCCACAAAACAAGTCTCAACAAATTTGAGAACAGAAATGAAGCATTTTTCCACCCATAATAGTATGAAACTAGAAATCAATTACAGAAATAAAAATGGGAACAGAACAAATATAAGACGAAACAACATGCTGCTAAAAAACTAACGGGTCAAGGAAGAAATCAAAAAGGAAATCAGAAAATACCTCGAGAAGAAATGGAAACACAACACTCCAAAATCTGTGGAATGCAGCTAAAGTTTTAAAAGGAGAGTTTACCACAATACAGCCCTTCCTCAAGAAAGAAGAAAAGTCCCAAATAACCTAACCTACCACCTAAAGGAATTAGAAGAATAACAACAAACTAACTGCAAAGTCAGTAGAAGGAAATTATAAAGATGAGAGAGGAAATAAATAAAATAAACATTAAAAAGACAATAGAAATGATCAATGAAACCAAGAGCTGGTGTTTTGAAAAGATAAGTAAAACTGGTAAAACTTGAGGAATGAGGAAGATGGCGGAGTAGAAGGGCGCTCGTAGCTCACTCCCACAAATGCACCAAGACCCACATCCACAGACCCACTCAGCCAACCAGAGCACCTGTGGAACTCCGACAGAACATCGCCCTCTTCAAAAGATAAAGACGCCAAAAATCTGGTAGGAGAAAAGGAAAAAAGAAAGAACAAAAGGCAAAGCAGGCAGGTAGGGTCCCGCGGGGAGGGAGCGGCAAAGGAGGACTGGCGCTCGCTCGCTGGGTGTCCCCTCTCCCACTGAGAGGCCAGCGGGACGGAGGGGGAGCCTCCGAGGCTCGGATCTGTACAGAGCAGCCCTTGACTAACAGAACTAAGTTAAATGGGCACAGAGCGTCCCCCCGACACCCAGCCTGAGACGCGGGGCCGGCAGCGGCGGGCAGGGCCAGGCTGCCCAAGCCGGGCGGAGGACGGAAGTGGCTGCACGGAGGCAGCGCCGGGGGAACGCAAGGGGCTGCGCGCCATGGCTGTGGGTGCACAGGGCAGAACAACCTGGGCCCTCCATAGAACAGCAAGGTTGATGTGCTCTCGGGGGTTAGGGTGCACACCCCCATCTCTGAAAACCCGAGGAAAGTTTTCGGGGGAAGAGAGGCGGGGCTCAGGCACAGCCGCCATATCCTCCGCGCTGAGCACTCAGGCGGGGGCGGGGGCGAAACCTGAATCCGCACCGAAGGGCTTAGCAGCCGCAAAGGCCAGACTGAGACTGGCCTGCAGCCCGGGGCAGACAGGATCCTTCCATCCTGGTCCCTCAGAGAACTTGCTCCACAAAGACAAACAAGGAGCTGGGTTTTGGCTCGGAGCAGGGACAGGGCTGTCCCTCTGTCTTCCCCGAGCCCACCTGCGGAGCGCCGACCAGGGCGGAGCGCGCAGCCTCACAGAGAGCGGAGCTACCGGCGGTGCAGGTAGAGGGACAGCGCCCCCCCCCCCCGCCTTTCGGGCAGGAACACAGCCCCTGACCGAGGTGCTGGGAGGGGGCACGACCCGCCCTCCTACCCGGCCAGTCTGCAACATCTGACTGCGGCATCCGGAGGGGCAGCGACCCGCCCGCCCACAGCAGAGAGCTGCACCTGACCCAGTGTTAGGAGGAGGCGCGATCAGCTTGCTGACAGGTGCTGGGAGCAGCACAGAAGAGGGCGCCAACGGAGGGCCTCTGAAAACAGCAAGCTGAGCTTCCAAAACAGGATGAAGACAGAAAGACTTCACATTAAAAGCACACAGACTCCAGGAGAACACCGACAACCCCCCCCCCTTTTTTTTTAAATCATCTGTTTTTACCTATTCTATTTTCTACTACCCTCTTAATTTTTACTTCTTAATTCATTTCTATTTCTCTTGGGTTTTGATGTCCTGTTATTGATTAGACACAGGTTTCAAATACATCTATTCATCTTCCCCCCTCCTTTTTTTTTTAAAGGTTTTAAAAGGACGTCTCAACCCGATTAATAGTCTGCTTCAACTCACTCTTCTATTATTCATTATACACTGTTTTCAAACCTTCTTTCTCCCTTCTTTTAAAATTCTTTCTCTCTCTCTCTTTTCTTTTTTCTCTAAGTCTTATTCCTACATAGGCATTGGATAAGCTCATTAAGGACCAAAACAGACAACTGATACTCCATAAACCACAGTGCCAGAGAGGTATGAGCAAGATGAAGAAGCAGAAAAACCTTTCCCAATTAAAAGAACAAGAGAAATCCCCTGAAAGAAAGATCAACAAAATAGACATCGATAGCCTACTAGATCAAGATTTCAAAAAAGGAGTGATCAAATTGCTGACGGAATTAAAAGAGATAGTGTTTAGAGATATAAAATATGTCAAAAATGAAACTAAAGCTATAAAGAAGAGCCAAGTAGAATGGGTAAACTCATTGACAGAGATGAGGAATGATCTAATAGCTGTGCAAAGCCGACTAGATAATGCAGAGGAACGAATTAGTGATCTAGAAGACAGGGCAATAGAAAGCACCCATTCAGAAGAACTACAAGAGAAGCAAATAAAAAATAATGAAAACAGCATAAGGGACCTATGGGATAATATAAAGCGTCCCAATCTTCGCATAATAGGGGTCCCAGAAGGAGAAGAAAGATCACAGGGGATTGAAAAGGTTTTTGAAGAAATCATGACTGAAAACTTCCCAAACTTAAAGAAGGAATCAGATATCCAAGTACAGGAAGCTCAGAGGGTCCCAAACAGGAAGAACCCAAATAGACCCACACCAAGACATATCATAATCAAGATGGCCAGAGTCAAGGATAAAGAAATGATTCTAAAGGCAGCAAGAGAAAAGCAAAGAGTAAGTTACAAGGGAACCCCCATAAGGCTCTCAGCTGACTTCTCTACACAAACACTACAGGCCAGAAGGGAGTGGCAAGATATATTCAAAGCCCTGAATGAAAAAAAGATGCAGCCTAGGATACTTTACCCAGCAAGGCTATCCTTTAGGATAGAAGGAGAAATAAAGAGTTTCACAGACAAGAAAAAGCTGCAGGAGTTTAGCAAAACTAAACCGATGCTAAAAGAAATATTGAAAGGTCTATTCTAAATAGAAAAGAAGCAGGATGCTACAGCAATGAGAAACTCACAACTGGAAAGGTGGTAACTCATGAATTACAAATAAAGTAAACACGAAATTATAAAAGAAGACATACAAATCACTGAGAGTGGGAGAAGGAGGCAGGGAAATATAGAATATATTTTTTTCTTTCTTTTAAACAAATTTTTTAACAGTAGGATGGGTTTGAGATCATGTTACTATCAGTTTAATAAAAACAGTTATAGTAATGGGCTAATAGATTTACAAAAAATGGTAACCACAAGCCAAAAGTTTACAAGGGAGTCACAAAAATTAAATAAAATCCATGATAATACAAAGGAAAATTACCAAACCACAAAAGGAAGAAGAAAGGAACAAAGAGGATATACCAATTCAACTGCAAAGATAAGTTCAAAATGGCAATAAACACACATCTATCATTAATTACTGTAAATGTTAATGGACTAAATGCTCCAGTCAAAAGACACAGAGTGGCAGACTGGATAATAAAGCAAGAACCTTCAATATGCTGCATACAAGAGACCCACTTTAGGGAGAAGGACACATATAGATTGAGAGTGAAAGGATGGAAAAGGATATTCCATGCAAATGGAAAAGCCAAAAAAGCAGGTGTTGCAGTACTGATTTCAGACAAAATAGACTTTAAAACAAAGGCCATAAAGAAAGATAAAGAAGGACATTTTATAATGATTAAAGGAGTGATACAAGATGAGGATATTACACTCGTTAATATATATGCACCCAATATAGGAGCACCTAAGTACATACAAGAATTACTAACAGAGATAAAGGGGGATATTGATGGGAATACAATCATAGTTGGAGATTTTAACACTGCATTAACATCACTAGACAGATCTTCCAGACAGAAAATAAACAAGGCAACAGAGAAATTAAATACTACAATAGAAAAACTAGATTTGGTGGATATTTTCAGAGCATTGCACCCCCCAAAAATAGGATATACATTCTTTTCAAGTGCACATGGAACATTTTCCAGGATCGATCATGTACTTGGGCACAAAAGAAACCTCAACAATTTTAAGAAGATAGAAATTATCTCAAGCATCTTTACTGACCACAATGCCATGAAACTGGAAATCAACAACAGAGAAACAAAGGAGAAAAAAAGGAAAGCATGGAGATTAAACAATATGTTATTGAAAAAACAATGGATCAATGAGGAAATCAAAGTTGAAATTAAAAAATACCTTGAGACAAATGATAATGAAAGCACAACCACTCAAAACCTATGGGACACAGCAAAGGCAGTGCTAAGAGGGAAGTTTATAGCGATACAGGCCTTCCTCAAAAAAGAAGAACAATCTCAAATAAACAATTTAACCCACCACCTGAATGAATTAGAAAAAGAAGAACAAAAAGCCCCAAAAAGCAGCAGAAGGAAGGAAATAATAAAGATCAGAGAGGAATTAAATACAGTAGAAATTAACAAGACCATAGAAAAAATCAACCAAACCAAAAGCTGGTTTTTTGAAAAAGTAAATAAAATCGACAAACCTCTGGCCAAACTCACAAAGAAGAAAAAAGAGAGAGCACAAATTAGCAAAATAAGAAAGGAAAATGGAGAAATTGCAACAAACAAAATAGAAATACAGAATATCATACGAGAATATTATGAAAAACTATATGGAACCAAACTGGATAACCTAGAGGAGATGGACAAGTTTCTGGAAACATAGTGTCCACCAAAACTGAATCAAGAGGAATCTGAACACTTGAACAATCCGATCACTAGAAAGGAAATAGAAATGGCAATTAAAAACCTCCCTAGAAATAAAAGTCCAGGACCGGACAGCTTCACTGGGGAATTCTACCAAACATACAAAGAAGAACTCATACCAGTCCTTCTCAAACTCTTCCAGACGATTGAAAAGGAGGGAATACTCCCAAACTCATTCTGTGAAGCCACCATCACCGATACCAAAACCAGGCAAAGACACTACAAAAAAAGACAATTATAGGCCAATATCACTGATGAACATAGACGCCAAAATCCTCACCAAAATTTTAGCAAATAGAATCCAACAACACATAAAAAAGATTATACATCATGACCAAGTGGGGTTCATCCCAGGGACACAAGGCTGGTTCAACATACGCAGATCAATCAGTGTAATACATCACATCAACAAGAGAAAGGACAAAAACCACATGATCATCTCAATCGATGCAGAAAAAGCATTTGATAAAATTCAACACCCATTTATGATAAAAACTCTCGCCAAAGTGGGTATAGAAGGAACATATCTCAACATAATAATAGCTATATATGACAAACCTATAGCCAGCATAGTACTCAACGGTGAAAAACTCAAAAGCTTCCCACTAAAATCTGGGACAAGACAAGGATGCCCACTATCACCACTCCTATTCAACATAGTCCTGGAAGTCCTAGCCACAGCAGTCAGGCAAGAGAAAGAAATAAAAGGGATCCAAATTGGAAAAGAAGAGGTAAAAGTGTCATTATATGCTGATGACATGTTACTATATATAGAAAACCCTAAAAGGTCCACACAAAAGCTACTAGAGCTGATTGAAGAATTCAGCAAGGTAGCAGGTTACAAAATTAACGTTCAAAAATCAGTTGCATTTCTTTACACTAACGATGAATCAACAGAAGAAGAAAGTAAAGAAACAATCCCCTTTAAAATAGCACCCAAAGTAATAAAATATCTGGGAATAAATCTAACCAAGGAGGTGAAAGAATTATACACAGAAAACTATAAACCATTGAGGAAGGAAATTAAAGAAGACTTTAAAAAATGGAAAGATATCCCATGCTCTTGGATTGGAAGAATCAATATTGTTAAAATGGTCACACTGCCCAAGGCAATCTACAGATTTAATGCAATCCCTATCC
The DNA here is from genome assembly GCF_048773025.1 of Camelus bactrianus. Classification (NCBI taxonomy): domain Eukaryota; kingdom Metazoa; phylum Chordata; class Mammalia; order Artiodactyla; family Camelidae; genus Camelus; species Camelus bactrianus. Next base: position 7,838,171 of record NC_133555.1, on the reverse strand, counting down.
AATTACCCAGGACATATTTCACAGAACTAGAACAAATCATAACAAAATTTATATGGAACCATCAAAGACCTGGAATTGCCAAAGCATTACTGAAGAGAAAGAAAGAGGCTGGAGGAATAACTCTCCCAGACTTCAGACAATACTATAGAGCTACAGTCATCAAGACAGCATGGTATTGGTACCAAAACAGACATATAGACCAATGGAACAGAATAGAGAGCCCAGAAATGAACCCACAAGCTTTTGGTCAACTAATCTTCGACAAAGGAGGCAAGAATATACAATGGAATAAAGACAGTCTCTTCAGCAAATGGTGTTGGGAAAACTGGACAGCAGCACATAAAACAATGAAGCTAGAACACTCTCTTACACCATATACAAAAATCAACTCAAAATGGATCAAAGACTTAAACATAAGACAAGGTACAATAAACCTCCTAGAGGAAAACATAGGCAAAACATTATCTGACATACATTTCAAAAATTTTCTCCTAGAAGAAATAAAAGCAAGAATAAACAAATGGGACCTAACGAAACTTACAAGCTTCTGCACAGCAAAGGAAACCAGAAATAAAACAAGACAACCTACAGAATGGGAGAAAAATTTTGCAAATGAAACCGACAAAGGCTTGATCTCCAGAATATATAAGCAGCTCATACGACTCAATAAGAAAAAAATAAACAACCCAATCCAAAAATGGGCAGAAGACCTAAGCAAGCAATTCTCCAAGGAAGACATACAAATGATCAAAAAGCACATGAAAAAATGCTCAATATCACTAATTATCAGAGAAATGCAAATCAAAACTACAATGAGGTATCACCTCACACCAGTCAGAATGGCCGTCATTCAAAAATCCACAAATGACAAATGCTGGAGAGGCTGTGGAGAAAGGGGAACCCTCCTACACTGCTGGTGGGAATGCAGTTGGGTGCAGCCACTATGGAAAACAGTGTGGAGATTCCTCAAAAGACTAGGAATAGACTTACCATATGACCCAGGAATCCCACTCCTGGGCTTGTATCCAGAAGGAAATCTACTTCAGGATGACACCTGCACCCCAGTGTTCATAGCAGCACTATTTCCAATAGCCAAAACATGGAAACAGCCTAAATGTCCATCAACAGGTGACTGGATAAAGAAGAGGTGGTATATTTATACAATGGAATACTACTCAGCCATAAAAACCGACAACATAATGCCATTTGCAGCAACATGGATGCTCCCGGAGAATGTCATTCTAAGTGAAGTAAGCCAGAAAGAGAAAGAAAAATACCATATGAGATCGCTCATATGTGGAATCTAAAAAACAAAAACAAAAACAAACAAACAAACAAAAACAAAGCGTAAATAAAGGACAGAAACAGACTCACAGACAGAGAATACAGACTTGTGGTTACCAGGGGCGTGGAGGGTGGGAAGGGATAGACTGGGATTTCAAAATCGTAGAATAGACTACACTGTATAGCACAGGGAAATATACACAGAATGTTGTGATAACTCACAGAGAAAAAAATGTGACAATGAGTGTGTATATGTCCATGAATGACTGAAAAATTGTGCTGAACACTGGAATTTGACACAACATTGTAAAGTGATTATAAATCAATAAAAAATGTTAAAAAAAAAAACTTTGCTCAAAAAAAAAAAACCCCAAAACTGGTAAAACTTTAGCCAGGCTCACCAAGAAGGAAAAAGAGGCCAAATAAACACAGTAAGAAATGAAATTGGAGAAATAACAATGGATCCACAGAGATGCAAATAAATAAATACATACACACATAAATGTAAGAATACAAAGAACAGTTATATGCAACCAACTGCACAATGTAGAAGAAATGGACAAATTTCTAGAAACATACAACCTACTGAGACAACCTACTCAGAAGCAAGATGACACAGATAATTTGAACCAACCAATCACATGAACTGGTTGATTTTGTTATTTAAAAGAATCAAAAAGCCTTGCAGCAAACAAAAGTACAGGAGTGGATAGCTTCACATGTGAATTCATCAAACATATAAAAAAGAAGTAATACCTGTCTTTCTCAAACTATCCCCAAAAAACTGAAGAGGATAGAACACTTTCATACTCATTCTGTGAGCCATCATATCCCTGATGCCGAACCCAGACAAAGACATGAGAGAGAGAGAAAGAGAGAGAGAATTACAGACCAAATCTCTGAGTATAGTTACAAAAACCCTCAACAAAATATTAGCAAATCAAATTCAACAATAAAAAAAAAGATCATACACCATGACCAAGTGGGATTTCTCCCAAGAATGCAAGGAGAGTTCAAAATTGCAAATAAATTGGTACAATACACTATTAACAGTAGAAAGATAGAAACCACATGATAATCTCAATAGATACAATAAAAAGCATTTGACAAAATTCAACATCCAGTCATGATAAAAACTCTTATCAAAGTTGGTATAGAGGGTTCACCTCAACATAATGAAGGCCATTTACGACAAACACACAGCCAACATGATACTCAATGGTAAAAAAAAAAAAAGGTGAAAGCCTCTCCTCTAAATTCAAAAACAAGACAAGGACTCCCCCACTTCTGTCACTTCTTTTTAACATATTAGAAGTCCCAGCCCCAGCAAAGATTAGGAAAAGAAAGAAAATGCACCCAGACTGGAAAGAGAGAAGTGAACGTGTCACTAGTTGCAGACGACACGGCATTTCACACAGCAAGCCGCAACGCCCCCACCAGAAAACTGCTAGAACTAATAAATGAGTTCAGCAAAGGGGCCAGATTCAAGATTAACATGCAGAAACCTGTTACTTTTCAGTACACTAATAATGAACTATCAGAATGAGAAAGTAAAAAGTTCCCATTTAAAATCACATCCGAAAGAATTAAATACCTAGGACTAAACTGAACGAAGGAGGGGCAAGATTTATACTCTGAAAACGAAATACTGCAGGAAATTGAAAATGACACAAAGAAATGGAAAGACTTCACGCTCTTGGATTGGAGGAGTTAACAGTGTTAAAATGGCCATGCCACGACTTCGAATGGGGTACAATACGCAAAAATGCGGAAGCACTATGCTGCATACCTGAAACTTAAATAATATTGTAAGTCATCTATATATAGTTCAATTTAAAAAAAAGTCAGACATGAAACTTCTCGCAAGATCTAAAAGAAACCAAACCAAAAATAGAACTGTTACAGAAACTCTCTGGCGAGGCTTTGCCAGGAGCACGCTGCCTAGTGGGTAACGAGGGGCAACCCTGGAATTTGAAACAGGACTTGAAGTCAGCCGACACAAATGCTCCTAACTGGGGACTTCCTCGTGGTGGACCACTTGCTGTGGTGACAGGAGTGGTCAACCTGAACAACAGTGTTGCCCTGTCACCTGTCACCGCAGCATGTGAACCCAGTGCAGAAGTGACAGCAAACAGCTCGTACAGTATCAGCGGTGAAACTCAAAGGCGCAGACTGACAGGCTGTATTTTGTGCAGACTCTCCCGGGGGAGCCTTGGCGGCACTCTTTAGTCACAGAACCTGCTCTGACAATCCTGACATGAACCTCAGAGTCTCTGAAAGCCATGTTTGCCCACTGCAGACACTGTAGTGTCCAGTTACTGACTGTCTCCTTGAGCAAAGCTTGGTAACTTCTCTCTGACAAATCAAAACGGACTGAGGCACAGGATAACAAACCAAAAAAAAGAACCACCCTCCCCCAAGAAAAAATGTACTCAGTGATGAGTTCAAGCATCATGCACTTCTCTCTCACCGACTTCCACGTGTCCTCACTCTAACGGGCCCAGACCCTTTTGGTGGAAGGTAGGGTCAAGTTCCAGAACCACATTTTAATCTTTGCAAAGAGTAGCCTGCCTTTGATGTGTCCTGGGAACACGTTCAATGGTGGGAGAGACAGACGCTCCAGAAACTATGAGGACTTCGTCAGTATGAAATGGAACGGCACCCAGTTGATTTTCCTCAGTGACTTACGGCTTCTGATGCATTTTGACACCAATTAATTGAGCTGATACTCAAAAGAACTCAAGGTAGACGTCATTATCTTTGTCAGAAGAGGAAGCTAAAGCTCAGGCTACAAGATTTGCCTAAGATCACAACTTGAAGACGCCGGACATGGGGTGCCCCCCATGCTTCTGATTCTTACTGCCCCACACCCCACTCAATACAGTCACGTCTCCCAGAAAGTTAACCCCCTTTTCTTTCCAGTAAAAGATGAGCCCAGTGTTTGGGTGTCTCATTTTTTTCTGAGATTGTCAGGCCATTACCACGGAGTTTGGACTATTTTCCTAATCAAGATGGAAGTCCATTTCAGGGGATGCTCTTTGAAGGAACATTTATATCACTTTGAGGGGTTTTACAGCTGAGTCTCCATGGTATCAGGAGGGAGCATAGCTCAAAAATGACAGCATCGAAACAACAGACGTGATGCCATCGTTTGCTTCCTAGACTGCTTGTGTCGCAGGGATTTTAAGTTAGAAGAATTCAAGAGGACTACAGAGCAAATGATTTGGCAGAATCTCCCAAAATCTTCTAGTCTGAGTTTCTTATCTTTGCTCACTGTTGACCATGTATTCAGGAGGTACTAATACTGTATTAGACATTTGAAAGTTGCTTAAGAGAGTTAAATCTTAAAAGTTCTCATCATGAGAAAAAAGAATCGTAACTGTACGGTGACTGATGTCACCTAGACTTATTGTGGTGAGCCTTTTACAATGTATACAAATAAATATCGAATCATTATGCTGGACATCTGAAACTAATATAACATTACATGTCAACTTCACATCAACTTTTTAAAAATGTACTTACTAGGCTGCCCTGGCTTTTCTCTTAATTCACGATGTCCATCACTCCCTCTCAGACCTCTTTTTCTCCCATGTTTACTCATTTGCTGACACTTCCTACCATCCAACCTTCAACCCTTTGACCTCTCTATCTCCCCTAACCCCCTCACCCAGACAACTCAGAGACAGTCCCTGGGCCGTGCATATTAGATTTGCTCCTTCTCCCCATTCCTCTAGCTCTCTTTAGGTCAGTCCAACACCAGTCTTTGTTGAGAGACTCCTAACAGCACTCATTCTTATCAGTCTCCTCCCTGCGCCACCCAGGGCCACACCAGGGCCAGTCTCACCTTGCCCAAGTACAGGTCCCGTCACATCTCTCTGCTGCCCCCAAACATTTAATGGCTCCCGGTGTACCTGACGATGTAAATGCAAGCCCGCACACTGCCCTTCAGTATCTCCCACAAGTGTATTGCAAATATGGCTTCACAACTTCCCTGGGAGCACAAGGCTCACTCAGCCCCTAACCTTTCAGCCAACACTCCCTACAGTTTGTTTTTTTCTTTTTTCTCATAGAAGGAAGAAAAATATTTTTCCCATAGAAAACATTTGTTACATGCTTTATTAAATGCTATTCTGCTTTCAAGGAGCATCTCAATGTCTCCACCTTGTAAGTCGTTGGAAGTTTACCATTTCTGCTGCCTTTAAACTGCTACAACACTACTTTAAAATTAATGAAGAGTATACATACATACACACACACCCCCATATATATATGTGTACACACACAACAAAGTGGAATATTCATGTTTTAAGTGTTTTTGGGGTGAATTCTGACATATGTAGACACTTGAATAACCTTCATCCATATCAAGATATGAATTTCCGTAACCCAGACCGCTCCCTTTGCCCCTTTCCAGTTTGTACGCATCTCTAGATAAGAACCATTTTCTGACTCAATCATCACAGATTAGTTCCGCATGCCTTTGAACATCATACAGATGAAATTCTACCCTTGTACTTCTTCCCTGTCTGCTTTCTTTTAACTTAACTTTTTTTCAGTCTTGTCATTGCGCATGTATCCAGTTCTGAACTCGTAGGGCACTTTGTTGCCACATCTTACAAGACACCCTTGCCTTCTTTCATCTTTTGTCCCACCACTAACAAGTAACCCTTTATAGGCAGAGTTGGTCTTGTTTGCTACAGTTCCCACACGGGGCTTTGACATGTATTGGGGGCACATTACACGTTTGTGGGATTCAAGTGAGTAAATGACTCATTCCTTTCTTGGATCGCCAGAAGACTTCCGCAGAAAAGATCAAATGTGAGCCGGATGGCAGGCCCTCCCGTGGAACTCCTTGCCACTGGGGCAGACACTGTACAGAGGTGACGGGTCTGCTGGGCGTCATGAGAAGAGGGAGGCAGAGCAGTGTCTGTGGCACCGTATCACATCCGGTGAGAATGACAACAGAGGCTCAGCGCGCGGGGTAGTGAAATTCTGCATTTTGACGTGACCATACTCTTGAGATACGTTACCGTGCCCTAGATTCTGTGGATTTTAGGATCACACATTTCAAACTAAAATGTCAAAAATTCTACTTGCTCTCAAATAATGGAATGTGATGAAGTTCAAGAATTCAAAGTCTGACTGCCAGTCAAGCAAATATTTAGAAGGAAAATACATTCCGTTTGCCCTTTCAGGCTTTGTAGACAGTGACTCTATAGCGAGGAAGAGGTGTTATTTATAGCAATAGCTGGAGCCTGGCACTCAAGCTACTGAAGTCTTAGGACGACGGAGTGGCAATTTAATGGGGCACAGAAAACTAGAGAAATTTTGCAAAGGCTAGAAAGCTTTCTGTAGTGATGTCATGTGCTTTTATGGGAAAAGGGAGTATCGCTTTGTTTCCAGGCTGAGGTCAGGACTGTATGTGCAATGTCATGACCTCTGACTCTCAACGAAGCCACAACAGTGACTACCGTGAGATGTGTCTGCCTCTGACAGCCCCTTTGTCCTTTTACAAACCACCTTAAAATCAGCAGAGGAATCATAATTACAGAGTAGCTGTTCAGGAGTAGCATTTTAGACCCTCAGGAATGCAGAGAAGGAAGGTGTCTCTGGGCCATTTGGGTGCTTATTGTCAAGACTCTGGTTGACTCTATCTAAACAGAGTAATTTACTCAAGTTAATTATTAACCAGTTTAGTCAATGAAAAGCTAAGTTTCCAAAAGTGATCATTTGCAAATGAAGCAGTAAACCCAATCCTTCCTGCTTCCGCCTCAAATTCTTTGAGACCAGAACTGATTACTCCTCTGGTGTTACTTTCTGACCCTTTACTATTGCTGTAATAAATCATCTTGAATTTGATTGTGAGACCAATTATGTGTTGGAACTAAAAGGAGAAGATAGAAGAGAAATTACAGACCAAAAGGAGAACTGAGAGTATTACTCAAAGAGTTCAAATATGTCCTGGGTTGAGCCCAAAAATATTATCATAAAATGAACTGCAGAGAGAAACAGGTACAGAATAAAACCACAAAACAATCAGAAGCACATGTAAGTGAATATTATCAGATCTTTCTACAGGGAAGGACTTTCTAAGGCAATGGTACTCAACCCCGGCAGCACGACAGAATCACCTGGGGAGCTCTAGAACATCCTGCTGCCCATGCAGGACACCAGACACACTGAATCAGCACATCTGGAGGGAGGGAGGGGGCGGGAATCCAAGCATCAGTACTTTCAAGGCTCCCCAGGTGATTCCAGTGTAACCAAAGCTGAGACTCACTGTCCTCAACATAATAGAAGCAATATGGAAATAATAATGTCCAATGACTTGACTACAGACATAACATGAAGATTTTGATAAACATTAAAATAAAAACAGGGAGATATTGGCAATATGTATACAAGGTAACATATTAATATCCTTAGTGCATAGAGAGTATATAAATGTATGACAATATTTTTTGTGTTTTTTCCTCATTTTCTATGTGCCCACACTCTCCCACTTTCCCAGAATGTCTACTTGAAATCAAGACGGGAAAAACTGTCATTCACAGCATTGGCACTCCCCAGGCAGGCTAGCACGCAGACACCCGCAACACTTTCTATTTCCTGCTGCCCGGCTGGTTTGCACCTAAGGGTTCTTATAAATCTACAAAGTAAAACAGCCACGTCTTGGGCACTCCCCCCACCCCAGCTCTGAGATGTAATGGACATAACATTTTGTCGGTTTAAGTTGTACAAGGTGACAACTCAATTTAAGTATATATTGGGAAATGATGACCACAAAAAGTTAGTTGGAGCTGTTAACAGGGAATCTAACTCAGGGCTTTGTGGACACTGATGTGCACCGGGGGAACCCAGGGGTCTTGCTGAACATAGATCTGTACCCAAGAAACTGCATTCAGAGCAGACTCCTGGGAGGTACTGATACATTTGGTCCTGGGACCACATTTTGAGTAGCAAGGACTCAGTTAACTTGGAAAATTTTAAAGAGGGCTAGAGCTTCTATGTGCCTTTTGTTTCCCTAAGGATTTCAAATAAATGGTCAGGGGAGGTGTAAGACATAACCTGGGTACACGCATCTATGTGCTCTCACAAAGGCAAGTTTTACAGCTATTGTGAATTTCTTGCATACAGATTAAATCTTTCAGGTTAAAAGCTGATAGTTGAGTAGTTTCATAGAGCATTGTCTGGAAAATAAAACCCTCAAGTTACTTCTGGGAAAGAAGACCCTTACTTAGTCCAGTGAATCTAAATATCTGATAGCCACCATGAAACATAAGGCATCATAAAATAATGTTAACCACATGAGTTCCCTGTGGACTCTGAATAAACCTGTGCTCACCAGATATTGAATGTAGTTCCCTGTGCTATACAGAAGAAATTCGCTTTTTTATCTATTTTTATATAGTGGTTAACATTTGCACATCTCAGACTCCATATTCAATATCTTGTAATACTCTTTAATGAAAAAGAATATGAAAACAAAAATATGTATAAATATGCATGACTGGGACAGTATGCTGTACACCTGAAGTTGATACATTGTAACTGACTATACTTTGATTAAAAAAAAAAAAGACTGTGCTTACCAACGTAAGTAAATACTGAAACACTTTTTGGGTAATTGAAGCTCACAGCACAGTCTCACATGGATTCAGTAGTTGCCCAGCTCAACTGAATAACCACTTCTTAAATGTCATCTTGATTCCCTATAGTGAAGCAGGGGGCATCTTGAAGGTAGGCATTCCATAAGTGTTTGATTTATAAATAAATGGGGTACATCTCCCAATACCGAGCTCACAGTACCCAAGCGGCATAGAATAGGCAAATACTGATGAAGAATGAAGCCAGGGCCCCGAAGTGCTACCTCATCCCCAGTGCGTTGTGTGTGCCTGAACACTTACGCTTCAATGACAGAGAGGCAGACTAGTTTAGTCAAAGGATCAAGGGGACCCAGACCCCTTAAGACAGTGCTCCTTGCATTTTCTCACATCACGTGATGTATTTCAATCACATCACATCCTGGTGATTGTTCAAAATTCAGACCCTTGGACCCCGTACCTGGGATTCTAAGATCTGAATCAGGTCGCTCTGTTGGAGAGCTCCTCCACTGAGATGGAAGCAGAGATTGACTTGGTACCAGAGCTCCGGTTTCAGTTTCCCCTTGTACCACTAATGAGCCATATGGTCTTAAGCACATTTGGTATTCTTATGGAGAACAGGTTGCAAACTCTAGTGTCCCCAGGACCTGGGCCTGGAGCCTAATACAGCAGGGCAGCAGTGGGTGACAGGGTACAGTGGGACTGTGACAAGTGGAATCATTCCTGTCCTGCTTACGAACAGAAATCCCTACGTCGCCCTAGAAAAATGGTGGCCGGGCCTTGAGATTTTTTTAAAGAGAATTTGGAAATCCAGAGTTTTACATGACAATTCGAGACCTTTAAATGTTAGTAATTCATTCGTAACTTTGAAACACACTGCAGGCTGCTCTGTGGGTCAGGAGCCGTCCGCTGGCTACCAGGTTATGGACTCTCTCTTAAAGCCTTGCCTTTGTCCCATCTTTTAAACTGTCAAATGAGCCTAATAACACTTACCATGAAGGATCGTGTGGCAGGGGTCAGAGATAATGTCAGTAAAAAGCACTTTATAAAGCCCGAAACAGAAAAGGAAGGCATTATTAATATCATTATCATCATTATCATCATCGTGCCCCAAGTGTTTTATGTATTGAGGAGGAGAGAAAGAGGGTTATTTCTTTTTAAAGACCATTTACCCACTGACAGCAGAAGCCATATGTCGCTTCCCTAATCATCTCCTTCCTGGTGTGAGGAGTAAGTGGATGGTCATCTAAGGGGCAGGGCCATTCCATGGTCTTGTTTTTCTAAGTATGGCCTTGAAGAGAAAATTTTCATACACACACACACACACACACACACACTATATGAAAAAATATATGCATGACCCTTATCATGGCTCTAAAGTACACTTAAGTATGTGTGATGGCTGAGACATTAAAAGACAAGAAAGACTAAAGATGAAGCCCTAGACGTGCACCAACAGGTTTCTATGACGACAGGTCTGTCTTGCAACACTACAACTTGCAGACATAGTTTTAAGAGCACAGACCTAACCCCTCACTTATCTCCTGGTCGCCATGTGATATGATGTCAAAGAGTAACACGATTCTTCTTCATCCTTTCTGTCAAGTTAGCTAAATAATTCAGTTGCCTTCCAGACAAGTTCCCAGAATACTAAAAGATATGGAAACTGAGGAACAATTCTTTATCCCTCTTTATTCCTAAGTCCTCACTTCTCACCATGCTGAATACTCTAAAATGGTATCTCAGTCCGCACTTTGAAAGGGTAGTCACTGAAATGCCAGCTGGGAACGAGTGAGTGTGAACCATTCATCCTGATAATTTACTGTAGAAAGTTCTTTGGGTTCAATTAGCTGGCTTTTTCCAGGCAGGTTTTTAGTCCTACATTATCTGGACAATTGTCCCCAACACTTTTGCCTGTCTACAAATAGTCTATATAATTTTTTTTTTAGTTTGCAAGGAAAATTGTTTCATTTTCACAGAGGAAATTACCTCAGCTTCACTCTCCCTTCTCAATCAGGTGCAGAGGGTAGGAGTCTCTGCTTTGTTCCTTACAGATCAAACTCCTGCCTGGATTTCCATTCAGACTCCAGGCTGCCCTCCTAGCTTCATTCTCGCCCAGGGCACCTTTCTGCCAAAGCCCTATTCAGCTTGTGGGTTCAGCCTGGAAATGGGGGATGAAAAGGAGTGGGCTTCCACCCCCCACCAAGGCTGAGTCCTCCCCCAGTTCAGCCCTCCCTCCCCTACACGAACCTTCTATCCTATTAGGCAAGAGGAGTTAACTCAAGACTCTGCCCCAAGAACCACTGACAGTTTCCCTGGGCCTCACACCTTCCTGAACTGACGTGGATGGATCAAAGCTAGCTCCGAAGAAACTGGGCCCCCTACCGCCAACCCCTAGAAAAATGAAATACAGGTTTTAAAGTCTACTACATTCTCTATCTAGTAGACCCTGGAAGCCCAGTGGATAAGACAGTCTCTATGCGGCAGACTCGTGAGACGTGAAATGTTAACCTGGCTCCCGGAGCGCGATGCCGGAAGCAGCATCGGCGGTTCTGTGAGCTGCTGGGAGGGAGAAGGGAAAAGGAGCCCTTCTGGACTCGCTAATGACCAAGCCACGTAGCCTCCGCAGGTAGTAATCTTCCCAGTTCGACCCCGATTTTCCTTTCAGTGTCCAAAGCCGCCTGCTATTTAGGAGGACACTGAAACAGAATTTAACATGCCCAGTCCCTGCATAAATAAGCTGTTCTCACTGATTCTCTGGGGAGTGTCTGGTCGGTTGTTTTAAACCTGAGGGTCTTTTTGTCAACCCCCCATAAACCTAGTTAACAGCTAGCAGGATATTACATCTTAACTTTTCTTTCTCTCTTGGTTTTGGAGTTAAATCTAATAAGCAGCTTCCTAACCTAATGAAGAAAGGAGAGTCTCTGTACCAGTGCCCAGTCCCCGGTCCCCACGCCCCAGCTGCCACACTGGTCACTGTCTCCATCTTCAAATGTGCTTGCTTGGGTGGGCCACAGTCCATTTCAAGCCATCACAGGGCAGTTAGTCCTGTCAGATCCAATCTCCAGCTTCCTGACGGGCCCTGTCAGTGTCCTGCAGTACAGACACTTGGGGCCAAAGACGTGCTGGTAATTTTTTTCTCAGCAGCTTCCGCCTCCTTCTGGAGTTCGTTTTCAAGGGCTGAGGCAGGAAAAGGGCCCGAGTCTCAGCACTGAATTTACTAGCTTAGGCTTTTAAATGTGAGCTGGGTCAGCAGCCAAGTGCTGTTCATGTGCGTCTTACTTTTGCCTCAGTGTTTCCTTGGCATTTCATTCTGCCCGCCCGTAGTCAGTGTTCCATGAGAGTTGGCTACATACGTGGATGGATGATTATGTAGATGCAAAGAAAGAGCCACCTAAACAGGTGTGGTGAGGTGGGTGTGGCCCTGGGCCCCGTAAGAATCAGCCCAGAAAACCTCTTCCTTTTCCTGTTTTTCCCTGGGTCCCTGCCTGACTGTGACCTCGGGCTTGGTCAGCTATGGACCAGCCCCATCCTTGATCGTATGAAGAACGGGTACCTACCCTTCCCTTTTCTTCCTTCCTTCCTGTTTCTTACAAAGCAGTTGTCTTTTCCACTTTAGCTAACCTTGCCCATTGACACAGCACATCCGCCTGAGCCTCCTGGCCCAAACTCAACAGAGAAGAGAATGTTTAGTTGGAGGCACTACAAGGAGGCCAGTGTGGGAGACACAGCAGGTGAAGAGAAGGCAGCAGAGGCGGCCGGGCCCCGACTGCGCAGAGGCAGGGCGGACTCCGCTGGGCTGTCTGGAGTTGACCGCAGTCACGATAGAAAGCCAATGAAGGATTCTAAGTGTAGCAGTTACATAATTTCACTTAAAGTCAAAAAGAAATCACTCTCTCTGCATTGCAGAGGCGCAAGAGTGCAAATGGAAACCACTTAGGAGTCTTCTGGGTGAGAAATGAGGGTGGCAGTGGAGATGGAATGAAGGAGACAGATGTGGATTTGGAGTCAACAGACATGTCAAGTTACAGGACGGGGGTGGAGGAGGACAAGGGAAGGTGGACAGACCATCACTGGCTTTAACAGATGATCCTGCTCTGGAAGGAGATGGGGTAGACCAAGGAAGGGATGGGCTTGGGAGGCAGTGGGCAGGAAGGGCGGGGAACAAAAGTGCCCACATCTATTTGGGATTTTCACCATGTCCATTATTCATATTATACATACTGCTTTTCATGTATATAGCCCTACAAATAGAGATTTCAGCAAGAACTTCTCTGACTACTGACGCTCACTCGCCCTAACCACCATTTATAACGATGCCCCAAATGCTTACCAACCAACCTAGAAATAAAGTAGGACACGACTTATTTGTGTGGCAGGAAATCCAACGCAGTGTGTTATCTTTCTCTGTCCTTTGAGTAGAAGTGTTTTTAGGGCTCCCAACAGAGCTTCTGAGAAAGAAAGAAATGAGAGAATCCTTTAACTTCCTTTTAGTGGGACTCTGATTGTAAATTATTAACTATGTGTAGTTTTACTTCTGATGTCTGAGGGAAAAAAAGAGTTGTTTTTGTGGGGGAGGGATGGGAAAGGGAAAAAAACTGAAGAGTCAATGAAAAGGAAAGACTGAGAGATCTGGGGACACAGTCAGGATTAAGAAGAGGCTGACTTCCCAGAGCAGTCGGGGCACAGAAGAGTCCACGGGTGAAGGTATCAAAGGTCTTCAGACTCAGCTCAGCTTTGTGTAAAGTGTGCTTTCTTCCAAGGTGACAGGCTTAGTGACATTACAAAAATAGGTCTCCTAGGAGGTGGCAGGTGCCGGAGTGTGACATCCATAAACCAGTGGCTTCGGTCAGTGGGTTTTTCTCATTCTCACACCACAGTCCCCTGTAACTCAAGTCGCAGTGGCCTGAGTCTGTGCTTCAATCTTTTCACCCCGGCCCCTGGGCATCGTGTGTCTGCCTGACAGCACCACACTCTCTCTGCAAGGAAAGAATCTCCTTAGAAGAAGAGAACATTCTTTTCAAGTCACTGTGTGTTTCATTTGACTGAGAGGGGAAAACAAACCTTTTGGGGAAAGTTTTCCAAAAAGACAAACGTCCTCCCTTCTTGTGGAAGGTGAGTGTTTGCTTTGCTAAGTGGTTCAGAGCAGCACAGACATACGAACAAAGTGGGGACCCGGACACGGTCTCGCCCTCCGCAGTACGCACGCCCGCCCCCTTGCTCACTCACACGACATGACTGTCTTTACACTGTTCCATTTTTAACAGAGTCAGTTTGTCCTTCTGTGAGGAGATGAGCAGCTCTGACATTTAGATAATAAATGATTGTTCCAATTCCTCCTTCCCCAAACTATCCCTAAGTATCTACTCTAGCCCATGCAGTTTTCCACACAAATCTATTTCTACTGCTGGTAGGGAAAAAATGGGGAACGGGGGTGTGGCTACTTTAACGAGGAGACGTGGTTCCAAGCCAATATGAATTCTGCAATAATTGTTAATTTCATAGCCGTGATAACAGATTGTTATTCTTATAATAATTACAGCACATCATTATCTAGGCTTCAGATGGAAAGTGTGAGGACGTAATTACAGGGTGAGTTATTTGTTGTTATGTTCTCGTCTACATTATTTTGATTTGAATGCTTACGTCCGCATATCCAGTTTATTCAGAAAGGGGAGACCTTTTCTTAATCCTGCCTAAGGAAAATGTGGCAGTTTGAAAAATGATTTCATGACGGTTTGAAGCCAGTGACACTAAGCACATGAGCTATGGAGCAAACACACTCCCCAGGATGGTTCCTGGCCCTGCCGTTCCCCAGCCAGATGACCCTGAATTAGGATCTGACTTCTCGGAGCCTCCCTTTCTTCTCTGACCTCCGGGGGTGATAACAGTATCCATCTGCCCATCTTCTAAAGTGCACAGGTTTAAGAGTGATGCTGCGTGCAAAGCACTGAGGAAAGAGCCTACTATTGAACAGAACACAGGAAAGGTGCCAACGCGTCACACCGGGACACAGGAAGTGTCTACATAATTCTTGGTGCTGCCCAGGGAAGCTCTCTTTCACCTGGCAGAAGGCATCTTCCTTGTCACCTGTTGAGGCTGTGGCCCTACATCAGTTTCCAACACGTGAAATTATTAATGCCTGTCACACTCTTAAATGCGGCGTTCATTTCCAGTTCAGACACTGAGCAGAGGCCGTTTCCTAAGAAAATACTGAGAAAATTCGAAGTCCATATTCGTACTTATTCTTATCATAAAAACAAGGTCGGGGGTCCTTAAAACTTTAGAGCAAGGATGCAGATGGAGATTGGTAAAGAGGGTCTCCTGCTCCCACCCCAACTCGAGTTATAGTTTCTGTTTTGGGGGGGAAAAAACTGGGGAGGAAAGGTAGCTCCTTTGTCATTCAACACATGAAACTGAGACAGCACCGGGAGCTTCTGCAGCTCCAGTCTACTCTGCATAAATGGCAGGATCCCACGGCTCAGGGACCCAGAGGGTTTCTCTCTCCTTCCTAGGGTTTAGCTTCAGCATCTGAAAAAGAGAAACTTAGCCATGGATCTTGTGCTGGGAAAAGAGTTACAGCCACTGCAAGACAGAAGGTGGTGGGGAGGTTCTCTGGGGCCTCCAGAAGATAAATAAACACAACACTGCTTTCACTTCCAAATGCATCGTGCACATTTCACCCTTCAGTGTTCACCTGCATCGTCTATGAACTGCCACTTTATTTGTCCGCTGCACCAGCTTCTCTGCTGTCACAGATGTGGGGATACGGTGATTATTCATAGGCTTTTTAATGCCTGTCTTGCTGGACCGAGAGGTGAATTTCTAGGAGTCGGGAGAACAGGCCAAGCTCCTGTTGGGTAACTGAGGAGGCCAACGGCTGGGAGAGTGAGGAAGGGGGAGCTTTATACAGACAGCTCATTAGACCTCCTCAGGGGAGGATCCCAGGCCTGACAAGGGCTCTGCGTGAAGAGCTGCTGTTTGGTTCCACGGAGGGGATTTCAGCCAAGGACGTTTGGTCCAGAGAGATGCTCACTCCGTGTGGCTGCAATCGTGCACACTCTGGGCTGGAGGGGGTTGAGGTAACAGAGTGTAACCCTTCATTTTACAGAAGAAACAGCAACTCAGAGGGAGGAGATGGTCACAGGGCAAGGTCACCTCCAGCCAGTGTGAGTGGAGGTCGGGAGAGGAATCCCTTCCTCTGACCAAGCATACCTGTGTGACTTATGCTTCAGCCTATGGGTCCCTGCCTGGGTTGGTAGATATTTTGAATCTTATGTCTGCCTTCTCCTGCCTGACACTCCTTTGGAACTGGACAAGACCTTAATAGGACATGCTGACCAACATTTGGGAAAAGAAGAAAGAATATAATGGCCAGAAGAGCAGTGCATTTACCTGAGCCAGGGGAGGTCTCGGTCAG
Organism: Camelus bactrianus; assembly: GCF_048773025.1. Taxonomy (NCBI): domain Eukaryota; kingdom Metazoa; phylum Chordata; class Mammalia; order Artiodactyla; family Camelidae; genus Camelus; species Camelus bactrianus. The sequence goes on along the minus strand of NC_133555.1, from coordinate 7,821,860 downwards.
GGTACCAAGTCAGTGCATGGCAGCTGGCTTGTTCTGAATATATATAGTTAAGAGAAAGAAACAGGACAAATGACTCACCTAAAAAAGCTGGGGCCAGGGCTCTGAGACCAGTGATGCCTCCACATTCTGCTGGCTCTGACATCGCTTGCCCACTCCCTTCCTGAAATCACCCTGATGTGACATCACTTCTGTCTTCTCTCATCCTATTCTCTGCCAGAAAACTCAGACTCACACTCCAATGCTCATAGCTAGTAGCTGTCCCCCCTCCCCCCTGCCACCCCTTGGCTTCTTTTCTTTTTTCTATGAAAGTACCACATCCTTGTACCTTGCACCACATCCTTGGACACTCTCACATGAAGAAAGAAGGTAACGAGAACAGAAGAGCAAGGGGAAAGATGATGGTGAGATGACTCTAGTGTACACAGTGATGGGATCCAGCGGTGCATCTGCACCAGCCTTGGGTATATGGACCTGTGACAATGCGTGTGGTTGACCTACACACACACAAATGAAGTTATGTGGCTGCTACACTGTCTCACGTGTCTCCTAGTCCCCCAGATAGTGAAACAGTGTCAAGTGTGGAGACAGTGATGCCTCCTCTTTGAAAACTGTCTTCACAACTTAGCCTTCTTGGGGATCACAGGCCCCATCTCCTGCATCTGATGGCCTCAGTGTCCAAACAGCATACACCCTTGTGGGCTCAGCTCAGGGACCTGCCAGCTGATGAGAAACTTTGGATCATTTTGCAATGATTTCTGAAACTTACATGTTTTGAAATAATGTAAATAATAGCAAAAGGTTACAAACAACATAGCAGAAATGTAGCTGAGTAATAGGTACATTTTAAGCCACTGCTGTTCCTGGCACTTTTGGCAGGTGCTGTAAACATTTCTCCAACAATTCACAGCAACAGCTTTATCCCCATTTGGCACTGGTTCTTTTTTCAGACCATCTTCTCCCATCTCTGCTTTGCCATTTTCTAGTCTTATTCTTTGAGCTCATATAGTTTTATGGGGAGCCCCTTAAAAACATCTTTGAAATAGGCCTTTGTGGAAGGAGAGGGGACACAGAAATCAGTTCCAAGGTGACGAGTACTGGGAGAATGCCACAGGACGCGGCCTTGGGTTTCTCCTTTCAACAAACTCGCCTCCTTGACATGAGAATGACAAAGAAGGTGATGCTGGCTCCATCGATCACTCCCACAGCTGCTGTGTGACATCTTTAGTTCCTGTGCAGGCTCCACAATTAAAGCATCACCAACTCCAATCATGATTTCCCCCTTGCTCTGTCTTTTGCTTATGAATGAGTGGCCCTAGAAACTGTCCTTAAATTAATAAGGCATTTAATGGAGGGAACCAGAAGCTGTCTTTCCTGGATGAGTTACTGGTGCAGCACCATTTTTTAATGAACACTTCTATTTCATCATTTTGGCTTATTTCCAGTCCAGTGAGGAGGTTGAAACCCGGACTTTGAAACTGGAGAGCGTGGCCCCACCTTCTGAGAGTCACCTGAGAGGGACCTGGTGCTGAGCTGAGCTACGGCAGGAACGACATCATACAGAGGACAGCCCTGGCTCATTACAGATGCTCGAGCGCTGTAGCCGTGAAGTAATTGTCATTCCTAGGAAATACTGTCCAAGATACTTTACTCCCAATTCAGTGCTAGAAACTAACCCCACGGGGCTGCCTACACATATGGGCACTTTGTGGTCCTTTGTAAATTACTTCTTTAGAAGACGATCTCTCTCCTTTCTTCTTACCATAGAGAAGGAAGTAAGTGGGTTTATATTGATCAATGCCTTAATTGTTCCTAGTTCTATGAACTGACCCATTCAAACTAAATTGGTTGGACAAACCCTGCTTATGTCTGGTTGTGACCCTCCAACCACAAGAACATCCAGGGTAGGTTCTTTCAAAGTAATTTAGAAAAAAAACAGTAGATAGATGCTAAAATGTCACAAACAAACAAATACAGTGGCTTTACCTCAATTTGTTGTCAAAGACCTAATTGAGACATATAATTAACTGATGCAGAAGAGCAGGAAATTTTAGTCAAAAATCCCAAACTTCCCAAACTGGGAAGATCAAGCCTGTTCTTTCAGCTTCTCTAATGAGTCACCCCCGTATTGGCTCAAGGTTTCTTTCCAAAGGCTCGGTTTCCCAGCCCCAGGTCTGCTGCATCGGCGAGGAAGCCCTAGCTCTGTGCGCTCCCTCCGCTTCTGAACTCTCAACGCCTTGGCCCCTTGCAGACTCTGTGGGCTCAGCTCTTTTCTCTGCGTGTAGTCCTTGCGGGAGGCCAGGAGGGAAGGCGAGCTGTGACAGCTAAGGGGGCAGAGGGACTGTCCGCCCCCACCCCGCCCCCGCCGAGCACTAGCGCCGGCAGCTGTTACCGTGAACCGCTCCCTGCTGCCGGCTGCTGTGTGCAGCCTTTCGTACATGTCATTCCAGCTACTGCTTATCTCACTCCCTGCAGTCCTCTGAGTGTTATGTTTACACCCACTTTACAATGAGAAAACTGAGGCTCAGAGAGCTGAATCACTTGGCCAAGGCCCCACAGCAAGAGAGCGGTAGACCAGGGAGCAAGGCAGCAGGTCCAGCCCCGTGGGAACCAGAGAGCTGACTGAAAGGAAGCGACAGCCTCCCACTGTTCTGGTCGCTTTGGGGATGGCTTCTGGGGGTGGGGGGGGGGTGCTGCTCCCACCCAGGAGAAGGAATGACGCGATCACCTACACTGATGTCCCACCCATGGTTTCTACCAGCCTGTGTTTATTACGCATCTGTTTTTTACAAATTGAGGAAAGGCCTGAGTTAAAGAGATCAAAATTATCTCATGTTCTTCAGTTAGAGGAAACCTGAAATCATCTAGGAAAGCTTCCTTCAAAACAGAGCCAAAGGCATGTATCCAGAGGGAACTCTAATTCGGAAAGATACACGCACCCCAGTGTTCACAGCAGCACTATGTACAACAGCCCAGACACGGAAGCAGCCTGAATGTCCATCAGCAGATGACTGGATAAAGAAGCTGTGGTACATTTATACGATGGAACACTACTCGGCCATAAAAGGAGTAAAATAACGCTGTCTGCAGCAACATGGATGGACCTGGAGATTGTCATTCTAAGTGAAGTAAGCCAGAAAGAGAAAGAAAAATACTATATATCACTCACATGTGGAATCTAAAAAAAAAAAAAAAAAGAACAAAAGAACTTATTTACAAAATAGAAACAGACAGACATAGAAAACAAACTCATGGTTACCACGGGGGAAAAGGGAGTGGGAAGGGATACATTAGGAGTTTGAGATTTGCAGACACTAACTAATATATGTAATATAGATAAACATCCAGTTCATTCTGTAGAGCACAGGGAACTATTCTCAATATCTGGTAGTAACTTAAGGTAAGAAAGAATATGAAAATGAGTATATGTGATTTCATGTATGACTGAAGCATTATGCTGTACACCAGAAGCTGACACAACATTGTAAACTGACTATACTTCAATAAAAAAAATATATCCAATAAAATAATAAATGAATGAAACATTTATATATATATATATGGCCAGAGGGCCACTAGTCTAGAAATTACAGGGACTGTTCAATTCCGGACCCACCAAACTAAAGGGAGGAGTGAGAACATATGTTCACACAAAATTATTCATAGATGTTCATAGCAGATTTATCTATAATCACCAAAAACTGAAACAACCCAAATGTTCACCAACTGGTGAATGAATAAACAAATGGTAGTACAGCCCTGCAATGGAATCCTAATCTGCAATAAAAGTAACCGTTGATACATACAAGCAAATGGATGAATCTCAAAAGCATTCTGCTGAATCAAGGAGCCACACACGAAAACCAGCACGCTACGTGATCCCATCTGTATAAAATCATAGTACAGGCAAAACTGTGGAGGTCAAAAGGCAAATCCGCTTTCTCCAGGGTGTGCAGACAGAGAACTGACTGAAAACGGGCATGAAGGAACTTTGTAGGATGAAGAAAAGACTCATGATCAGAGAGCTAGTATACAACTGCATACATCTGCCAAAGCTCCTTGTTACACACTTAAAATTGGTGAGCTTTATTTGTATGTGATTATATCTCAGTGAAGTTGACCCAAAGAAGAAGGAAGGAAGGAAGCAGAGACGGAAAGTGAGTTACAGACTGAATATTTGTGCCCTTGCCCAAAATTCATGTGCTGAAGCCCTAACCCCTGATGTGAGGATATTGGGAGATGGGGCCTTTGGGAGGTGCCCAGAGTTAGATGAGTCAGGCCCTCGTGATGGGATGATACAAGCAGAGACGCCAGAGAGCCTCCTCTCTCTCCACATGTGCACACAAAGGAGGGGTCATGGACGTCCCAGCGAGGTGGCAGCCACATGCAAGCCAAGAGAAGAGGTCCAAGAACGAAACCTACACGCCAACACCTTGATTTGGGCCTTCCCAGCCTCCAGAACTCTGAGGAATACATTTCCGCTGTTTAAGCCGCCCAGCTGTGGTATTTTGTTATGGTCTCTTGAGCTGACAAGGAAAGAAGGAGCGGGAAGAGGAAAGGAACAGAGGGCGGGGAGGGACGCGAGGTCAGCCGCGGTGAGGCCGTACCCATGGAGACTCTGTGGTTTGCACGAGCCCCACAACTAGTTCTGAGTTTCCTAGAGCTGCCAGATTATCAGAAACTTGGTGAGGAATGTATTCTTCGGTCTGTAGTTCAGAAGTCCTAAATCAAGGTGTTGGCAGCACTGGTACCTTTGGGAAGCCCTAGGGAGGGTCCGTTCCCCACCTCTGCCCCTCGCCTCTGCCCCAGCTTCTGAAGGCTGCCGGCCATCTTTGACGCCCTCGGCTTGCAGACACATCACTGCAACCTCTGGTTTCACGTTCACAGCACCTGCCCTGTGTCTTGCCTCTTCTCTTCTAAGGACACTTGCCATTGGGTTTAGGGTCCACCCTAATCTAAAATATCCTCATCTCAAGATCCTTAATGGTTAACACTGGCAAAGACCTTTTTTCCAAATAAGGTCACGTTCACAGGTTTCAAATATTTACTCATTCAGGGGTGGGACACAGTTAATCCACTGCACTGCCCGACTTCAGACGGCTCTTTGGTTGGCTAGAGAATGCAACTTTACGCCTTGGGGCCTCACTGAAAAAGCGCAGTGCCCACTGGATGGGACTTAGGGGTAAGACTTCCCCCTCGTTACCACCTCAACTTACGTTTGCCGATTGTCAAGACTCAGACCCTAAGGATTTCCTAACAGGAAAGAGTCTAGGAATGACCTGCTTTCCCAAAGTACCATATGGGTTCCAACTGGGGAACAACTTTGCACCCTGAAAAGAAGCAGACTCATCCTTGCCTCCTTCAGAAATGTCGGACACGTGCGGGAATGTCCAACAATGCACGCATCTGTTTGCATGTATAAGACAGATCTGGGTCCCCCACACTACCCGACCCTACCCATGCTACATAAAGAACCTCAGTTTACAACCCATGTGAGAATAATAGCATTTTTAAGGTAAAGTAAAAATTATAATTGGTAATACATCCCAGAGTACGTAATTCAAGGGGCAGAAGGTGAAAATTAATTTCTTTCATATTCCATCCTGCTCAGCCAGCTAGTTCCTCTCTCCACAATCTGCCTTCCAGTTTTTTTAAAATCCCATTTCTGATGTCTTCCAGAAATTTCAGTGCATGTGATACATATAAACTAAGCTATAGTAACACCACTTTTCAGATGATTTAAAGTGATATTACTGTAGAAGCTCCTAGAACCGTACTTGGCATATGGCAACAATTTGAAGACAGAGTGTTTGGTGGTCCTTTAGGACACTGGGTATGTGTCTTTAGATTTTGTTTTGACCCTGTCCATAAATGAAAATGTGTGTGTGTAATTAAATGCATTTTTCCTGGAAACTTCAAAATGCCACATATGGTATGTGCAGTAGCAGACAGAGAAAAACGTGGGTGGTGTTTCCTGCACCCTGCGGCAGGAAGGTTAAGCCCCATCTTGCTGAACATCAGTCATCATTTATCTCTGAGTCAAGCTACTTAATGCCTCCACTTAAAAATGTGTAAATTACAGCCTTACCTCGGGAATGTCATTTAGAAAGTGAAGCATACAAAGTAACAGTCAAGAAGAGGGTCTAGAAACACAAATAAAATAATTGGGGGCTTTCAGACTGCACCTTCAAATATCAGGACATCCTTATCCACTGAAGTAAGAGATCACCTAAAATGGGCGTCATTCCCTGGCAGTCAAGCTGGTCAGTGAATTCACAGTGACTAAGGCCACTTGACCGCTTGTGCTGCTGAAAACACAGGATGTATTTATACTTTAGGTGAAGGACAAGGACATTTTGAAATTGACAGGAAAATCTACAGTGTTTTTATGGGAACGAATGTAACTAACCAGGCAATGATTGGCAAACGAATGGCACGTTTGTGCTTCGCGAAGTAAAGCCTGTTTTCCGTGGTTCATACTCTATCAACAGAGTGTGTTATTTATTGTAGAGACTTCAGTTCCCTTGCAGGGGTGGTGTCATTCTGGAGTTCTCCCATTCCACTATCACTAGAGTTCCACTAATGGGAAAATGTTATGAAAGTAGAAATGAAAAGAGATAGAACTGGGGAAAAAATAAGGTATTCAATAAACAGTGACTCTGTGGTTTCAGAACCCCCTGGATAGAAACCAAGGGAAACGAAACACGTATCATCCTGTATGCAGCCAGGGAGAGACCCCCGGGCAGGGTTCATGTCTGATGAGCATGTGTGGCTGCTTATCCCACCCACAGAAGAAGAAAAGTTGTCAAGTAGCTAGAACACGCTTTGGGAGCACAAGAAGGGGTTTCGTTCCATGTTCATTTCCACTGGGGAAGGGCAGAGTCGTGAAACATCAAGGTGAAGAGAAAAAGACAAGAATTTCCTCCATTTTTTTTCAAATAATACTTAGTGAGTGTCCACTACTTTCCTGTCATTGATGGACGGGGATGGAGTTTCAGAATGAAGAATGTGTGCTTCAGAAAACCCTGAAGTCCAGTGTGCTGGTGGCTGGGAGCGAAGGGGAGACAGATACGTCAACTGTAAGTTCTAGTGACTGCAGGAGGGGTAACCTCTTACTCTTCTGGGAAAGCGAGGAAATCGTGACATTAGCTGGTCTCTGAGGGACACCCCCGCCCACTGAGAGAAGCAGCACTGGTCTCAACAAACAGGCCAGGCTGGCAGTTAAAATAAACACTCACTTCTCCAGGCTTCTCTCCAACTCAGCAACTAAATGAGATGTGGGGAAACCACTCTGCTCCCAGGTACGTCTCCACCCCTGCTAGATCACCAAGGGCTTTACCCACAGAATAAAGACTAAGCCAGGGCTGTTCAGGATGAGTAACATTTATGCTGTGTTTCTTTAAAATTCCCAAGTTCATAAGTGCATCCAAAAGCAGTCCTTATCACTGCGTGAAGGGAGAACTGGCATGTGTGTGCACATCCATATACGTGCATCCTAACACTTACATGAATCTCTGAAGTGTTAAGTCTAGCTTGGTCTCGTGGTGAATTTTATAAACCTAATTCAATCAGTTCCTAAAGAATGTAGACAATATGGTATTAAGACTCCCAGTTAATGTTCACTACACATCTTCTGAATAGAGACCACCTTAAAGAGTACGGGAGGAAAAACATTTGATTTTGAGACACTAGAACTATTCAGTTTTAGGAGATGAAGTTTGGCTCATTGCCAGTGTTTGGTAGCCTTTTGCCCAGATATAAGTTGGCAGTAATTCTGGCTTGCTCCATTTTATCTTGTCAACTTAGTCAATCTGTGACATCCAATAAAAGCTAGCCACAGCAAGAGCTCCCAGCAGCAGGAAGGTATGAAATCCAGTGAAACTGACTCTCAGTCAATTTTTAGAGAGACAGCTGATGTAAAGAAATTTAACGGTGCCTTCTGTGATAGGTGCTGCACAGGCAGTTTAAGGAAAATATTCTGGGGTGAAAAGGCTTCTGTAAACAGTAGTAACATATCTTAGGAAAATCCACAGCCTGGTTTTTAATATAGCCCACAGAACACCAAACACCAAATAAAATGAAATCATCAAGTAGTTACTATAAAACATGCGACCTAGATTCAGTTTGAGTCTTTGAATCCTCCCAGCATTCCCCATCCATTTTTTGTTTACATCCATTTCAGCCTCTTGCTTATGCTATTTTTTAATTTATAGAAAAAGACAATAAGGCATGGAAGTTTTTACAAGGTTAACACCAACACTGTACATTAGTACAATGTCGGTGAGCATTTGACGGGAAGCATTTCTTTGCATTTTTAGCAAAGATCTTAAAATTCCTCAAACCAAGAGTTTTTAAATACTCAAAACAATTTCTAGTCCTAAACCCAGTACCTGAGTACTCCTTGTCTGAATTGTTAGTGGTTCTGTCTCGCTGTCTCCCTTCAAGACCCGCTTGTTTTGAGCCAAATGAGGGGAACAGTAGCTGTAACTTGCTGAATCTTGGCCATTTTCCCCATGAGCAGAATATAAATACCGCTGCTTCCCACAGTTTCCAGCACGCCTCTTTACTCAGGTTTTCATGGATGCAGAGGAGGGACAAAACATTGTGGGCTGGAGGACACCGGATAGCATTGTTTGCAGAACATTATTTTACAGAAAGAGACTTCTCAGCTATGGAATATGAGATCCTAGGAGGGAGAAAGAGGGGTCCGATGTCCGCTTAATGGGATCATCCGTGACTCCGATCAGAGCCAGTTTGTGACTGTTTTTAACGCAATCGTGTATGTAGCATCCCGTAGCACCAAGCCGGGCGTGGAGCAGACCATCAGACACGTAGCCCCCTCGTGGAGTGTAAAACGCACCCTCTCTGGAGAGAAAGTGACCGCCTGCCGGAAGCCCTGTCTGCTCACAGGCGGTCCACAGCATTAGGTATGCGACACACCTGTTACTGCTGCATGAGGACTGAGGGCTCACAAAACAGACTGGGTCATAGTGCAGAAACCCCTGACACTGATCAACACCCGGCTCTGTAGTGACGACATCTCGCTGAGATTGGACCCGAACTCGTTTTGTCAACACCTTGAGAGGGGTTTTCGAAAAGAGTAAGGGTTTTGCTTTCTTTAACCTGGTATCATGGGGGCTCACCCCCGTTTCCTCCAGATGAACCTGCGCCCCTCATCAGTCACTGAGCGTTTGGTACTGGGGTGAGGGAACCCTTCCTAGGGGCACAGTATTCCTGGTGATGTATTATTTTAGGGAATAAAGGCAAAGGAACTATTAGCCTCTTCTAACTTAGGGACGAAATTGGAATTCTGTTCACCAAGAAAGAGTCTAGATAAAAACAGCCACATGTCAGCGCAGAAGCATCAACTGCAGCCCGCCCTCTGCTGCGCCGCACGTTCTGTAGCCGAGAGACGCAGCGGGCTGACTACGCTGGGCCGCTGTACGTAAGGGACTGCAGCATCCATAGCCTCTGGTCTCCATGGGGGTCCTGAACCAATTTCCCACAGATACCGAGGGATGAATACAGAACTTTATGGCTTAACATTTTAAAAAGCATCTGTCCCCCGTATCACTCCTAGATGATTTTCCAGTTCCCAAGGTAAACTGCACCTTTATAATGGTGACACCTGCTGGTCCCCACCTGCACTGTGTGGTCAAACAGCATCACCAGTAGCAGGACAGCCTGACATGTGGGCTTCCGACTGGATGCACTCCGCTGCCTACAAGACCACCTGGAAATGTTCCTGACCAATACATTGGACCTGAATTTAATTATAAGAAGACAGACAAATCAAAATGTACGATGTTTTATAAGATACTGAGGTGGGCTTGATATCCTCCAAAAAGTTAATGTCTTGAAAAACTACAAAGTATGGCATGCCTGTATACTGAAAACTACAAAATATCGCTGAAATTAAAGCAGACCTAAATAACTGGGAGACACACACTGCTGAGGAGGTGGAAGGCTCAGTACTGCTGAGCTGCTCATTCTTACCAAATTATTCTATAAATTCAATCCAATGCCAATCAAAATCTCAAAAGGCTTCTTAGAGAAATTGACAGGTTGATTCTAAAATTCATGTGGAAATACAGAGAACCTAGAACAGCCAAAACAACTCTGAAAAGCAGCAGAGTTGGAGAGGTAGCATCATCTGATTTTAAGAATTATTATAGCATTAAAGGATGATATTGGTATAAAGAAAGACATATAGATCAATGGAACTAAAGAGAGAATCCAATAAATAAACCCACACATGTATGGACAACTAATTTTTTTACAAATGTGCACAGGGAATGCAGCGGAGAAGGTACAGCCTTTTTAACAAATTGTCCAAGAATGATATTCATATCCAAAAAAGAACTTAGATCCATATCTACTACCATATATATGAGTTATATATGTATTATAGATAGAAACATAAAACCTAAACCGGTAAAACTTCTAGAACACATAGAAGAGCTCTGTGGCCTTAGGCTCGGCAAAGAGTTCCTAACCATCACACCAAAAGCACAAGCTATAAAAGAAAATAAATTAAAAATTGGACTTCTCCAACATCGAAAACTTCTGCTCTTCAAAAGACAGTATCAAGAGAATGAAAAGACAAACCACAGAGTAGGAGAAAAATCTCTGCTAAATATGTATCTGATAAAGGCCTTTGTCTAGAATCCGAAACTCTCAACTGTTAGCAATAGGAAAACAAGACAATAAAAAAACAAATGGCTTACAGATATGCACAGACATGTCCCCAATGAAGACACGCAAATGACAAAAAAAAAAAAACTCATGAAATCTGCTGAATATAGTTAGTTATTAGGAAATTGCCAATAAAATAAGATTTCACTACACCCCTATTGGCATGGCTACAAGTTAAAAAGACTGACCACACTGATCATTAGGAAAGGTTCAGAGGAACTGGAACTCTCATACTCTGCTGATAAGGATAGAAAATAATACTGCCATTTTGAAAAGTACTTGGCACTTTCTTAAAATGTTAGTTGTTTACATACTCCCTGGTCCAGCCCTTCCTCTCCTAGAGATTTCCCCGAAGTAAAATGAATGCGTACGCATACAAAGTCTTATGTGTGACGTTCATAACAGCCCCAAACTGGAAACAACCCAAACGTCAATGACAGATGAGTGGCTAAATGAATGTGGTGGGCCCAGACAGTGGATACCACTCAGCAGTAAAAAGGAATGGACCGCTGTGCACTCAGCGACGTACAACGTTGTTGAATCTCCAGATAACGAAGCTGAATTAAAGTAGCCCAACGGAGAAGAGTACATATCATGATCCTGTTTACAGAAAGCAGATCGGTGGTTGCTTGGAGATAGGGGGAGGCATGAAGAGATTTGAAATGGGCACGAGGAAGCTTTAGGAGATGATGTGTGCGAGGGGACATGACATCGTATGTATTACATAACATGATGGAATTAGTCTTGAATTTCTTAGGTGTCGTTAGAGTATTGTGACTGTGTAGCATAATGTCCATTTCCTTAAGTGATGAGTATGGAAATGAAAAAGAATGAAATGTCATATGTACATGACTTTAAAACTAATTGGCAAAAGGAGAAATTAAAAACACACAATGTGATGGGATCTCAGTGAGGACTATACAGATGTTCTCTGTCCTATATCAAAGTTTCTGAAATTTTGAAAGTTTTAAAAATAAAACCTGGGGGGAACTGTATGTGTGTCTGTACTTACATTACATCTGGATGAGGAAGAGGGAAACATGTCGGTTCACAGTCGAGAGGAGAGGACAGACAAGACCGGGGGGGAGGTCCACTCTGTCTGACACGTGCTGACTTTGCAGAGCACGCTCTGTAACTGCTGCAGGGGTGCCCAGTGGGTCTTTGGGGCGAAGGCTGCAAAAGGACTTACGGAACGAGTTGTATTACGGAAGTTCTTGATTGTGATTAGAACAGATGCACAATAGAGTTCTCAGTGATACGCCAAGTCTCAGGTGGCCTCTCTGGCAGCACAAGACCAGGTTTATTCGGGAGCACCTGTGGTATCAACGCCAACAGGTGGGGAGAAAGACACGGGATGGGCCAAGGGAGAAGCTGTGCTGTGAAGCAGACGCAACAGGGTCTCAGCTGAAGCCACCCTTCGAATCTGTCCCTTCCGGGGGCCGGGGGCCAAGCGTCGTTCCCAGCTTCCCCCAGGGATTGTCTGTGGACTGCCCTGGAGAAGGGGCAGAACCTTAGGCAGCGGGAGTCTCTTCGGACAAGGCAGTTCCCAAAGAGGACCACCGGCACCTGCGGGAGTAAACCCCCCAGCCCTGAGGGGGGACCCCGCTGTGTGGTATGGCGTGGCGTCTGTCACCCCCTGTTCTCCTGGTTCCTTTATCCAGGGTTAATACGTTTTGTTTAAGTCATGCATGACTAATTGTTTATAATGCGTATAAAATACTGGCCTATAATTATTCATCACTTTTATACACTGTGGGTATACTGGTTATTTCAAAATTCAATTTTTATTCAAATCATGGCTTAACTTTCCTCAATTCATTGCATAAAATGGAGACTCTAGGTTTTATTTTTTTAAACGTTGTGAGCTTGAGAAAGTAGACACATTTCTGAGGGTCAAAGGTGAAGCTAGCAAGACACTGTCACAAATGTATTTACAAATGGCTTTGTCCAAATTCCACAACTACTAAGTGGCAGAACGGAAATGAGAATTCAGGTTTTCTGGTTCTGACCTTCTCTCAACACCATGAATGTCTCTATTTGGTGGTCCTAAGTCTTAACACAAAAAGCATCATTTTCCGACCACAAGGGGCCTGAAACAACACTAATGAGTGTTTGCTCTACCCAACAGCTTTTTAGTAGAAGGAGCAGGCAGGATAATTCATTATTAAACACTCTGTAACCAGCCAGCCAAGCCTCCCAGTGTCCAGAAAGATGAATAAATGCCCAGTTCCTTCGGGCTGCAGCTACCTCCCCCTGCCCGCGCAGTCTCCCCTCCTCTAGCCGGTGAGCCCCCCAGCTCCGTGACAGGCAGAGGTCCTTGCGTCTGCGGCCACCCCAAGGCTGCGTCTCTCTTACGGTCACTGGGGAATAAATGTCCTTGTGTCCTCTTCCTAATGCCCTCGGCTCACTGTCCCCGGGGTGCCAGTGCTAGGTCTCCATCCTCTGGTACGTGTGGTCCCTGTTTCAGAACCATTCCCTGTGTCCACAGAGGGGCCAGGCCTCTCCCACTGCAGGGCTGCCTCGCCTTTCAGCATCTCTATTCATCTTCTGCGCAGAGAGTTTCTTCCTGGAGAGGAATTGCCAAGTGCCCTTTATTTATTCCATCTTACGGACAAGCTGAACAGCTAGGAAGTGAATGGAGGGAGGTGGAGTCCTGCCCTACCACACAAAGGAGAAGACACTGGGACTTTCAGTGTTTACTTGCAAATCAGAGAATTTCAATTTCCCTTTTTGATGTGGCTTGATTCCCCTCTCTTCCCCACACCTGGTCTCCTTGGTCTACTCCTGACCGTCTACAGTCGCTCATCATATCATACACACGTCGGCAGAAGCATCAGACATTACAGCCTATTCACGCCTCAGACAGCGTCTGCCTTCCATTTGCGTATTACTTATTTTTTGTCCTTTTTTTTCCTGCCTGCCCAAGCTCACCTTTTATTATTTGGGGGATTTGCCTGGGTGGAAGTGTGTGCACAGTCAGGAAAAAGGCAGCAAAGCTGAATCCTCTTGACCAGAAGCTGGATTTGGCAAGGAAATTGGACACACTTTCAGTCTCACACACAGGATGTTTGCCCATTATTCTTAGTAGGGACTATGGACTTAACTATAAAACACGCTTACACAAATACACTGTCTGTGCCAAAGCATGGGAATTTTCTGTCAGTTCCCTTCAGAAATACTTAAGAGATGTTTGTTTCTCTAAGCACTGGCAATTAAAGCTTTGAAGAATGAGACAGTCAATAGTCCTTCTGATCTACTCTTTTATTAAACAGGCTTTTTAGTTGAATGTGTATTGCAGTGCAGTAAAATGAGCTTTACAGTCAAAAGACTTCATCTAACACCCTAGCTTTTTCCCTGACTAACTGTGACCGTACGCAAGTCATGTGTGCTCTCTGGAGTCTCAGGATTTTAGCTTAACATTCTCTGAATGTGTTCAGTCTAAGAACCAACATCTCCCCGAAATGTATTCACAGCTCAGAGAGAGAGTTTTACTCATTAGGATGCTTGTATGTGTACCTTACTTTGTAACTGTTTTCTGACCTGCTCTCTGTATGTGAAGTCCTCGCTTGTTACAGGTCTATCCCTGCCATCATTAAGTCTGAAATCCTAGTAGGAAAGAGTTGAGATAAATGAATCCATGATTATGTTGACAATTACTGATTATAACATGAATTTAAACAAAACCTAGGCTACTATGTGGGAACATCATGGAAGGGGACGATTCAAGGAAGTGGAGCAGTGGTTGGTCACAGAGAGTCTGTAAGAGAAAATGCATAAAGTCAAACCTACAAGATGAGTTAGGAGTTAGCCGGATGAAGGGCTCAGGCAAAATAACACGGCAGACGGAACGGCGTGTGTGGCGTGCGCTAAGTCCCTTTGCCGGAAATGAGCTTGGAGCACCCAAGAAGCCAGTGCACAGAAACCAAATTAAAGATAGCCAAGCAGTTGGAAACGCAGTTAGTCCAGATACTGTACAGCAATGGGAAAACTTTGAAAGGTGTTTTACAGGGGACCAAGTAATCTGATTTGCAGTTTTTGTAGATATAATTCTGGTTACTCTGTTCAGTGCTTACAGGGAGGCAAAATGGATATAGTGAAACCAGTTGGGATGCGAGGGTAGCACCCTAGGAAGAGTGTGAAAGTGCATCATCACATCATCGCCTTCATCACCACCGCCACTGCCATCACAGCTACAACTTGAGAACTTACAAGTGGTACCCACTGTTCTCTGTACTTCAGTGTATTAACTGATTAATCATGTTTAAGACTGGGGCTGGGGCAGTGGGAAGAGAACAGATTCCAGAAATATTTTACAGATACTATTACCAGACTGGACATAAAGGGTAAAATGTGAGGAAATTGCAGATTTTAAAGAATAACCCTTAGAAGGTCCAATTTGTGCAACCAGGTAGCTGGAGGCAACTCCGGAGACAAAGATCGTCAGTGCAGAGCCAAGTGTTACAGGGGCAGCGCCATTTGCACCACGACTGGAGATGCTGTTTGATCATCTTAGCAGCCCTATGAGGTTGATGAAGGCGGTGATCTCTATGTTAAAACACATAATTCTACACAGATGAGAACAACCTTTTCAGAAACTTCTTCTGCAGGATCCTCTGATGCGAGGGCCTGGAATCTCTGTAGACATCACAGAGTTCACTATGAAGAAGACCTTTCATGCTTTATCCAACTCCCATGAACAATGTCTGTTGATCCACAAGCCAAGACTAGATAGAAAATTTGCCTTTAAAATTATTTTTGAAGACTCATTCACACATTTTTCTTAGCCTATATCAAAGTTTGGCATGGTGTCATTTCAAGAGCCAGATGAAACGATAGACCTTGTCCAAGAATTTTTTTTTTATTACATTGTAAGGACACTGGACATGAACAAGGCATTTTCTGGGTGTCAGGAGACAGCAGTCTACTCACATGCTTGTCATTTAACCATTTCACAGATCTCTGCTGCGTGTCTTCAAGAAAAGAAAAAAAAAAACCTATTCTTAAGAAGAGAGGGTTGAGAGTTCCAAGTAGGAATAAATACAGGGTCGAGTCTTGGAGAGAAAATCTTCACCATGAATGTAAATTACGGTGAAGGATTGGCTTTGGGCGGCTGTGACTGGTTGAGGATCAGAGTTCACTGGGGTGGAGGAGATAAAAGCTGGCAAGAATTACTGGGGACTAGCACCCCAGAAGACAGCCCAGGAGCCCACTGTGCTGGTATCAGTTCAAATCCCTTGCAAATATTTTTAGCAGTCCACCCTGGCTTGGGGAGGGGCAGAAACTTTTTTTTTCCCCCCAGGAGAGCTCAAACCTACTCTAGGGTTTGTGCAGTGTTGACGTGAATGAAGATGCTACTACCCTGCAGTTTGCGTAAAGGGAAGTAGAATATAAAACATGATCCCTTGCTTTCTCTTTCACTCTTACCATCTTCCCATCCAACCCACCCCCATGTCCTTTGGTTTTTCCCTCCCAGTGTATCTGGCATTTGCCCCCTTCAGTCCCCACAATTGCTGTTATCGTAGTCTGAGCCACCCCACTTTCTAAAGGTAGATTTTTAAATGATATTTATTAATGATTTAGAAAAATTCCAGGATGGATCAGAATTGAAAAAAAAAAAAGCATCTATGTTACCAGTGAAGTCAAAGTCAGAAGCTTTTTGTCAAAAAGAGAAAAAAAAACCCTCAATCCCTGAACTCTTCGCTGAGTTGTCATGGCAACCATCTCATTTTCTATCGTGAGGAGACAACTGGGTGCTAACCTGAGTGCTAGCCCAGGCTTTTTGAAAGAAAAGCTCCCATCCAAAAGGGGCAGGGCTGTGGGTGCTGATTATTGCGTCAGGCTGTCACGGAGTCACCGTTGATAATTATGCTCTATTGTTTAGTGAACACATGACCCCGGGGTAAGGAAATGTACGTGGCAGCCCCTCAGACAACACAGTCCATTCCTCCCTGGGTCATTTGGAAAGTACTCCTTACAAGGAATGTCAGTCCGCACGAATACCCCACTGTTTCTTCTGCCTGTCAGGCACCCTTCTGACTCTGTTCTCTGCGATAAACCAGACAAAGACTTCAAAGACTTTGTCATCTCTTATCTTTGTGTCCCCAAGACTTCCTTCCTTAACAGTATCAGTGAAGCCCCTTGGATTTGCCACCCACAGTGCTAGGCGCTGGCGACGCAACAGTGAGCTAAGCAGACTCTTCCAGGCGGGGAGATGGATACGAATCATACACACACAGATGTTTACATCTGAGTTATTAAGATTGCTTTGAGAGCTTATACCAGTATAGTAATACCTAGCCTTGGCTAGAAGAGCCTTAGAGGAAGAAGTGATACTTGAGTGGAGATCTGAAAAATGAATAGAACAAGGTAGGTGAGGGGGACGTTTCAAGGAAAGCGGAAAACCTATGCAAAGGCCCTGTGGCAGAAGAGCACAGCATATTCAGGGATATGGAAGAGGCCATTGTGGCTGGGGGACCTGATGAGCCATGGTATGGAGATGAGTAAGTGGCTTTGAATTTAGCTTGGATTTATCACGTGAGTGAAGACCATCTCATCCTTCCAGCATACACTGAACCTGTTTCCTATGCCAGACACAAAGATGCCAAGGTAAATTAAACATGGTCCCTACCTTGATTTGCTGACTTCTGAATGCTCTTCCCTCCCTGATTTCCACAAAATATGTTGGTTCTGTTCCTATTATCAGGGACAATTTATCTCTGTATTTTATCTCCTGTGTTTATTGGTCCTGAATGCCTCGGCTGGGCCAGAGGAGTGCCCCAGCTGTCGGACTCAGGGAGAAGGGAGGCCAGTGAAACCACTCGAGGGGAAAGCACCTGGAAAAGTGGGGAGAAATCATGCCCCTTCAGAGCCCCAGAGCCTCTGGGCATGGTGATGTTATCTGCTGCTACACACGCATAAACTGCCCAGGACAGCACTGTGCCAAACGTGACCACCGACAAGGCGTTTCCTCGGCCACAGCTCTGGGGGTAGATGTCATTCCTCACCTCGGGCTGTAAGTGTCAGTCTCCAGGCCTGGAAAAGCCAAGCGAGCTCCTCAGGCCCCCACAGTTGTCAGTAAGCGGCAGAGCCCACCTTCAGCCCCAGAGCCCGTGACCCCAGGTCCCACACACTTGTCCTCCATGTCTGTTTCCTAGATTGTGCTCGTTCCTCTGTTCAGCCACTGTGAATGAGTCCTGACCGTGCTCCAGGAGCTGTGTACAGGAGGTCAAAGGGCAGGGTCTGTGCTCTCAGGAGGACAGTCTATTGAGGGGATATTTATTACATAAACACTCAAATGAATGGGCATAATTTGTGACTGATGTAATGAAGGGAAGTAGTATGTCCTATAAACAAGCAACAGAGGAAGGGCATAGTTTACATCTGAAGGCCAGTGAAGTCATCCTTAAGGAAATAAGACTGAGACCTGAAAGACAGGTAGGAGGTAACCAGGGAAAGATGAGCGGGAACAGCATCTAAAGCAGAGGAACAGCATGTGCAGGAGTCCTGAGGATGGACAGAGCACTGCATGTGTGAAGGGCTTAGAGAAGATGAGGGAAGGTGGAAGGGGAACCCTCAGAGTCCCGTGGGCCATGTTGAGGATTCTGTCTTCATCTAAATATCATGAGAAGTTGAGCTAATATGGCAGGGCAGCTGGGGCCGCCAATACACTGTCTTCAACGCTGAGTTTTAAAGAGGAATGAGAGCTGGAAAAAAATCTCTCAGGTCTGAGAAGCCGTCTAGGAAGGTTTAGAGGGCAGAGTCAGAGGAGGTGGTGACAGAGGCCAGACTGCAGGCCCTCGGGAGCGAGTGGGTAAGAAATAGCACTTATGAGATCCATGACCCACGACCTTAGAAGCAAAAGTACGGGAGAATGGGCCTCGTGAAGGTGAGATCCACACCGTGAGCCACTCGGCCCCTGCTGCTTGGCCAGGTTCACTCCCTCTTGTTCCGTTTCTCTCAGTAGGGTGACTGTTATTTCCCCGCCCAGTCTCACAGCCCTCACTGTTCCAATTAGGGGCACTGGCCGAGCGACTGTGTATCTACAACTTTCCAGGCAGTCTCACCACAGTTATTTGCTCCTTTTGGCTTTACCCCATTCCACAGCTGAGGGCCTCGCTGAGGAGCTGAGAGCACCGGTTACCCCCGGGTGGGCAGTCCAGCCGGCCGAGGTTCCGGCTATTGGCATGCTCTGCCCATCAGTCAGGGACGCCTGCTAAGTGGGTACCACAGCACACTTCGCAGCCAGGACAAACGTTAGGGGCCAGCCTCCATCCACATCCACGGCGCTGCACCAGTGGCAGCGGAAAAGCCGGGAAGCAAAGACGATACATGGACAAGTAGTGTGAGCTAACGCAAAGGGAAAGGAAGACCCTGAGGGGCAGGAAGGGAGCTACCGTAGCTCAGCGGGAAGGTGGGAAAGATACGGTCCAAAAGGAACAGAGGAAGACCGACAAAACTAACAGGAGGAAAGAGCCGGAGGATTGTGATGGTGGAAACATGTCAGGGTTCATCAGAAGGTCGTTGTCCGTGGCTCTGAAAACTGAGATAAGAACACGCTTCCTCTTTATAAGAACCTGACATGGTCTGTGTGTCAGTGACACTCCTGGGTCTGGTTTCAAGGAACACTTTACAAGTCCAACTCAAAACACACTGACTATTCCCAGGAAATGCAGACATGGTCTCTTTCTCTCAGCCGTTAATTTGACATCAGTGTTTTCATTTGATTCCTGTCCTTTTACATTCCCTAGAAATATAAAGATGACTTTAAAAGTTGGCAAGATTAGACAGCTTGGCACTTACAGAAATGGAATATTTCAAATGACAATTTTAGAAATGGAATACTTTAAGTTCGGACTTTTCCTTTGAATCCCCGGGTTCACCTGCAGAGTAGTACAGAACCTCGTCGTATATAACTTAGCCTATTCCCCAGGGAGGTACAAGCTGGCCTTTTCACATTAGGAGACAAGATCTGACACCACTTCCTGCAAAATGCTGTTTGGCTGAGTCTTGATGAATATGGCCAAGGATTCAAAGCAAGCCAGTGGAATCTGGCAGAAGTGTGTCTCCCCAGGCTAACGGGGAAAATGCTTTGCATTTTGTATGTTAAATCACTGGAAGGAAGAGACCTAACATTTCTGGGGCTCTTGGACCAGCAGGAATTTCAAGTAACCTTTTAGATAACACAGCAAAGCAAAGAGAACCAGTATTGGCTCCATGAAAGAGTAGAACTCCTACCTTGTGGGTGGAGAGGGGAAAGTCTTGAAATGAAAACTGAGGGGTCACAGGACTGGTGAAAAAAAAAAAAAGAAATTCTGTGCATCAGTGTGTGTAGGCTGTGCTTGTATGTGCTGAGCAAAATCAGAAGTGTTAACCATCAGGATGGCCTGAGCTTGTTAGGATGTCCTGGGGAGCAAAACACTGAACTTCACGAGGATGCGGCCAATGGGAATAACAGCATCTCTGTGAAGACGCCGTGCGGGCGTAGACACAGTGTCAGGCTGCTGGTCAGGAGAGAGGAGTCCTGAGACGCGGTGATTCCAAGCACGACATAATCACGTATCTCACGCTCCACCAACAGGTGTGCATTCACCTGGAGTGCTTATCTGTGTCCCTCCAAATACATAATATAATTGTGTGTAGACTTAATGTCAGGTCTGTCTGGAGATACTAAATGAGAAAAAGGAAACAGCAAAGCTAGGTCTTGTCCAATAATCATCTGGTTGCCTCATTATTTATATAATTCCACGCCAGATGCCCATCCACAGAGTGTGTCCCATATAATCTGGGGTGTGTGTGTGTGTGTGTCTTTCTTTACATATTTTGGCTATCTATTTATATGACCTATTTATAGATAGCAGGTCTAAATAAAATAGCATGAATATTATCTGCAGAAGGTGGGCATCTACTGCATTCCATGAGCACTTCTCACACTGCTACCCTTTAAACTTAAAATGCTGAGAAGGTCTCCATGGTAGTGCTGGAATGAGGTAGGGTTTTATGTCAGATACTCTGGTAAAAAAAAAAAAAATTCAAACTATAGAAATTTGTTAACATTTTTTATTGATTTATAATCATTTTACACTGTTGTGTCAAATTACAATGTTCAGCACAATTTTTCAGTTATTCATGGACATATACACACTCATTGTCACATTTTTTTCTCTGTGAGGTATCATAACATTTTGTGTATATTTCCCTGTGCTATACAGTGTAGTCTATTCTACGATTTTGAAATCCCAGTCTATCCCTTCCCACCCTCCACGCCCCTGGTAACCACAAGTCTGTATTCTCTGTCTGTGAGTCCATTTCTGTCCTTTATTTACGCTTTGTTTTTGTTTGTTTGTTTGTTTTTGTTTTTGTTTTTTAGATTCCACATATGAGCGATCTCATATGGTATTTTTCTTTCTCTTTCTGGCTTACTTCACTTAGAATGACATTCTCCAGGAGCATCCATGTTGCTGCAAATGGCATTATGTTGTCGGTTTTTATGGCTGAGTAGTATTCCATTGTATAAATATACCACTTCTTCTTTATCCAGTCACCTGTTGATGGACATTTAGGCTGTTTCCATGTTTTGGCTATTGGAAATAGTGCTGCTATGAACATTGGGGTGCAGGTGTCATCCTGAAGTAGATTTCCTTCTGGATACAAGCCCAGGAGTGGGATTCCTGGGTCATATGGTAAGTCTATTCCTAGTCTTTTGAGGAATCTCCACACTGTTTTCCATAGTGGCTGCACCCAACTGCATTCCCACCAGCAGTGTAGGAGGGTTCCCCTTTCTCCACAGCCTCTCCAGCATTTGTCATTTGTGGATTTTTGAATGACGGCCATTCTGACTGGTGTGAGGTGATACCTCACTGTAGTTTTGATTTGCATTTCTCTGATAATTAGTGATATTGAGCATTTTTTCATGTGCTTTTTGATCATTTGTATGTCTTCCTTGGAGGATTGCTTGTTTAGGTCTTCTGCCCATTTTTGGATTGGGTTGTTTATTTTTTTCTTATTGAGTCGTATGAGCTGCTTATATATTCTGGAGATCAAGCCTTTGTCGGTTTCACTTGCAAAAATTTTCTCCCATTCCGTAGGTTGTCTTCTTGTTTTATTTCTGGTTTCCTTTGCTGTGCAGAAGCTTGTAAGTTTCATTAGGTCCCATTTGTTTATTCTTGCTTTTATTTCTTCTAGGAGAACATTTTTTAAATGTATGTCAGATAATGTTTTGCCTATGTTTTCCTCTAGGAGGTTTATTGTATCTTTTCTTATGTTTAAGTCTTTAATCCATTTTGAGTTGATTTTTGTATATGGTGTAAGGGAGTGTTCTACCTTCATTGTTTTACGTGCTGCTGTCCAGTTTTCCCAACACCATTTGCTGAAGAGACTGTCTTTATTCCAATGTATATTCTTGCCTCCTTTGTCAAAGATGAGTTGACCAAAAGCTTGTGGGTTCATTTCTGGGCTCTCTATTCTGTTCCATTGGTCTATATGTCTGTTTTGGTACCAATACCATGCTGTCTTGATGACTGTAGCTCTATAGTATTGTCTGAAGTCTGGGAGAGTTATTCCTCCAGCCTCTTTCTTTCTCTTCAGTAATGCTTTGGCAATTCTAGGTCTTTGATGGTTCCATATGAATTTTATTATGATTTGTTCTAGCTCTGTGAAATATGTCCTGGGTAATTGGATAGGGATTGCATTAAATCTATAGATTGCCTTGGGCAGTGTGACCATTTTAACAATACTGATTCTTCCAATCCAAGAGCATGGAATATCTTTCCATTTTTTAAAGTCTTCTTTAATTTCCTTCATCAGTGGTTTATAGTTTTCTGAGTATAATTCTTTCACCTCCTTGGTTAGATTTATTCCCAGATATTTTATTACTTTGGGTGCTATTTTAAAGGGGATTGTTTCTTTACTTTCTTCTTCTGTTGATTTATCGTTAGTGTAAAGAAATGCAACTGATTTTTGAACGTTAATTTTGTAACCTGCTACCTTGCTGAATTCTTCAATCAGCTCTAGTAGCTTTTGTGTGGACCTTTTAGGGTTTTCTATATATAGTAACATGTCATCAGCATATAATGACACTTTTACCTCTTCTTTTCCAATTTGGATCCCTTTTATTTCTTTCTCTTGCCTGACTGCTGTGGCTAGGACTTCCAGGACTATGTTGAATAGGAGTGGTGATAGTGGGCATCCTTGTCTTGTCCCAGGTTTTAGTGGGAAGCTTTTGAGTTTTTCACCGTTGAGTACTATGCTGGCTATAGGTTTGTCATATATAGCTATTATTATGTTGAGATATGTTCCTTCTATACCCACTTTGGCGAGAGTTTTTATCATAAATGGGTGTTGAATTTTATCAAATGCTTTTTCTGCATCGATTGAGATGATCATGTGGTTTTTGTCCTTTCTCTTGTTGATGTGATGTATTACACTGATTGATTTGCGTATGTTGAACCAGCCTTGTGTCCCTGGGATGAACCCCACTTGGTCATGATGTATAATCTTTTTTATGTGTTGTTGGATTCTATTTGCTAAAATTTTGGTGAGGATTTTGGCGTCTATGTTCATCAGTGATATTGGCCTATAATTCTCTTTTTTTGTAGTGTCTTTGCCTGGTTTTGGTATCAGGGTGATGGTGGCTTCACAGAATGAGTTTGGGAGTATTCCCTCCTTTTCAATCGTCTGGAAGAGTTTGAGAAGGACTGGTATGAGTTCTTCTTTGTATGTTTGGTAAAATTCCCCGGTGAAGCCGTCCGGTCCTGGACTTTTATTTGTAGGGAGGTTTTTAATTGCCATTTCTATTTCCTTTCTAGTGATCGGATTGTTCAAGTGTTCAGATTCTTCTTGATTCAGTTTTGGTGGACAGTATGTTTCCAGAAACTTGTCCATCTCCTCTAGGTTATCCAGTTTGGTTCCATATAGTTTTTCATAATATTCTCGTATGATATTCTGTATTTCTATTTTGTTTGTTGCAATTTCTCCATTTTCCTTTCTTATTTTGCTAATTTGTGCTCTCTCTTTTTTCTTCTTTGTGAGTTTGGCCAGAGGTTTGTCGATTTTATTTACTTTTTCAAAAAACCAGCTTTTGGTTTGGTTGATTTTTTCTATGGTCTTGTTAATCTCTATTGTATTTAATTCCTCTCTGATCTTTATTATTTCCTTCCTTCTGCTGCTTTTTGGGGCTTTTTATTCTTCTTTTTCTAATTCATTCAGGTGGTGGGTTAAATTGTTTATTTGAGATTGTTCTTCTTTTTTGAGGAAGGCCTGTATCGCTATAAACTTCCCTCTTAGCACTGCCTTTGCTGTGTCCCATAGGTTTTGAGTGGTTGTGCTTTCATTATCATTTGTCTGAAGGTATTTTTTAATTTCAGCTTTGATTTCCTCATTGATCCATTGTTTTTTCAATAACATATTGTTTAATCTCCATGCTTTCCTTTTTTTCTTCTTTGTTTCTCTGTTGTTGATTTCCAGTTTCATGGCATTGTGGTCAGTAAAGATGCTTGAGATAATTTCTATCTTCTTAAAATTGTTGAGGTTTCTTTTGTGCCCAAGTACATGATCGATCCTGGAAAATGTTTCATGTGCACTTGAAAAGAATGTATATCCTATTTTTGGGGGGTGTAATGCTTATAGTTTGAATTTTGACATGATCACTTGCCACAGATAAGTCACTTGTCCCAAGTTGCCAGCCAACCATCCGGCGCCAAGCTTGAAATCAGTTCTAACAAGAAAGATCTTGTCTTTCCATTATACCATCCTTCCAGAAGATGCAAGCATCTTTCCCTCCCAAAAAATCCCAATATTTTTTCTCATCATCATGCTGAATCCTTTTGTCATCATGCATTATTTCATAACTAAGCAAAAGCAATAATAAGAATATAATATAATATAATAAAAAGAAATAATCTTTTCAGCATCTTGCCCGTCTGGATGACTGAGGAAGTCCCACTCTGAACATCCTTATCTCATTTCCAGCCATATGTAGTCTTTATTTCTCAAAAATATGATTACTGTAATTAAAAACCATATTAAAATACAATTACTGTAATTATTATTTCTCAAAAATATGGTGCAAGTGATAAGATCAAAAATATGGGTCTTAACTGCCAAGAACTTTCAGTTCAATTTAGACGTAAGAATGTTTCAAACATTTTTCAGAGAATAACGTACGCTTCCTCCTTAACCATGACTATATTAGGCGTATTTTTTCTTTTTATTGTAAAGACTTTGGGATCTCATGAGAATTCTGAAGCTTCTCCCGTCTCTCCCAAAGACTCCACTGAAGCCTTCTTGTCCCAGTTCTCAGCTGTCACTTGGGAAAGGCATGTAATTGGTTATTTTCCATAAAACAGTCAGTGACAGGTAAAACAGGGGTTTGCGTATTCTTTCCAACGAAATAGAAACAAACGTAATGAGATGTCTTTCCCTAAAACAGGTTGTTACTCAGTGGATTCCATAGGAAAGATGGTCCTTTCAAAATGTATTAAAATTAGAGGAGAAAGAACAAGTCATTTTATGTTCCAGCCAATAAATAAATCAGTGATACCGACACCCTTGACTGAGCAGTTTCTACATGTTAAGAACTCCTCTGTGTATCTGACAACGGTCAAGCAATTTGATCCCAACTGGGATCAAAGTTTATAAGTGTCATTATTATCTCCACTCTAGAAATGAGGAAACAGAGGCACACAAATAACAGCAAAATAATCATAGTAATAACTAACAGACTACAAATAATAGCTTTCTTAAAACAACGTTGAACGCCAAGGATACTTCTCATACCTAACACCTGCTTCAAGTGCAGAGCCTTTGCTCAGCCAGGACTTAGTAAGTGCACACTCTGTGGCAGGGATCGGGTTTCTTATCCAGTCAGTTTCGCTATAACAAGACAAACATGTTTGTAAAGATCACCACGCTGTGCAGACCTGTGCAATAAAAATCACTAGGCTTACGGGAAAAAGTGGGCGAGGGACACGACATGCTAAAATGTCATCAGTGACATTTTTAAAAGGATAGGAATCTAATAAAAGTGGTGGCATGGTTTTACACATGGTAAATGGCTACAAAATGCATAAATATTACAGTAAATATGTCACTTTAACTTTATAAAAAAAGGACCAAAAGTTTGCTCATGGAAGCAGGTGCCAGAAGTATCGTGATCCATGGGGAAACTGTGGAGGGGGCTCGGGCAGATGTCTGAGGCCCTGGGCGTGTGTGCATTTTGTGGATCCCACAGGGCGGGGTTTGGCTGGGTGCAGTTTCCTGAGCTCACCTGGTGTTTCTAGAGGAAGAAATGCACGTTTGCAAACACGAACTCAGTGTTAGGCTCAAATCGTTCCCTAATGTGTCCGTCTCATCAGGATGAATCTGCATGTTGAAGCAAGCGCCACAGCACAGCTGGCTGTGCGCTTCAGGCCAGGCTGCGTGCTGTTTGGCGCTGTACCTCGTCAAAGGGGCCGACGGGGCAGCTGGGGACGTGGGGATGCTTTATGTGCAAGGAACCCCTGGACTGAGCATCAAACGCAAACAGGGTGCCAGGCAGAGCAGGTGAGCAAAGGCCATGCCAAGAGGAGAAGAAAACTGGTAACAGTATACACTCTGAGAAAAAGGCTGTGGTGAGCAGTTAATAAATGAGGCGTTAGCTGATTCTGGATTGCATCCGTCCTGCTGCTAGAACGTGGCTCCCCGAAGGCAGGGGGAACGCCCTCTCCTGCTCGCCTTCATTTGCCTGGTGCCTGGCCTGTGCAGCCACTTGGTGGGACAACAAGCCTTCTGTACCCACAGGTTCTGCATTCACGGATTCAACTAACTGCCGATCAGAAATGTTCAGGGAAAAGAAATATTTCCAGAAAGTTCCGAAAAGCAAAACTTGAATTTGCTATGTGCTGGCAACGATTTACATAACATTTACATTGTATTTACAACAATTCACATAGCATTTACATCGCAGTGGGTCTTGTAATATAACTAAGTAATCCAGAGAGGACTTAGAATACACAGGAGGATGTATGTAGGTTCTATGCAAATACTGCACCATTTTATATAAGGGACTCAAGCATCCTCAGGCTTGGTGTCTCCAGGTGTCCTAGAGCCTATCCCCCCAGGGTACTGAGGCACATTTGCATCTCACTGAAAATGGCAAACTGCTAAGTGGATGAACACACCAAGGGCAGAGAAGTAAGCTCTCTCTCTCACACAGCCTATCTGGAAAACACAACTAACAGTGAATTTAAAGCATGGGGTCAGCTTGCCCTGAAACCTCTCGAAATAGTCTTCAATTAAACTGATTCCGAAACTGACACAGAAGAGTTGGCAAGTTTCAAAGTTCACTCACTAGTACTATGGAGTTTTCAAATTTCTTAGTATCTTATCAGTTGAAACTTATAGAAGGAGAATTTAAGTTACCCTAAGTGCCAGGCCAGTTTCTCAAGCCACAGTGGCATTTCACGGAAAGCATTCAGGTTTGACCTGACACTGAGCTGGAAGGCTAGGACTAGGAAACGCACAGGACAGGTGCAGCTGGGCTTTGCCTGAGTAAGCACAGAGCTGTGTCCTTAATAGCGCGCTCGCTGGCACACGTCAGTCAGACCAGACGTGAGCAGGCCTGGTTTTGTAGACACTACATTCCAGTTAATCAATAAGACACATATAAAAAGTTTAAAATATATGACAGCAGTTATTAAGGAAGACACCCAACAGCCTAATAGAAATATTCGGCAGAATATAAATATCAGCAGCTGACATTTCATGGGTACGTGCTTCCCAGGCATTCTGCTAAGCACTTTATTAGTGAATTACATCTTCAAAGCCACCATTTGAAACGTGAACTATTCTTATCGTCATTTTACAAATGAGGAAACTGAGAGATGGTCTCAACCAAGGATTCCGTACACCGACTTTAAGAAAACTACTGTTCCAGGGTAATGTGAAAAACACGGTGCTGGCTTGACCCTGACTCCCTTGCCTAAATGCCCCTTAGTTATATAAGCTGACGTACACATGGTGGTTGGTAGAAGAGCCACATTCAACCAAGGAACAGAAGCTGCATTCTAGGAAGTCATTTAGGTTGGTGATAAAGTTAAGGCACAAGTACCCAGTGCGAGGCAACTCCAAGGCAGCCAGCATCCTTCCTTAGGCCTCAGCCATCGAGGGTTGACCGTTTTCAGACGGACTTTCTCCACTGGCGATGGGGCTCAGTCTGCCAATGGGAGGAGGCTCAGGGGACGGCCAGTCCTGGCGGGGGGGGGGGGGGTGTGGGGGTGGTACCTGCAAAGCTATGTGTGCAAGAACCTCTAAAGGTTCACACCTCTAAAGAAATTATAAGGAAGATCAAGTAAAATGGTGTGAAATGCCCACAATTAAACAGAGTAACGCATTTTAAAATAAGCCTTGGGTCAAACAGGAATAGCCATGAAACTAAAAATAAGCACGCTGGAATTTGCTGAGACAGTATACTAAAGGAGATGCTGGGATGGAAACTCAGAGTCCAAAGGTGAGTGTCCCACCAGGGGCCAAAAAGACAGTGATTTAGTTCCCTTCCCGGGGCTTCGCAGAGTTGGATCCCCATGAACCAACACCCATACGGTCCCTGCAGACTGGAGCTGTTGTATCCTGAGACCTCTATAACTTATTTGAAAATACGTTCATGGTACTAACCACATGCTAGGTCCTGTCCTAATCCCTTTATAAGTACTAACTCACTTCATCATCAAGACGACGTCACGAGGTAGGCACTCATCTAACCAGCCCCACTTACGAGTGAGGCACAGAGAGGCAAAGCCACCTGTCCAAGGTCACAGAGCCAGTAAATGGGAACTGAACTCAGACCGGCTCTGGACTCCTCATTCGTAACCACTCTGCGACACACGGAGGATTTGAGGGCGTAGGGATTTGGTCAGTGACATTCCTATTGGTTTTCACCTACTTCTGAAGTGTCACCAGAAACTGCAAACATTTCAAAGTAAATATCAAAGTCTTGATGGGCTGTAGCTTGAAAATAATGACAGTAAATACTCCATTAAAATAAACATCAGCTTTTGGAGTCTTAAATCACTGCGTAGTCTTGGTTAAGGAAAAGCACGTGTGAATACACGTACAGGCACATACAATTCCATGTGCACTTAAGCATATATACATTATAGTTAAATATAAATAGTCAACAACAAAAACAAACTACAGGCTGATTTCTTCAACTGCAACATTTGCTTTCGAGCAGAGAAACAGGAACAAGACTCACGATCCCATGGGTCAGTTTATGGCCCTTTCTTTCTCGGACGGGCTATATTCATGGTTTGCAAAACCCTC
This sequence comes from Camelus bactrianus, assembly GCF_048773025.1. Taxonomy (NCBI): domain Eukaryota; kingdom Metazoa; phylum Chordata; class Mammalia; order Artiodactyla; family Camelidae; genus Camelus; species Camelus bactrianus. The sequence goes on along the minus strand of NC_133555.1, from coordinate 7,792,874 downwards.
ATTAGTGGGATGACGACGCTGACCAAGAGGGAAGGAAGCATTGTTACTTCGGTTCATTGAGTTCTGTGACCATTCTCAGCCTTTCGTGAACAGTGTAGGCAACAGGGTAGATCAGAGTTGAAAGTCTAATAGGAAAAGATGAGCTTTTCAAATGCGGTCTAATTCACAACCAAGAGGATCTTTAATTCCATATTGTTTTGTCTTTATATTTTACATTTATTATATATTATACAGTTAGCAGCTCCTTGAAAGCATTCAAGGACATATACATCCCCATTAATGTTTGCTGGAAAACTGTATTTCTTCCACATGAGATGGAAAATTCTCAGTTTCTTCTCCAGAGCCTCAGATTGAAGAAATAAGAACTATCCAGGCAGCTAATAGGTCTGACGGAAATTCTTATATATTTAGAGAAAGGCTGTTTGACCACAGAGCCATCAGTAGGAAAAAGGTGTCCCTGATACAAACACATGATCTCATCCATTGTATGTTTATTAAGCACCTACTATTTGCCACCACTGCAGACACAGTGACACACCAGACACAAGTCCTTGCCTTCATGGAACATACAGCCCAGGTGGGGAGACGGGCAGTCAGATGATCAGGGTGGTGGGCAAACAACTGCAAACAGAGACCAGGGAGCCAAAGAAAACTGACTTCTGAGAGCCTGTAAGGCAGGAAGGTGCCTAGACTTGAGGCCGTGGGTGAGGGCAGCCTGGGATGGATGTTCGAAGAAGCAGAGGAACATTCCATAGAGAAGAAAACAAGAATCCAGAAAAAACACATGCACGCATGTATAAACGTTCAGTAGCTGGGTGAGCACAGCACCTTCTAGACCTGAAGGGGTGCCGGGTGGACGGCGGCCATGGGAGAGAGCTGGGCAAGGTGGTGGGGAATTAGTCTGAAAAGTCTGGCAGGGGGAGGACCACCAGGGGCCTTGTAGAATCTATTAAAGGTGAAGGCTTTACCTTCAGATGCACGGGAAGACGCAGCTGTGGAAACCATGATCAGATACACTGCCAAGAAACCGGGTTTCCAGTAAATGTGGACGGCCCTGGTAGCTTGCTTGCTGCCTGGCTTGGTTTCTGTTTTTGTTTTTCAAATGTAATTCAAGTGTATTTATTTACCTACCTACCTGTTTATGTATTTATCCATTTTTTTCTAGCTTTTCCAAGGTATGATTGATGAGTACAAATTACGTGTATTTAGGTTATATACCATTATTTTTTATGGCATACGACGTGATGATTTAATGTATGCATACATTGTGAAATGATTGCCACAGTCAAGTTAATTATACACCCACCACCTCACGTTTCATCGAGCCTTTAGAAGTCATGCAACATACAAACATATGTAAATGAATGGTGGGCTGTGGACCATGACAGGGCACTTCATAAACGCAACTGGACCGATGCAAGTTGTCTGTAGCTCTCCCTTACTGATCTTACCATCCCGCACCCCCTTCACCCTTCATCTTTCAAATGTAGGCAAGACGATGACTTCACACACTGAACAGTTAGTTGTGAATGGTTGCTGTACTGATTTCTCAAGGAAGCAAAAAGAGACAAAGGGGCACCATCCAAACTACACATAGCACATGTCAGGATGCGGTTTTGTATCCTTTGCGCAGTGGTCAATGCAGAGAGACGGGACAAGCCAACATCACTAGATCCTAGTCTCTTGCCATTGGTGTTTTGCAAATCAGACTTAAGCAAGAAGGGCTTACTTTCCAGGGAAACTTAACTCCCTGCTTTGTAGGTTATGGTGAAGGTGAACCCTTTTAAAAAACAATACACAAAGATAACACATATTGACATATTGGCATTTCCAATAAGGTCCCAGAGTATCTGTGAAGTAAGAGATCCCTTGGAGTGTTAATCTTTTTGTGAATGTATGGGGGATTAAAAAAAAAAAACTATCCCTTAACTCAAGGTAACAAATGTGATCTGCATGTCTTCAAATTCAGCTGCCGTTCTAAATGAAGGTACTTCCAACCTAATTAAAGGTCGACCCTGAACTTCCAAGTGGGAGACGTGTCCAGGGCAGGCATGCACACGGAGTCACAGAATGATTTGCAATCAATAAACATATAGATACGTAAGCTCTCCAAGATACACACTGAGTCATTCTGTCTCCCTAGAAATTACTGTGCTTTCTCTGCCAACCGTAGCCATGCTTGACATCACATTAAGTGTTCAGACTCCCTCTGCAGTCATTTTATTTGTAATAGTGTCTTGTGTGTTGTGTCTCCTAGCTCTACATACAAACCACCACGCTCACAATCTCCATGAACCTAAGTGCGTCAGTGGCGCTGGGGATGCTGTACATGCCGAAAGTGTACATCATCATTTTCCACCCTGAACTCAATGTCCAGAAACGGAAGCGAAGCTTCAAGGCGGTAGTCACAGCAGCCACCATGTCATCGCGGCTGTCACACAAACCCAGTGACAGACCCAACGGTGAGGCAAAGACAGAACTCTGTGAGAACGTAGACCCAAACAGTAAGTACTTCTCCTTTCCTTTCACCCTCCCATCCTGCGTCAGGAAGCTCTCGAAAACGTGGCGTGTGCTTGCCTGTCTTTGGAGAAAGACCGTGGGCATTCTTGTCTGACGGGCTGGGTTGCCTTGGCAAATGCTAACTTTTGCTCTGAAGGGCTTGCCTCATTCTTGCCACTATTTTATTTTTGCTCCCTGTTGGAAAGCAGCTTTCAGAGGCTGTGCTTCACAAGTGTGAAATCTCCCCCCTTCCCTGGCTTCTCGTCCTTTGGTCCCAAACCCTCTGATTGACATAAACACAGTTGTTCAGTCATGAGCCACCTTCCTCGCTCCCTTCCTCTTAGGGGAACAGCTTCCTGCTAGGGAGCCTCCAGCCCCCCACTGAACTACAGCACAGGAGTGAAGCTGGGGTATTTAAGACCTTTAGAAGCAGTAACTTCTTTCCACTGGAATATAAATATGGAGAAATTTATGATCCTTTACTAAGCAAGCCTTCTAGAAACAAAAAATTATATAAAATAGTGAATAAAGCTGGCAAACTTTCATCCAAGTACACAGGTCCGGAAAAAATACCTAACACACCACCGAAGAGGAGTTTGGTCCCACGAAAAGAGCAGATGTGAGAGACTGGGTTAAGGATGCAACGCTAGATGTGGTGCAGCACATGGCAGGTCTGCAACCCCTGGGTAACCTTGAGTTACCCCTGCAAATGGCCACAGGAGAGATGGACATACAGACACTACTTTGTTAAAAAAAAAAAAAAAAAAAGACCATTTAACCAGAGTTAAATTCACAGAATTCCCATTTCCTAATTTTACTAACACTGCGACGGTAAGAGTCCATTTCATATTACACCTGTAACTTCTAGGATTGTTTTTCCAGGAAGTCTTGACCAGTTCCATATAGAACGAGGCAGATGAATGTGTTCCTAATACTTCTCTCAGAGTAGGGGAGGATTCAGGCTGTCCATGAAAGTCATTCAAGACTTATTATTGTTCAGTTATGAGCTGATTTTGTTGTAGCCAAAGGGTTATTGCCAAGCAGAAAGTAGCTCCTATTCTAAATACTCAGAGGTAACCCTTTATCCTCTTCAACTAAGAGATTTTTAAAAACCAGCAAAGAACTGAGTTTGACCCTGACAACGACTATACAAAGATCCATGATGTTGGCCCACCTCCATTTCTAAACAGTTGGTTGAATGAATTCGTGAACACCTGACAGTATACAGACAAGGCCCATTAACAACATCACGGGCAAGGTGAGAGGAAGGAGAAGCGTCAGACCAAGAGAGGGGAGAAACAGAATGGACGTAAAGGCTCTGTTCTCGTGCCTTCCGGACAAACGGTTCGCCGAGAGGAGGGGGAGTGGACGGCGAGCTGCGTGATACTCAGTGTGGTGCAGGAAGAGGCTTCGGGTGAGACAGACCTGGGTTCAAATCCAAGCCACTCCACTCACCAGCTGTGTGGCTGTTAGAATCACTGAGCTTTGCTAAAGCTCAGCATTTGCACATGTAAAATGGAGGTCTGTAATATTGGTGTCATAAGTGTGTCAGAAAATAGCCTTCATCTGGAAAAGAGTGTGTCAATGAAATGTTAATTTTCTCCCACTTCTGAAAAGGCAAAAAGCTTTGCTAAAAGTAAATTTCACTGTGACTGGTTACAAAGATATGACGGTGTAGTTGGTCACACCAAACACCATGAGGTGGATGGCAGTGACCAACAAAAACGTTTCCACGAACATATTTCTGCATCTATTTATATGTAATAACTACACCTACATAGTTATACTTCTGCAGTGTTTTACTCTCTGACCCCTTGTCAGATTAGCATTTCACAAAACCCTTACCCTGAAGACATTCCAACGGCAAGTTTACATTTATAGTCATACACACACACACACACACGTGTGCAAATTGAACTAGATATGCCCAAAACCAAAAAAGCAGAAAATACAGTCAAAAGTCTATATGTATGGAAAAAAAAAAAAAAGACCAAATTAGAAGCAGCTTTGAATTTGGAATAACTCACCTGGTATTATGCTGCTTAAAAATACCTAGCTTTCAAACCACTGTTACTAGTGTTAACCTTTATTGAGTAGGATACAGTGATGGCTGTTAAAATGCTAACACTGACACTAACAGTAATAAAAACGAATCAGCTACCCTTTGAAGCAGGCATTGAACAGCAAGCTTCGGCTGGAAGACCTCGCTTCCTCCTCACGAGAACTCTGTACGCGGGTGACCGTGAGTCTGGCTTTACCGAAGGAGCCTAGGCTTAGGGAGATCAAGTCCATCGCCAAGGCCCCACCCTCCTTAGCGGCAGAGCTTGGACTGATACCCAGGTCTGACTCCCAAACCCATGCTTGTTGCTCTTTGCTGCTCTGTTTCTCAGAACGTGCGTGACATGTCGTAATTCTGATGCAGACCTGACCCTTTCGGCTACAGCTTGCGTAGAAAGACGATGATGATGCGTGGTGGCAGCCTCGGGGTTAAATGTGCTGTGAAATGCGCTGTTGCTTTGCTGTGTTGTCTGCAGAGGCAGGAGTAACCTGAGCTCAAAGAAGGCTGCCCAGGTAGAGGCCTCATCTTACCAACTCGAAAATCCAAATCTCTTATTGCCGGTGTCAGTCACGACACTTACTCCATTTGGAATTCATTGGGTGCCTTTCCCTTGAAAAATGTTTTCTTGGGTTTTGTCACTGTTGACGTTTTGGTGTCTACGCAGACCAAAAGTAAATAGTTCAAGGCAAAAAAATGAAATCAAATAGAGCCTTTGTCTCACAACCAATCCAAAAAAAATTTTTAATGATTTTAGCTATTTTGGTTTTGGGTAGACACTCCCTAAAACTAACCATAGATAATTTGCTGAGATACTTGCTAAACCAGAGGAGGAGATTCACGTACCTCCAAACATTGGGGTTTCTGATGACCCAGCTCTCAGAGGTCCCTGAGAGGGATCACAAGACCTCATCTGCACAAAATCTGTCCAAAAGAACTTTCTGCAGTGCTGGAAATGTCCTCTATCTCTGCTGTCCAGCACAGTAACCGCTAGTCACGTGTGGCGACTCAGCGCCTGAAATATGGCTACGTAACTGAGGAAATACACTTGTAACGTTACTGCCATTTAAATAAACTGAAACAGCCATCCATGGCTGTCTGCTGTGTTGAGAACACAGCCGGAGATCTTAATGGCAAGGATTTCACTCTGGGACACTCAGGCTGAGCCCATATCGGAAGTACCTCCCAAGGCCTAGGCAGTGCTGCTGATCAGGGACAGAGCTAACATCACAGAACGAGGTATCTGAGGTGAGACAAAAGCGCAAACATATAGTAATTGTAAATGACCCAAAAAGAGTCACCAGTAGGGGAAGAGCGATATCACAGTCAGCAATTCTGCTTGGAAACCCAGTCCCTAGCAATGCAGAAAGGACTGTTTGTAGAGAAAGAAAAGTAGTAAGAAATTCAATTAATGGAAACAGACAAGACTGTTCTGATGAGAGGGAACATCAGTTTATAGTCAATTTGGTACCAAATATGGCTCAGATTAGGTCAAATGTTTGAACTTTGATAACAGAGCCCAAGACATTATTTGCTGAAACTAAGTTGTCTGGTTAAAAAGAAACAAACAAAATCACAGAGCATGTACCTGAAAAAGGAATCTGTTTTTCCAGCAGGGAAGTTCTGTCTGCTGTTCTCTGAGGGCGGGTATCTGGGAGGAAGCTATGTAGAGTCTGAGCTACCAAGTTAATAATGGGACAGAAGCACCCCCGTGTTCATTGTCGCTCTCAGCACTTAGCCTCACTGTACTTCAGTCTTCAGTGTGTCCATTTTTAACAGCCCTGCTCCATCTCTGCAGCTGGCCATCTGCCTCACGCTCGCTTCTGCTCATCCAACTCCAGGCTGCAATTCATGTCTACACAGGAACGAAGGTGCCTGTTGGCTTCCTATGGGCAGAAATTACAAGTGCCCCGTACTGCTGGATTTTTCCCCCAAGAAGTTCAGTTTTCCTCTTAGGTTGCTTCTTCAGCTAAAATCCCATTGTTTGAAAGAAAAACTTCTTTCTGTACAGATTCAATAAAAAAGTAAATGGTCCCCCAAATGTTACTGTATCTGTGTAATACTGACATACTGGATAGTCAGAGTTGGGCCAGTGCTTGCTTGCTGGTTTCTGCACTCAGATTGAAAACCAGTAGGAGGCATAGGAGTACAGCTCAGCTGCTTGCTGGATTTTTATTTGTGCAGACATTTCTGTGGCCAGAGGATCAGAAGGCCCTGACCTAGCATGGATAGCTTTAGATCTGGCCACAATGACGCCTTCTTGACACTCCTTTTCTAAGCTCTGGTTCTCGCACCTGTGTAATGTATTTGGCATGTTTCCCCATCCTTTCTGTTGTTGACTTGGCAGATGTATGTTCGTGGCAAACTTGTAGATGCCAGATAAACAGGAGGACTTGGTTCTTGGCTTATCGATGGCCACCAAGACCTTTTTCCAGTTGGAATGAATAATGTTAACTGAGACAGCATGGCTTTGTTGAGATGGTGGGAGAGAACTACTCTCTTCCTCACCTGGGCTGGTCAGAACCAGAAGATGCTCTGTGAATGACCCTCTGGTCAGATGCTTTCCTTGTAAAGGACTGCAGGGCACAGCGATGAGCAGCCCTGAGCCACCTAGTCCTAAACTTCCATCCATTTTCTGAGCCAGTGCCCCTGGGCAAGGCAGAGAAACTGCTCAAGTACTCTGACTGGTTACAGATAGTTGACTCCGGAACTTGGGTACCAACTAGAGGCGGCAGGCAGGTGGACAGCTTGGGTGGGATACACCCCCATTCTGGGGTATGGGGCTGTGTGTGTGATAAACTGACACTGACAGGGAGGCGGCACACACACTGCGTAAAAGACTAGTTTAAGACAATGAGCCTGTTGTGTGGTGAAGCACATTTAAGAACAATGACAATTTACATCTAAAATAGAAAATCTAAAATTAGGGGTTTTTTTTAATGTAAGTTTGTATTCTGGTGCTGTTACTACCATTTTGCATTTACCATAAGGAAAATGTACAAAGAAAAGTCCGTGCTGTTTTCAAAGAAGGCAATTATTACCTAAATTAGTACAACTGTCAATATAAGAAGCTAGTTCATTTAAAAACAAACAAAAAGAACACACAAAAAGACCCCAAACTGCTGTAAAATGGATGTGGGCACCAAACCCTACAGAAGTAACGATGCCTAGAAAACTCTGGAACATACTCCCGTGCTGTGTCAATTTGTTATGGTTTTTGTTTTGTTTTGCTTCTTCATTCATTTGGATCCCTGACATTCTCAACATTCTGTTACGTGTTTCATCCTTCTGGACTAACCGTGCAGGCTGGTCAAGCAGGAATGTAGGACTAGGTTGAGGGTAAAAAAAAAAAAAAGGGGGGGGGGGATGGCAACAGGAAGAAAAAATTGCTCTGACCAGACAGATACATGATTTTGGAGCTAGTTCCCTCAACTGCTCCAGTCCAAGCAAGCAAAACCCAATTGCCTTAATCCAAGAGGCACCCGTACACTCCCATGTTCAGAGGTACCTGAATTGTGGTGAGCTGGTCTACCAAAGGCTACTGCACCCACTCAAGGAGTGGGCACAATGTCTCTGGTCTCTATCGCAGCCTCTTCTCCAAAAGGAAAGGAAAAAGTAACGAGTATTGTGTGCGCATTCATTTTCTACATGCCTGTATATTTACTTTCCCTGTAGACTGTATACCACCAGTAAGAAAAAGTGTACAAAAGTCTGTTACTTGGTACACTATCCCACCAACAGTATAGCTTTTGCCTGCTTTCCAAAAGGTAAGAAACAATCTAATTTTTATCTATTTGTGTGTTCTTGTCTCCACTAAGAATTGGAAATGTTTCCATGAACACTGTGCATGATTACGAAGAAATCTATTTATATGAAGAAACGCATTTTCCAAGATGATCTGTTTGCTAAGTGCAGGGCAGACAGCTGCTGTGGGTCACGTACCTGGTTTATTTTCTGGGGAGCGTATGCGTGGCTGTGTGTGTATCTGTCTTGCCTGAACAAGTAGCTGATAATGGCAAAATTGGTGTCGGTCACTCTGCTTTAAAACTATCAATGGTGAGAGATTATTTATAAATGTTCGTGTTCATACTCTGCTTTTAGAAGGCAACGGTAAAAAACTTAAAAGGGAGAGATCCTGGAGGGTGTTTTGCAAACTTAGTGAAAATGTTTGCTCTGGTTTCTCTTTTACTAAGTATGTCCTCAGAAATGTATTCATTCCAAGAAAAGCAATGAATGGCCCTATCATCTTAAACCCAAAATGGCTGTGGTTCCTTCTTTGCAGCAAAGAAACAGAAAACGTTTTGCTGGCTGGGCTTGAAAATGTGTTAAAGATGATTTTGGGTTCATAGTCCTGCCTTAGAGAAAACCTAAACCAACTTCACTTATTTCAGAAAGCAGGGAAAGGTTCGGTCAGAGACTTGGAAAGTCGAAAGATAAATTTCAACATTATGCAAACCCAGCGGTTGCCAATAACTACCAAGGGTATTCAAACTAATACCTTAGAAGAAATGGGGAGTTGTGTGACGCGTGAACTGCGTGTGGGGATGGACGGCCACGGGCGTTGTTCCTGATTCACCGCTGATGCTTGTATGTTACTTTGAGCTCTTGCTGCAGGATATATGCCAGGAAGAATAGTAACAGTCATACTAGCGACAGTCACAGGCCTTCCTGCTGCGGCCTGAGCAATATTATAACATAGTGAAAAACGACACTTGCTTTGGCAAGCATCCTTGTCTAGCCAGAGTCAGAGCCTTCCAAGCTGTGGGAAAAAAAACAGCAGAAAACATGGGGTAGGGTTATTAAAATCACGTGATGGCTCTGCATAAAAGGTTCCCTTGTCATTGCCTCTGAACCTCCTATCATGCTCATAACATAGGCAGAGAGACCTCTCTCTGGAGAGACTCCAAGAAAGAGAGCAGAGAGGTCCGATCGAGGGAAACGGTGCTCCCTAACGTGGGCTGGTCTCTCTCATCCCTAACATGGCACTTTTCATCAGATCACTGCCACATTTCTTTCCATCCTTGGTTTTATAATGGCATTCTGAGTACAAATAATATTTTTTTAATCCATTTAGAACTGTAAGACAGGATGCGAGAACTTTCAAAGAGTAATTACATTTCCTGTTGATTTTTGATGGACGCCAGAAACTCATTCTTTATGTCAGATGTCTTGTTCATGGAGCTATTTCCTTTTTCCATATCAACACGATCTGTCCTAGTTTTTAAATAGGGCACTCTTCTGTCCCAGTGAATATATAACTGCATTCCAGTGAGATTTCAACTTTCTGCAGTTTAAGTGCTTGTCAAAACACTCCAGCTCATCACTTTAATAGTCCTTTTCATGAAACTGCCTGAGAATAAATGAGAAAGGAAGTTTCCCTGGGTAAAAACGATAGATTTAATCTCCCTCAATCCATTAAAAATTCTTCCTAGCTCCATTCTATGTTGATGCCTTTTGGTATAAAGGGTGCGAGATGAAAATGTTGTAAGCCAGCCCTTCCAGTTAAAAAGTCCTTTTAGGGCGTGCTGCTGAGAAAGCAGCTTTTCACCAGGATTGCCTTGTTTCAAGGATTCGGGTGAGATGCCTTCCTTTTCTGCCAGTTTCAAGGTGGCTTCCTAAATTAATGATAAACATATTATAGAGCTACTTAAAAATAAGTGGGACTGGAAGTTGGTCCAAGTTCCATGTCTTCAAAGAGAGGAGTGTGTTCAGGTTGCGATGAGACCGGAAAGCTCGGGAGAACAGGGAAAGAAGGAGCTGGCCGGTGTGTGTTCAGATTCGTTTCTGACGTTGTTTTCAGGGACACAAATAGTAAAGACACACCTATCGATTCAAGAGTGCACGTGTGTACCTGTGTTAGCAAAACTGCAGCTTTGGCCAGCGTGTCCCAACAATGGCCGCCTGGATTGAGTCAAACAGTCGCTTTCCTTCTGCGGGCTGGGGGTTTAGGAGGAGCAGGTTCACACTCAGACAGAACAGAACAGAACTTGGTTTGAAAACACATTCCATATTCTGCACTCTCCTTTGGCAGACACGAGAGCCCAGACATCGACTCAGTCAGCACCGTCTGCATCTTTTATCTGAATGTTTGAGTTTTGAAATTCTGCAGTGTTATCAGTCTAATGACATTTATTTTAAATTGCAATTAAGAAAAAAAAAAAAGCAGAATTAATCTGGCATTATCACCACATCAGGAAACAAGTTGTTTTGTTAGGAGGTAAATTTCCATATCACAGGATGGTTTTCTGATGGGAAGAACTTTAAGAGTTTACTTCAGCCTTGCAAACAGGGACATTCACTAGCCCTGAGTCTTATTTTTACAAGGTATGTTGTTCTGAACAAATACGTCGGTTATAATATTATGGACATGGCACTAATATATTATACGGTGTTATAAAAATATGAATAATCTTGTTACTTAAAATGACTATAACGGGGCTATTTCCCATTTTTAAGCTTGAAACTATGCAATCCAAGATTCTGTAACATTCTGAGGCTCCTGCGCCTCTTCCACCTTCAGTGCAATAGCCCTGAGGTAACTGGAGAGTCCCTCAGTTTACATTCCCTTCCGAAACACTCTGGAAGCGCACCACAGCAAAGGCTGTATGTTCCCTGACCTTTGGCATGCAGTCACTTTCGAAATAAATGCAGCTACAAATCTTCCCGGCATATTTCTTTCTGCCTAAGAGCTCGGTGAGGCACCATCGCTTCTCTCATCAGGGTTTGATCTCAGCATCCTCAAAAACCAATTAACATTTGCCATCTCCGTTCTGCAACTTTAGTTCTACTTCAAGAACGGGGTGCATCCCGGTTCGCATGGTGGGGATGTCTATTACTTCTTTGCGTAAAAGGAACGTACACACCATTCCCCAGAGTCGTGAAAACCACGCCAAGTTTTACATTTAAGTATGTCACCGCACTGTCCAGCCAGGATCTATGAAACGCAAGATTATTTTTAAGTTGGGTCAATCAAAGAAATGTGTGTTGAGCACAGCTCCTCTGGGTGCGCCCGGAGTTGACTAGGAATGGGGGACAGAAGCGGGCGATCCCCTTAGGGACCCCAGATCTCATGCAGGACTCGCAGGTAAGCGGTTATCATTCAGAAGGATGGGGGCTCTTATGAGAGGTAGTAGCAGCGAGCATCACCCGGGAGGTTTTGTTTGAGCTGCTCTTACAAGATGAAGGACTCGGGGCAGCCACAAGGAAAAGACTGGAGGCAGGAAACGAGTATGCACAGAGAGGCCCGGGGACAAAAGGATGCGCTGTGTCCTGGGACTGGAAAGCGGTTCTGCGAGGCTGGAGTATTCCATCTGGAGGCAGGTGGTCTCGGGGGATGACACGCAGCCTGTGCAGAGAGGAACCAGGTTGCCTTTATCTCTGTGCCTTGAGCACAGAGCCTGCAAATACTAGGGTCTCAGAAAATGTATATGATGTGAATAGAATAGTAAATGTCACATCCCAAAGGCCCCTGGCCTACCTGTGACTGCTACATGGCCTCACCTGTGACTACCTGTGATACGCACACAGCTGTGTGCACAGGTATCACCTAGGACATGACACACACGAGATACACAGCACATACCTAGTAAGTGGGTACTTCTTAATAATAAACAGAACTGAATTCTTCCAGGTAAAATCTCTAAAGTCACAGAAAGGCGATGTTTGACCCTGATGTCACAGGTTTCAAAACTATGTTTTTATGGGTAACTCTTAAAACTCACCGCCAGTTCTGTATCGGCATTGTGTAGATAAATGTGTCTTTTGATGAGCTCACACCATGTAGAAAAGCAGCAGTTTTATGCCGATTTACTTCCTTTTATGGACTACAGATACCAGTTTTCGTTCAAAGGGCACGTGAACTTCAAAGTTACCTTTGGAAATGAATCCTAAGCACTTGTGTTGAGTAGTTACAGCTTCCAACTTGGTAAAAAAAAAAACAGAAACATAATCAATTGAGTGGTTTTCTGATGATTCCATGCATTTTCTCAGAGACTGGCATTCAGGACAGATTTTGTGTTTTAGGCCTCAAATTTCATTTGCATTTGAAAAGAAAACAGCGTGTGTCCTAAGCCAAGGTCAGTTAATCTCTGCAGTCTCTCTTCCTCCCAATTACCGTGAATGAGCATCTTCTCAGGACTCATGTGATGATGACTCTTGCTTCTGCCTCCTAAAGACATGTCTCAGCTTCGCAGATTTTTTTTCCGCTGTACAATGGAACTTGGACGCATTTTAAATTAACTTTCTCTAGGAATCAAAGGTAATCATTATTTCTCTTTATGATCCACATGAATAGTCTCATCATTTTTTTTCATGTTGAAGATGAGTTTTGAATTCCTTTTACACCTCTGCCCTCTTTCACAGTAACCTCTGGAGACCCCAGCCTGCTCAAAGAGGATCGAGAAAATGACTCCAGCGCCTGCTCTTCCTGAGCTGACCCTGACACGTAGAAGAACGTGGTGGGAATCAGCCCTCCCCCTGTCTGTAAGTTATGGTCCAAGTGCTAGTTATGACCTTATGTGTGTGTTTCTTTTCTCTGGCCAAGAATGAGGAAAACAGGTCCTAACCCTGGCTCTGATGCTCTGGGTAGCATACGTTTCACCCATCATCCCATGAGCTTCTGCGATCTTGGATAAGTCACATCCTGTCTAACCTTCAGGTTCCTCTCGTGTAAGTTGGGAGCAAGCCTTCCTTGATGGGACGCCGTGGGGATGGTGTGGAATCATGTGCAAAAAAGCCCTCCTTCATGAAGGGCTGTGCATTTATCAGGTAGCACCGTTAGTCCTGATCATCTCTCTGTTTTATTGTGATTGGCTTTACTTTCTCCTCTTCTTTTATGGTTACTTTTTTTTTTCTGTCTACTCTGAACCATCAGAGTTGGAACAAATGACGTCTAAATTGCCAATGAACTCAGGGACCTTTACTCTACGTACTGTAAGCGCTGTTTTAAGATGAGTCGCCATGCTCTTTTGACGGGCCATTCATAGTCGTGGGGCTTGGTGAAACTGACAGAGAAGGCTGTCACTCACTCAGCGAGTCTGCGGCGGGACAGATAGCTCTTACCTCCTGATATATGAACCACTCCATGTGATTAATTTCAACAGGTAACTCCAGGCTGACTGGCAAGCTGAAGACCACTTTAAGTACAAATAACAGTTCTGGGGTATGTCTTGGGTGATAGAATAACGGCTGTGTGGAACAGAGGCCCTTAATCTTTGCTTGTGAAAACACATTTGGTTTCCTTTCAAGATCAGGATATTACAACAAAATCAACAAGATCTCTCAGATCTTCATTGATACTTTGAAGTTTGGTATTTATAAAGCTTATGTAAAATACAGAAGTGACCCAGAGGGCCAGGCACATCCATCTATAGCAAGGGCCTAGCATATGCTGCTTTACGGCAATTTACTAATAATAATACGATGATGATGGTTACAATTGCACCATATTATCCCTCTTGCTATAGACTTACAGAGTGCTCAGCCATCTGCTGGGGTAGGCCATACTGTCCCCACTTAACAGATGAGGAAACTGAGGCTCAGAACAGTGGAACAACTTCTCAGTGATACACACTCTAATGAGTGGATACCTGAACTTGGGTTTTCTCGCCAGAGTCCTTTCTAATAAACTTCTCTGAAACTGAATGGAATAGGCCCAAATGTTTCGGTCTACACAGTCTAGCTAATCACCATTTATTGTGCTCATCAGTTGATTCAGAGGCCCTCAACTTCCAGAAGATGAGAGAGGCCCCCCAGGGCTTTAAGGTGGAAATCATTATCTGGTTTGGGGGCTATTTTGGAATGAGATGTGCCATCTTCCCCCACCCCACCCCCAGGCCTTCGTGGTTCTGCGAAGGATAAAGCTACTCGATGTCATTTCACCCACTCTGGGACTCTTTTGGTGATCTGAAAAAATTAAAGACTTTTGTTCCTACCTCAAAGCACATGGCCTTCTAGAGCTGGAAATGCTTAACTCTTGAGAATGCACTGCAACGCACTGGCAAGCACACTTAAGGCCTGCTGGTCATCCTGGGCAGCCTACACAGTCTGTTCAGTGTTCAAACCACAAAGCACCCTCTACTGATGACTGCAGGCAGACTCTGCCTCTAGCTCTGGTCCAGTCTGGCATGGGGACCTATGCAAAGGAAATGAAACTCTGACAAGGACTTGCTAGCGTTAAAAAGCTGGCTCTTTCCCAGCACACAAATGTGAAAAGCTAATTCCCACTCCAGCTTCATCACCTGCTCCTTCTCTCTCTGCTTTTGCTACAGCAAAGCTTATAAAGAAACTGGCCACCGGGGTCATTAGCGTCTGTGTTAGCTGCAAATTTGATTATGCTGGCCTCCTAGGGTTAGCAGGAAAAATGCTAGATTTTCATTCTAGGAACTTAATTCTGTTTTCCCTCGTTTTTTGTCATGTTTGCACATTTCATTTGCATTTTAATGGCCCGTGGTTTGCCAAAGTCCAGACTGAGACTTGAGCTGTTGTTCCTACTCAGGTGAAAAGTGCAACCACGACCGACCATCTGCACTGGCATCCAGTCAGGCGACTGTCCCAGGCAAGTATCATTCATTCAGCACCCCGGTGCCCCAGGGAAGGTGACGAATGGAAGAGACTTGGTCCAGTTTCGAGGACAAGCTTGGTCCGGGGTGGTCATCATCCATTCCCAGCAATGTCCTCTCAACATCCCAAAATAAGGCAAAATTACACTGAAGAAGAACTGAGACCTCAGTCCCTTAGAACCTTATCTAGGGGAGACATCAATGTCATCAAATGGGGGCGAGATCTCCCCTGTGAACTACGGAGATGTGTTACTGAGGAAGCCAGTCTCCTCCCGGGGGCTGGATTCCCAGTCTCTTCTGGATCAAGTAGCAGGGACAGCAGCATCACTGGGGGCGCCCGCCTGACTCCCATGGAAAGGAACAGAAACGACAGTAGGGATCAGCATGTGAGCTACTATCCTTTATGCCGGGGGGCAAAATGCTGACTCTTTAGTAACAATACCTCTCTGTGCCTCAGTTTCCTCGTCTGTAACATACAACTTCATATGACAGTGGTAAGGACCAGAGAAAAGGAAAGCATTTAGAACAGGGTTTGGCACAATAGCTGTTCCAATGTTAGCCCTCGGTGTTACTGCATCACGTAAAACTAACTGGATTTCTCTGTCTGTCTTTCCTCTAGGAAAGAATTGGGAGATTCCAAACCGATCCTCTTCCATGTGATCCCTTGTACCCATTCTCTTTCTGTTCCACACCCAATAAACTCTGAGAGTGTCAAGTAATCCATTTGCCTCTGATTTTTGTCTGGAAAAACTGGCAGGATTTTTCTCATTGAAATATCAATGCGTCGCCTCTCTTGTCAACCTATTTTTTGAGCCATGGTGCCTGAAAGCCAAAATTTCACTGCATCACCGTCGAAGGAGCTACCGGGGAAACCCCACTCAAACACACCGAGTTCTCATTTCATTTCTTAACACAGCACCTATTTCCTGACTTGAGGCCTGAATACAGTCAACACCGTCGTCACTGTGGTGATGCTTACACTAAGTTATTACTGCCTGTTAGTACCCAGAGGTTTAAGAAAATACCAAGGGCCAATTTAAATATCATATTTATGGCAGAACATTTTCCAACAAGAAACCAGAAATGCATTTTAGTTTATTTCAGTCTAACTGAAATCCTTGCGTCCCTAACCTGGGGCTCACCAAAATGTCGTCTGTGTTTAAAATTCTCCTCTAGGGGTTCTGATGCATATCCAGGCTTGGGAACTTTAAAAAAAAAATCCCTTCTGATAATCAGTGCGTGCAACCTGGCGTTAGCGTGATGGTGACAGCTACATAGCAGTGTTTTCCAGACTGCTAAAAAGACCGATATTTTTAATTTTAATTAGTCAGGTTTACGCCACCAGCAGCGCCCACCGCGCTCCCAGGAGGCCGCCCCTAGCTGCCGCTAGCACAGGGGGAGCCACCGCAAGCTCTTCTCTCTAGAGGCCCTTCCAGACGGCACTGCGGGCTGCGTGCGGGTGGCGCTAACTGCTGGGCTCGGCCACGGGCGCCGAAAGCACCGCGCCGGCTTTGTTTAAGGCTGAGTCTCCATGACAACACCAGCTTAGAAGCTGGCTTAAATTCTTCTCCTGCACAGGAGTGTGAGCCACAGGTCAGGACCTTTTGGGGACAAAATGGCTTGCTACATCCTTAGGGAGTCCGTTCAGGCCACTCAGCACGGCAACCGGGGATCTGTTTAGCCTGGAAGTCCTCAAAGAGATTACGATCTTCAAGCTTTTATGGGTGCTTTTCATGCTCTCCTGCCCAGTCAGGTAGCGAAAACGGTCCGAGTAACCATTGCTTCGGTGACCACTGCTGTTCCGCATTCGCTGTGATCTTGGGAGGAGGCAGCTGGCGCAGGTTAAGACTGAGGGCGTGAGCGCGCGTACTCCGGGATGCGGCAGCCAGCTCTGCCCCGTTCTACGCTGTGATGGGAGCACCCTGCTCACTCTCTGTGCACCGGTTTTCAATCCTTCAAAAGGGGTACAGTATCAGTAACTACCTCGTGGGGTCGTTACTAGGATTCAGTTAGTGCACATAACACGTTTAACACAATGCTTGGTACACAATACAATACAGCCAGTAATTAGCTGATACTTTTCTTATTCTGAGTATCACCAACTGATCAGCAGCTGCTCAACTCATACAACAGCCACTAGCCACACGTGAGTGTTTAAATTTAAGTTAATCAGAATTAAATGACCTTAAAAACGTGCTCCTCGGTTGCAGCAGCCACATTCTAGGTGCCCAGTGGGCGCACAGAAGCTAGAGCCTGCCCCACTGGACAGCCAAAAACACAGAGCAGTGATACCATCACGGAAGGCTCTCCTGGACAGTGCTGAGCTGCAGCCTGGAGACCAAAAGGAAGACAGGCACTTTCTTTCCAGAAGAGAGATGCTTTGTTCTCAGCAGCCTCCACTGGTGTGAAAGTAACCTGCAGGCTGTCTCTGGGAGCACCAGGGCCCGCTTCTGTAGCATCCAGTATACAGTGGTTTACATTGTGGAGTGTGTGATTAATACTGTTGATTAAAAACAAATCATTTTCCAGAAACAGTTCTCTCTCAGTTAGAAAGGTTCCCCATTCCTTTCATATGCTCTTTACATTGCTCTGTGGTTATCGATTCTACAGTTGCACATAATTCTTGGAAAGCAGGCAAGGTGGCAACTTTGTAGTCATCTCATGTCTTGTGGTGGAAACCTGCAGCTAGTGGAGAGGATGATTTTCTTAATCACTACCCGAAGGGAAGTGATGTGCATGTTTACTTGTCACCCCAGTGTTGCTTGGCAGCGGGAGAGCCATGTTAAATATTCAAAGATGCGAACACACGCCTTCATTCAATCTCAAACAGCACATTTCCAACGCGTTTCACCTTGAATGGCCAGTTCTGGATTTCCAGTGATGGCTGGACAATGCTTGGTCCTTTTCCTTAGAGTCAAGTTGACACGTCTTATTTGTCCTATGCCTGGTTAGCCCCCGCCGTCACTGCCTGGCAGGTGCTTTGTGAATGCTGGAGGGTGAGGGGGAAATACAGGCACCAAGCAAAAGATGTCTGTTGTTTCCAACAAGCAGGAGTTTAAAGCAACTCGAGAACAGTCAGTGATGCTCTGCATCCTCTAGAGCTTCCCCTGTCCATCTGCATCCTGGGAGAGCTTTTACTGCAACGCTAGCCTGGAGAGCCACACCCAGAGCTGGCGTGACAGGCCACCCCAGACCAGCTCTGTCACAGTGGCTGCATAGGAGACAGCTCAGGAGACTCCTCTCCTAGCATCTCCTACGCTCAGTCCAGAAATCCAACTGTAAAAGGGCTGTGTAAGGGGAGACAGAAAGGAAGAACTGTCTTGTTTTTGAACTTTTATACAAATGATACATTTTTTAAGTTGAGAAAAAAAACCCCCACAGATTAGACTGATCACTGAATATTGTCAATAGAACATAATTAACGAGTCTGTGTTCCACAAGCGCAGAAAGAGATTCTTTTTTAAAAATCAAAAATTTTTAAAAATTCCATCATCACCTGTTACAAGCAGCTCGGGCGCACAGAATGTGTCGCAGTTTTGTTGTATCATGTGCTCACACACAGCATCTCCTTTCACCTTCAGGGCATCTCACTGAGGCAGGGGCCCTCGTCCTCACCTACAGCTGCCCAAACTGCAGCTCGAAGGGCTGAGAAGACTGTCCAAGGCTTTAGTGACAGAAGTAGCTCTAGTACCCATTCTGACCGTATTCTATCCCAGCTTCTCTTTGTTCAAGAGTCGCAATACCTTAAGACTGTCAAGTTCATCTTCAAACCAAAGAGAGAGAAAAATATTCCTCATTATAGAAAAGTCAGATTATAGTGCCATCTGGAAAAAAAAAATGTTTCCACCAGCTACAGTAGCAGAGGTTGTGAAGTATCAGCATTATTGCTGATAATCGCCCGCAGTGAGTAGCCACCGGTCACCGTACCTGCGGAAAGGGAAACAGGTCCAGCAGAATGGACAGTATGGCTAGATGGCCACAGAAGGACTGAATCAGTAATACCAGATGGCAGCTTAGGGCATCCACCTCCCTGAGGCCAGGAGGCTGGCGCGGCTGGAGAGGAGCGAGCCGCACGGGACGGGAGGGAGCACGACTCTGCCTGGCTCTGTGTTCAGCTTTCGCCTTCCGCCGCCATCACCGCATGGGGTCCAGACACCGCACAAGCCCCAGTTAAATCTAGGCGTCTTATTTCTCATCAGCTAGCCTTGCGAGGCTTACTACAGGGGTTTAAATCAAGTCTGAAAAGAAAGGGAGACGCTTACTATTTTTTTCAACCTCCTCGTCTTGATTCTAATGCAGTCAGAGCTGAACCAGCCCTGTGACTGACAGGAGGCTGACCGTTGTCAGGGGGGCAGAGAAAGCTGAGCCAGAGCCGCAGGAGTGTGTCATCCAGAGAAGGGAGAGCAACTAATCGTGTGATACACGCGTGTCTAATAGATGCGAAGAAGGTTCTAGTAGCCCTTTGCTCTCATGGGGTGACAAGAGGACATTCTAACTGTGGCTTAAAGAAGGGGGCAAGATGGGAGACGGTGGTCCAGACAGAGAGGTGAAATGAATACAGCAAAGTGCATGGTGGCAATGTCGCTAGCAGTCCTGGGGAGCAGATACTGAGTACTTCCGGTGCACCCGCCACTCTTCCAAGTACTTAAAATATATGAGCTCATTTAACCACAGTAGCATCATCAGATCTGCGTCATTAGGCTCATTTTAGGGGTAAGGAAACAGAGGTTACAGATGTTAAATGACTTCCCCAAAGTAGAGAATTTGAGCTACAGTGGGAACCATCTGGGTCTAGAGGCCACGTTTCTGCCCCACGCAGTGCCTTGCAGTGACAGGTATGTGGTGTGTTTGAGGAAGATCTGTTTTCCACTTTAGCTAGACTACAAAGCTTCTCAACCACGGCACTCGTGACATTTGGGGGGCTGGACAATTCTCTGCTGCAGGGGGCTGTCCTGGGTGTTGTACATAAAACATTTAGCAACATCGTGGCCTCTGCTCACTAGATGCCCACAGCACCTCCATCCTGCCGTCATGCACATCAGAAAGCTCCCCAGCCATGGCCAGCGGTTCTCCCAGGGCACAGCTGCCCCAGTGAAGAGCCACTGGACAAGGATAGAACATGTGAGGCTGGAGAGAGGCAGAAAAATGTACTAGAACTCAACCGTGCATATCCTCAGGTTCTGTCCCGAAGGCTGTGGGAAAGCATCCTACAGAGAGAAAGGTTCCAATTGGGGTTTAACAAGTGAGGAGCAGCAGAAAACAGAACTTGCAGAAGCATCAGGGTAGGAGGTCCTTTGAGAGACAACACAGATTGTGAGTTCTTGGCTTAGGAACGAGATGTACTCTCAGACTTTATAAATGACATGTTCAAAACTCTTAAGGCTAAAGATAGCAGAGGATAATTTATAAGAGCAGAGGAAAAGTTCAGGCAACCGTTTCACCTAGTGGTCCCTGGAATGCAGCCAATCTCTGGCCTGAAAGCTCAGATTTCAAAGTTTCATTTTAGGGAGACAAGCTTCTGGATCTGAGGAAGAAACTGACTACCCCGTTTTCTTAAGAAGCTACAATGTCAGGTTCCACGTCACTGTGTAAGTGTGAACACAGCTAGGGTTACGTCAACTTTAGACAGGGCATCTCTGCAGAAGTATTTACTGGACATTTGGCAACCATGGGGAAAAAATGGAAATCCTCTCTCCCCAAGTCACTATATGGACAGAATTTCAAGTCATAGCAGCAGTTTCATAAGCAAGAAAAATACCTGTGAACCTTCTAAATATTCTACAATAAACATGCCACTCTTGTAATACAAAAGATGGCTTTAAAACTGTCTAATTCAGATCTGTACCTCAGTGGGTGAATAAACACTGACCTGATTTATACAATCCTGTCCACTCCTCAAGCATTCTTCTTTTCTCTTCCCTGTTTTGGCTTCTAGTGAGTTCTTTACTGTGTCACTGGGGAGGATTTAGAAGTATTTTCTTAGTCCTCTTTACAAATATTTCCTTAGCTGCCGTGACCATTTTGAATCTAGTGCAGCTGCAAGCTTCTAACCAACATCATAGTTTTGCGGATGGAATTCTCTTAGGAAAAAATAACTTGATTGCCGATGAAAAATTATTCAATCTCAGAGAAAGCCAACAATGCTCCTCTGACAGAAAGCCATCCTAGTCCAGAGCCAAGGGCTTTGGAATCAGATACGGGGTAACTCGGAGACAAACCCCTTCCCGTCTCTGCTGCCTCCTGGGGCAGCAGGGGGGACTTGAGTAAGTTCATTAACCAGGTTCTTTCGAGGTTTCCTGAGGTGGCCCAAGTGAAGGTCCCAGGATGTGGTCAGGTGCATGGCTGACACTGAGGAATCAGGATCTCTTTCCATCCAGTCTTTAAGAGAACCATTCAGGGCTTTTGGAGATCACACCTATCTTGCCATCTCTTGGAGATGCTTCTTGTGTTCAGATCAGCAAATGATCTGCCTTCAGTAAGAGTAGATCCCAGTCACTCTATGAACCTCTCAGAACTCAATGCAGAAATCTGCCCCACGACCCATCTCACTGTGGTCTCAATGACAGCGGGGAGGACTGGGAGGCTGGAACTCTAGGTTCCAAGCATCTCTGCATCAGTTCTCCTGGGGATATCCCCAGACCCTCAGCTTGCATGGTAGTGGGAAAACTACGTAACAGAGGACGCTGTCTGCAGCAGCTCTGTTTAAACAAAGATTCTCAAACAGAATGCTGAAGTCTAGCTCAGGCAATCAGCTAATGATTTGAAATGTTAAACAGCTGGATCTTTTTCAAGTTTTACAGTTTGTCTTTGAAGAAGATTGCTAAGTGTTTAGATTCTTCATAAATAGTAAGTAGCTTTAGTCATAAATACCCTGTAATATGTCCTCTGTTCCTTTTATTTGGAAGCAAGTTGCAATCTCTGGTAAAACAGGGTAAGTCCTAACACAGCAGCCATTCTGTGTGGGAAACAGCCACCAACAAGTGCAGTCTCTGCACTGATGAAAGGCATGTAAAGACATCAAAACCCAAACATCTGCCACGCATTGTTGGGAAAGGGGGACACTGAGCAATGTCTTGTGACATTTTAAGGACAGCAAACAGCTGGCGTGAATATAAGTAGTTTGAAGATGTCAGGAAAAAACTCAGATCACAGGATTAGATAATCAGCGCTCATTTCATAGGTGACTCCTTCCTTCCCTTCAGAAGTGAAAATGCTTTCTTCTTCCCCAAGACAGATGTTAACAGAACAGAACGCAAGCAGCCAGAAAGTGCAGTCGATAAAATCCCAAGAGGGGGCAGTGAAGATGAAACGTCCCTCCTCCCAGCCACTCCACCACCACCACCACCCCCGCCTTCCCCCTAAGGAAGGGAGCACGAAATTGTCTGGACTATTTGGGGACTGTGCTCTCGGGCGTGGGCTGGGCACCAAGGGGTGCTCGGGACTGTGCAACAGTGGGGGCATTGCTGGCAGGCGGCCCAGCCTTGCCCAGAAGATGCTTTTCCGTCTCAAGGCCATCGCAGGCCTGGGTGTAGGAGCTCACAGAGAAGACACATGTAGTTGCCTATTTCACGCTGTCCCTTCCGGCCTCAATCAAAAGTTGGCGGAGGAGTGCAATTAAACCAGCGGTAGGAGCTTCACTCAGAAAAACACCCTCTCGGCATAAAGAGTGGATGGTCAGTAAACAGGGACCCCTAATGACGCCGCCCTTCACCAGAATTATCTGGAAATCAAACCCTAAGTTGAACAGAACATTGTATGACGTCCCCAAGGATCTTGTTAAGTTACAGGTGGAGGCTCAAGAGGAGGCTTTGACTCAGCAGGTGTCTAACAGGCTCCTGATGACGTCAGCCGTTGGAGCGCATCGCAGGGAACACGGACTCTGCCGGCCGTGAAGGAAATCGCTGGCCACGCCCGACGTCCGCCAGACACGCGGACTCAAACCCCAGCTCCTGCGAACGAGGGGAACCCCCCAGACCCCAGCATTGTGATCCAGCCTCCTGGAGGCGTCCTGCAGTTAAATCAAGTCGTGGAGGTGGAAACACCGCGCAGTTCAGTTGGCTGTTGTTACCTGAAGATGTTTCTCTTTCAGCAGGAAACAGACAAATATGGCAAGTCGTAATTTCACTTACAAAATGTTTTAGGTTTTTACCGCTACCACAATAGTTTAAAGCACCTAAAGTAATAAAAAGCTAATTAATAAAATATTCCAGACCCATTTACACTGTCGTATATACTGATCTTAACTACAGACTGCAGATTTTCATCTAAATGCTAACAGTAAGTCAGCTCTTGAATAATTAGGAGGAGAAAGGCTTATCATCACTGGAACAGTCTCAGAGTACAAAAACACTTCTGTTTTTCAAATGTCGCTATGACATTTCAAAAAAAAAAATTCAAAAGAGAAAGCAAGTAATAACAAAACTAATGCAAACATTAGTCCAACACTGAAGTCTCGGAGGAAAGGCCCAGCTGACCACTGGCTGAAACACGGGTGCTCTGACTCCGGTGCTCAGCACTGACCGCCCACTGGAACCACCCGGAGCTCATTCTCCTGCACCCAGGCCCGCCCCCTCAACCCCACCGACCCCGGATTCCATGCAGTTGCATTAGGATGCGGTCCAGGGAGCTGGAGTTTAAGTATCTTCCCAAGTGAACCTAACGGTAGCCAGGGCTGAAAAACTGCTGTAATGAAAAGATTCTCAACTCCGGCCCCACAACCGACCACATCAGCACCAACCAGGGAACTCAGTAAAAACAGAGATTCTGGGGCATCGCCCTGGACCTGCTGAACCAGAAGCTCTGAGGCTGGGAACCTGTCAGTCTGTGCGTTAGCAAGCCCTCAGGGGAGACTGACGCGTGCGGTGGGGAATTCCTTTCCTGAGAAGGTTGAGGGTCCTTGTGCTTCTCACTCAGAGACTCTTAACGAGGGGCCGCTGAGAACCTCACACTGAGACTCTTGTGTTGAATGGCCTACAGCCGGGGCTGTGGTGGTAATTCCAGAGACGGCTCTACTCCCTCTAGCCTGGGAGTCTCGGCCAGTGGAGGAAACTTAAGGCCATTTAAGGATTTAACGGTCACTATGTTACCCCCAAAATACGACCAAGTACAACATGCTGGAATACGTCTGGTGACAGGGAACTCGCCACCCCCGGCCTAGTCCTGCCGACTCCACCTGCTTCCTTGGTGCAGACTCCGTGTTGAGTATTTCACAACGAGGACTCATTTGTGCTTGACCGTGGCCCCTGAGGGGGATGCTGTAATCTGCATGTGACCTCTGCACAAACTAAGTCTTAGGGAGGTTTTGAGATGTGCCAAGGTCACGTGCTTTCTTACAAAGTTTACACCAAGTCCTTTGTCTGGAGGACATACAGAAAATTCATTTTCAGAACTGATAATTTGAAAGCTGTTATTAAGAAAAAGAAAATGTTGCTTTATATTCTCTTGTCTCTTAAATAAAGACCCTTTGTTGCTCACATCCAGTGTCTAGTCCTGTCATCCACGCTGGGGCCTACTGACCAGGACACAGAATTGCAAGACGATTAACAGACTGTTCCTGCATTCCACCCATCCATTAGGACAATGCTCTTCCATGTCTTGCTCATGTGAAAAATGACAGTATTAGCAAGGCATGGTCAGTAAACTGGAGGGTATTTGGGGAAATCTATGTAGAGCTTGTTGGGAAAAAAAATCCATGTAATTTATAAGTATATTACCAAATAATCAAAAGTTTTTTTTTTAAAAAAAGACTGAATTTGTATCAAACTTCAAAACCTAAAGTTTTCAATTTTCAAAATGAAATCCTGGGCTTGCTTCCACGTAAAGATAGCTCCTATCAACCTAAACGCACAAAGTGGCCACAAACCGTTCCCGGCCAAGGCTTCGTGATGACGACCTCTTCAAATTCTTAACAGAGAACATAAGTGAAAAACTTTGCATGAGCAGATGATACAAAGTTTGAAAGCATTTTTTTTGACAGTTCAGGAATGTCTAACAGTTGAATTTCTTTTTAAAGAATCCAGCAGCTTCTCTTTCATTGAAGAAAAAGTATTATTAAAATGTCTTATGATAATGTGAACAAAACTGAAATCAGTTCAAGCTTTTTTCCTTCAGGTGCTGTAAGTAATGATGACGCTTTCATCTGCTGACGCACGTGTGCTGTGAGAGCAGTTGCTGTGCCAGGAAGCTTCCCAAAGGGCGCAGCAGGCACAGACGGGCACAAGTATCCGGTACACATGCAGACGCAAATATACAGGGCCCCCAGCTGGACGGATGGGGACCTGCTGGGAGGCCCACCCAGCCATCCTGCTCAGCCACCCCCCAGCCGCACGTCTCGCCGGGCACATCGTGAGTGAACCCCTCGTGGCGTTCCACAGGGAGCCTGTCCACCTCGGGCAGTGGCATGTGCTCACGGAACCTCGTATCCAGGTGGGAGAGCAGCCCTTGGCCAAGCCTCCCAGGAGCATGGAAAGAACCGTTTCTCATCCCCCTTCACCGGTAGGAACTCGAGACAAGTCACCATTTCCTTCTCTGTTCAGAAAGCCTTCAAGGGAACCCCAGGCTCGCAGACAAGGTTCCTTGCCCTTGGCGTAATGCACTTTGCACGCTACCCTAGGCCTCAACTAACTGCCACAAAAGGAATTATTATGTCACAACACCCTGCATTTCTAGAGCCCAAGATGGCAACACCTTGGCCAGCTGTCCTAACCATGCCGCCCTTGGGCATCGAGGGCATATATTCTGCAAGGAGTGACTCAGGGTGAATCCTGTAGGGGAAAAACATCTGAAGGCACCTCCTAGGGGCACATGGTGATGCTTGATGGCTATGTTTGTTCTATCACCACTCATTCCAACTAATATTTGATCCCCAAAGGACAGCTGCAAGCATCCTGCCTCACAGTCATTTTCTGAATAAAGTCCAGTCTGAAGCCCACCTCCCCCCAAAATGACCTGGAGCTCTTGTGAAAAGTGTAGAACCATCAATACACCCAAAGTCAAATAACTCAGTCTAGCCGGGGCCACAGATGATCAAATTATAGCTAAGAAATATGAAACTCAACTCCATTGTGAACTAGAAAGATCAAGTACTAGATCTGCAGAAATCAAGAGTAGCTTTTTCTTTTTCTTCTTTTTTTTTTTTTCAAACAAAGTCTTGCTTGTAAGCATCAGTAGCAGAAAGTGGTTGGAAGGTCATCTAGGCAAAGAGAAGAACATGTGCAAAGGCCCAGTGGTATAATCACGGCAAGTAGGAAAGACCAAATCAAGGTCTCTGTAACTAGAAGGAAGAGGGCAAGGGCAAGCGTGGTTCCAGATAAAGCCCAGGAAGTAAGTGTGTTGAGTCACACAGAAATTTACAGAACAAATTAGAAATGCCTCTGTTCTCCAAGTATTGGAGAGCCACTGAAGACTTTTAAGCAGTGGAAATGAGAATATAAATAACAAATGATGTGATTTACATTTTTTAAAGAAATCACTCCTGCAAGTGTGCGGAGCAAGAGCTGTACGTAAATGTCTAGATTCTGTTTGGAGACACTCCGCTGGCTGAGGTGATGGGGTAGCTTTGACTACAGAAATGGTGGTGATGGAGAGACGTAAATGGAGATAAGCAATATTTCAAAGGTAAAAGCAACAAGATTTGATGATGAATTGACTTTCACTCCACCTCTCCACCCGTAAGAAGTCCCACTGACTTGAACTGCAGTGTTTACCTGCATACTCACTGACTTCTGTGGCGCCAGATGTGGAAAAACAAAGTAGGCTGGTGCCACATTTACAGAACTGAGGGGCCCAAAATTCAGTTGATTTAATTTGTGATCAGTTATCTGTGCTGCAAAGTCGAGGGTAATCTCTCCAGTGCACGAGGTCGGTTGTTTAGAGATCGTTACAAAGACGTCACCCTGTCTCTCTCTCTGCATTATATTAGATGTATGACTATGCAGTGGTTCATGTGCCTGTGAAGAGTTGAGTTCTGCTAGTGTTTAGGGGGAGCAGTCGTCAAAACTGCCTCGGTTCTGATACCATCTGCAAGCTTGGAGGCTCCCCAAACCACCCTCAGATTTGATACACTGCTAGAAAGACTTACCGAAAGCTGCTCTCCTCACAGTGATGGTTTCCTACAGGAAAGGGATACAGATTAAATCAGGCAAGAGAAGGAGCCTTCAGAGTCCAGGAGATGTGCCAACCACGGGGCCACCATTGTCTTCTCCCCCATGGAGTCCAGACAATGATGTGGGACAACACGGAGCACTGCCAACCAAGGAAGCTCATGCCAGCGTCACTGCTCAGAGTTTTAATCAGGGTTCCCTTATATCTGCATCACTGATTGATTGACTGATTGCCCATAGGGTTGAACTCAGTCTCCAGGTCAACTGATACCACAAGACCCAAAACTCCCACCCTAAATCACAATGTTACCATCTGGCTAGCCTGGGGCACCAGCCAAAGAAAACCTAGAAGCCAAGAGCAAAAGGTCAGACCTCTTTTTGAGCAAGATTAAAGTCTTTGACATCAAAAATTGGTGATTTATGTTACAAGCAGCAGAAATGGAGTTACAGTTACTGTTGCATTGAGATGGGATTATACACTTGTAGAAATAAGCTCTTTTTCTTCTAAGAAGCAGATTAAATGTACCGAGGTTAGGTCCCACCTTGCCCAGAACTAGTTTTGTTATCTCTTAGATAAAAAGCTTCTTTTAAGAATTTCTCTGTTTTCTCTTACTGGCCTCAAAATCCTGCTTCCTGTGGTCAACACAGAGAAAAGTACATTTTTTGAAATTGCCCTAAAGGGAAGTTGGTCTCCACTGCAGCATTTTCATCTTTCTCCTAATTCTGAGTTTCCTGGGTTAGTCATTTCTTGTTTATTGGCTCAGTTAATGGGCCAGATTCTAAGGTCTTCCCTTCTGATGAAAAACCACAAGGAAACAGAGGCAGGATGGCTTCCTCTTCAACACAACTACTGCACTTTGCCATTCAATGAAATCGAGTCATTTCCATGGAAACTGACATCACATGACACTAAATGATGCAAAAATCACAAGCACCATGTTAAGTCGGCTTAGTCACTGATACACCATCTTTTTTTTTTTTTTTAATTGAAGCCATCT
This sequence comes from Camelus bactrianus, assembly GCF_048773025.1. Taxonomy (NCBI): domain Eukaryota; kingdom Metazoa; phylum Chordata; class Mammalia; order Artiodactyla; family Camelidae; genus Camelus; species Camelus bactrianus. Next base: position 7,764,661 of record NC_133555.1, on the reverse strand, counting down.
ATTTTAAAGAAAGATGAAAACATTACTTAGAAGACACAAGCAGATGGTGGGACCATTATGGTCACCAGAAATTCCAAAATCATTTAGGCCAGATGCTTCCAAAGGATTTCTAGGAACTAATCTGGCGCTTGCTATCTCTGCCACAGAAATTCTGAGTCCCCTTTATCTTCTCTGTCCCTTACAGGCTCTCTGTCTAAAACAGGACCATTGTAAGTGGCTTCTGACTGTGGGCTCTTGTGCTGTAGGCTCCTGGTTTGGTCCTCTCGCCCCTTAACTTTGTTGTTTGCAGAGTTCAGCCCTGATAGCACCACACATAGGACCTATCATGGTACAGGTTTCGATTGGCCTTATTTTCCACACTCTGTTAGGCAGCAAGCTTTTTACTGAATTTCCAATTCAGAAAATGGAAGTTTGGGGTGTTTATGAATTTGGGACTCTCACGAACCACTCTTCTTGGTTAATTTCACAGAATTACAGGATTTCAAAGGACGTAAGATTCCCCTGTCGTTATGCTTGCCTCACCAGATCTCTGACTGATTGATTGAATGATTGATTTTACCTTCAGTTCCTAACCGTACATCTAGTTTTCGTTTCAGTGATTTCCACTTGTGTCTTTTTTTAACTGTTAAGAACATGCTTCTATGTACATTATAATCTAAAGTAAGGCCTAGTTATTTTTTTTTAAGTGAAGAATTTGAAGGTTGATATGCAGAAAGCACTGAACAAGTAATAGTATGGAGAGTAAGCAAAGATGCTTAAAAATCCAACAGTTAGTAGAACGGCTGACTGTCCGGAAAGCACAAAGTACTACACGGGCAGAGAGAAGAAAAGACCTAATTCTGTCTGGGGAAACCAGGGAAGGCTTCTGGGAGAGGTGACACTGGATTTGAGTCTCAAAGACTGACTAGGAGTTGATGGGTAGCAGGGAGCGGTCTGTTGGATAGGACAGAGGGAAGGGAAACAGCATGGCCCACTTATGTTTGTGGATACAGGAGCAGGAAGTTGAGAAGGTATGGAGGGCGAGCCCAAACTATCATTCATAGGAGCAAAGGAGTTTGCCTGGAAGAGAGGCAGGCATGGATGGAGAGTCTGAGGTCAGTAGTGGAGGCTGGAGACTGTTCACTTCTGATAGCACGTCACCTGACATCCTGCGGTTGGACAACATCCCCCAGCCCCTTAGCAAGCTGGGACAGACCCAAGGGTGGAGCTGGGGCAAGGCGTGGGCCAGCCTGGGTCAGGTCTGAGCTAGGCTGAGTTTTCTTTCTCAGAGAAAAAGAATTACACATGATTTATTTATCAATATTATATATAATATAAGTATCAATTATCTATAAATACAATACATATACATATGTAAAATAGTATAAATATTGTATTTATATAAATGTATTATATAGATAGATAATTATAAATGACAAATTCATAATACATAAATTATAAACACATTATATAAATATAATACAAATACTATATACTTATATGTAAATATATTTTACATAAATATTATCTATTATAATTATAAATAAATATAAATGTAAATATTGATATAAATATTATATATAAATATATAAATTACATCTAATTTTAAAATTGTGTGTGTGTCCAGTTTGCAAACCATGTTCTGAAAGCGGCATGAGGTCATCGGGAAGAGGTGCAGAGAGTAGGGGGGTGGAGGCGGCGACCTGGGATCCTCTCCTCTGTTTCAACCAACTTCTCCATCACCTGGTATCTGTTTTGCCTTTCCAGGTAGAACTGGTTTGAGTTACGACTCCAAACAAGTTCGAAAACTTAGTAAGCAGCTCAGTGTTTCTCCAACCCCTTACAATCGTTTGTAGACCCTTTGTTTGGGGGGTTCTCCCTGTGATTCCTGAACCCCTTTTCTCCCTAACAGGGAGCTGGCATCCACAGAGGGCAGTAAATGTATCAGTTCAGGCGGACCGTCAACTGTCCTGAATCCCCCTTTCACTCCCCGTATCCAGTCTTGGGACGCACGTGAGCCACTCCCTTGTGCCTGACCCAAGCTCCTTTTTCCTCTGTGACCTGTGAGCGTTCTAAGAATTCAGACAGGCCCTCGGGGACGGGACCTCTGGAATCTAAATGCTGGCCCACTCTACTGCAGTGTAAGAATCCTAATACTGCATTCATTCTAACTTGGGTTTACATTTTTAAAAAAAAGGTTCCATGTTATCTCCTCATAAAATACATTTTAAAAACCATAATCAGTATCATTATCTGGGCAAAAGAAGGCATGATGCCAAAGATGTGAAGCTATTTTCATTAAAAAAAAAAAAAAAAAACTCTCAAACTTGAAAACCTCACAGGATTCACTTTGCTGTAGGAAAAGGTTTTGCACAAAATGCAACCCTGTCACTCACAAACACAGTAATCGCTGGGGATTGCCAGTCATTTTCATTATAGGTAATTCCAGGGTGCCTTGTTTTGCCATGCCACTCATGTTCCTAGGTGCTTGCCAGATGGTGCCACAAACAGTGATTCTGGAAGCCAACCAGAGCTCCAGACCCCGAGGATAAACTTGAGCCATAACTGACTGTTCCGGGCCAGACAGCACATACCTAAGTAATGACAGAGCAGAGGAAAGGAGGGGTGTCAGTCCTGCTGGATACGCAGCACACACCAGAAGATGCTGGGCTCCCTCCTTCACGTGGCTCAGGCTCCCATCTTTTCCAAGCATTCCCCTGGTCTAAGACTGGAACGCCCCTCCTGTGCATCCTCACAGCCCTCTATCTGGCTTTCTCACAGTTTTTTGTGGTTGCCCGACTTCACCTTCTCACACAGGACATCTTTGGTGAGTGTCTCCTAAGTATCAGACACACCGGCATCTGCAATAAATCCTTATCCATGCGGAGCTTATGTTTCAGTAGAGATGAGAGCCATATAAAGGATATGGTTGCAGCAAATCATTAGGGGAGCCTATGGAGATAGTGTGGGTCGGGGGTTGCTATTTTAGATAAGATGTCCCTGAAGAGATGACATTTGAGATGAGGCTGAATGATGAGAAGGTACAAACCATGCAAAGATCTCTGGGAAGGCATTCAAGGCAGCAAGTGTACAGTGAACATATAGCAAATGCAAAGGCCCTGTGGTAGGTGCGAGTTTGGCCCCAGAACGGCAGGAAGGCTAGTGTAACGAGGGAGCAGGAGAGTGGAAGGGAATGAGGGCAGAGATTTAGGTAGAAGCAGAGTACGGAACAAGCCAGTTTCTATTCTAAGGGTATCGCCAAGGGTGTGATGGCCTGAACTACCTCTGATCCTCCATTCAGAGTAAGATTTCTCGAAGACAAGATGCCCCAAAGACACAAAAGGCATTCAGGAGACATTCTGCTGAATCACTGGACAGACCACTGCCGTGGGGTCACAGCTGCCCTCCTGGGCTGTCTTGATGCCTCACCCTCACAGGTGACTGTGAGATCTCATTGCTTTTCAAAGGTCAACTCCATTGAATTTCCTGTCTAAAGCATAAACTGGCAAGTCATTCTAAGATCTGTAATATGTTATGACAACAGTGACAACAAAATCAGCCCCCGTACATCCTGCTCTCTCTGTATCTACTTGAGCTCCTGGATGACTCAATAACCAAACAGGCGCAGGAGATGAGTTCAAGCCTTCAGCAGTTAGTGACCTTCTTAAGATGAGCATTTCAGTCCTGCTGACATGTGACCGAGTCCCAGGAGACCACACAGCAACCCCAGCTCCTGTGCCTCCAACTTAGAGCTTCTCTTGGAGATCCTCAGCCTCCCCAAGCAGACAAACCTCACTGCCCACCACGCAGGGACAGGAGACGGGGGCATCAGACAGATGGGACTCTGGGCCCCACTGTCTGTTACCTGGTGGCTTTGGGCAAGTTAACCTCTCTAGGCCTCCATTTTCACATCTATGAAATGAAAACAATAGAAGGTCTCTTTGTGTGTGTGTGCGCGTGTGTGTCTCTGTGTGTGTGTGTGTTACAGGAGATAGTACTTCTAGAATGTCTAGAGTGGATACCATTTATCAGATACACTGTGACTCCCTGGGCCGATCGCAGCAGCAGGGTCTATTTTGTTAAGACATCACTGTCTCCCTCTCTCCCCGTCTCTTCTCTGCCCCTCCCTCCCTCCCTCTTTCTCCCCCGTCCTTTCTTTTTGTCCTTCTCTTACAAAGACCCTATTTCCAATAAGGTCACCTTTGCAGGTACTGGGAGTTAGGACGTAATACATCTTTTTGTAGGGGACACAATTCAACCCATAATGTGTCCCCTGTGGAGCCCCAAGGAGCTGTGACACGTTTAGAGCCCTGGAGCAGTTACAGATGTGATTCCTGCTCAATGTCTCATCTCTACCGTGGCCTTGAAAAAGTTACCTCATCTGAACTGTAGTTTTCTCATGTCACATAGGAAAAATCACACCTGGGGCAGAGCACAGTTTGGGCATTAGTGCCAAATAAAGTTCTGAGGATAATGTATGAGAAGGGCATCATGATTACTAAAACCAGTAATGAAAGGCAACTATCAGGATGGAGTCTGTCACTGGGCTGTGTGGGTTCCACAGGCCAGCGACGCTGCTTCCTTGGTAGTGATTTGCGTTCCCCTGAGCCATCCCCCCCCCCCCCCCCCCATTGCCTGGTACCTGGGAAGTGAACTTGGTCAAAAAGCTGATCTGGACAAAAAGAAGGGCATTTCTGAAAACCATGCACAACATCTCTTTTTTTTCCCCCCAGAACTAAGCAGAGGGAGGCTCTGTTGTCAGTCCTGTGATGTAGAGTTGGAAGCCAGGTGAAACCAATCTCAGCTAAGCAGGCGTTTCTGTGTTTCTGAATCCCACTTCAATGAGCACATACCGCCAAGGTCATCCAGCTAGAGAAGCCAGATGTAAAACAAAACAAGCTAGCGATCGGTGCCATCCAGAAAGCTCGAACATACTCTGAGTGCTTTATTAGACACGTGAGACTTAGGGAGAGGATGTTTGTGCAGTTCTCTTTAAACACATGTAGCAAAGAAGAGAGAAGAGAGGCAACCATGTCAGTGTCTCAACCCAAAGACAGAAACCCAACCTGGGGCTCTTTCTGTTACACCAACTTTTATGAATGGCATCGTCTCGTGTAAAGGGCCAGTCCTCCTTTTAGCTGTGTGTGCAGCAAGGTCAGGAGTGATAAACACAACTTGACAGGGATGTAAATTTCTAGAAATGTGCCTGACACTTTGCTGTGGTCGATATTTGATCTGTGAGCAAGCATCCCCTGGGGCTTGTTAGAAACGCATAAACAGGCTCCACCCCAGGAGAACTGAGTCAGAATCGACAGTCTAACAAGATCTCCGGGTGATTTGCAGGCACGTTAGTCTGAAAGGTGCTCTTCGGCAGCAGTCTCCCCCCTAGTCTGCCTCATGCTGACCCGTGTGTCCATTTACTTGGCAGCCTGGTTGTACCAGCCAAAGGCCACCAACATGTCATTCTCTCCATGTGCAAACTCCTCTACAGAAGAGCTGGCTGGATCCTGAAAGGCTATAACTAAGTCCATTTGTTCCTAAGTCCAAAGAGACACCACCACCATCCACAGCTGACATCGTCCAGCGGAGGTGATGTTGCAAAAGAGCTTCTCAGCTAGAGTGTGGCTCTGTTCCCACCTATAAAGACGTGCAGGTGGAAAATGCTAAATCAATCTTGCTTCCAAGCCAATGGCAGATGCCCAGCCCCCCAGCTGGTGGCTTCTCTTCTCAGCCAAAGCAGCGGCTGAAGCCAGGCTTGTCCTTGCCAAAAACGTGGCATCCATGGCTCTTCCAGGACCGCAAACAAGCCTTTCCATTTCAGAGGGAAATCGCCCATTTCTCTCACCTTTTGCTTCTGTGTTTTAAAGGATTCTCACAAACTCTAATCATGCACCCCAATGTTCATAGCAGCACTATTAATAATAGCGAAACCATGGAGGCAACCTGTATGTCCACTGACAGATGATTGGATTAAAGATGTGTGTGGGTGTGTGTGTGTAAACACACACACAATGGAATACCACTCAGCCATAAAAAAGAATGAAATAACGCCATTTGCAGCAACATTGATGGACCTAGAGATTATCATACTAAGTGAAGTGAAGTCAGAGAAAGACAAATACTATATATCACTGTATGTAACCTTAAAAAATGATACAAATGAACTTATTTACAAAACAGAGACTGACAGACACAGAAAAAAAAAAATTTACGGTTACCAAAGAAGAAAGTAGGGGGGGGATGGATAAATTAGGAGTTTGGGATTAGCAGATACAAACTACTATACATAAAGCAGGTAAACAATAAGGTCCTACTGTATAGCACAGGGAGCTACATTCAATATCTTGCAATAACCTATAATGAAAAAGTATATATGTATAACTGAATCACTGTCTGTACGCCAGAAACTAGCACAACACTGTAAATCAACTATACTTCAATTTAAAAATAATTAGCTAATTGAGAGGATTCTCATTGAATGGCCCAGCAGAGAAGTCTGCAACCCTCACCACCAATATCTGATCCACGCTTGATCTGGTTATTCAAGGGTCAAGGTGTTTCATATCCGTTCTGTAGAGACTGGACACATTAACCTGATGCTCTCACTGTTGCAGAAGTTTACATGAACACTCCTAGCAAACACACGTCGCCCCAAAATCAAAGATAGTGTGATTTCCAACATGCTGGTTCCTTGCTCCATCTCATTGGGAAAATCACTTTTTTTTGTTGTTGTTGTTGCGAAAACTGATTTATGGTGAGCAAATGGATGTCACACATCACCCCTGTAGTATTCTGAGTTTCCCAAGGACTGGATCAGGAGTCCATGCGCACTCAGTATTTAAACCCCCCAAGGTAGCCGAGGCATCGCCTTATCACCGACCCCAACTCAGACTATTCATCAGTTACTGTGGCTTTAAGTGCTGAGTCTGCTTTTTGTTTGTTTTGTGGTCAATCCTGCAGTTCCCATTCTGTGTTTTTCTTACTGATTTATAGTTACTTTGAGGGGAAAAGAGTTTTCAAATTTAAAACATGTTTACAAGAAGTTTGTTTCTTTAAAAAAAAAAGCTCCTTGTGAGCTAAAAGAAAAGGTCGGTGTGTTTAGGGGCGGGGTGGGGCGGGGTCATAGAACGACCACTCTCTACCTAAGGGAATTAGAAAAACACTGCATCCTCTTCCTTTGAAAGATTCCTTTGGGGAGTGTCTGAGTAACTCTGAGTATAAATAAATGGCTCTGGCTGTAACTGCTACTTGTGACCCAAGTGCGTTCTGCGGCAGGAACAGTTGCTCAGGTGTAAGAGTGCCCAGCAGAGCCGTTCTGTGAGTTACTGAAGTTCAGTGCCCATATCCAGCGAGTGATGACAGCGCATTAAATGTGCTCAGGATCCATGTCCACGGAGGCATCTGAATGTTCTCGGAGCCCAATCCACCACGTTCTCAACGTCGATACCCCTTGTACTCGGAGATGGTAGTGCATGCTATTCGCTGAAGGGACTGCAGCCAGAAAACGCTGTTTCCTCTGTAGGAATAACGACCTAGTTGGCCATGATGAAGTAAGAATGGTTACAGATCACTGACAGACAGTAAAACCTTTCAGGGCAAGAATATTTTCTTTATCTCTGGATGAAAAAGGGATGGTGGTTAGTGAGAAAAATGGAGGTGACATGACCATCTGTACTCCCCACAGGGTCCCTAAGGGAAATATGTTCCTAGAGCTTCCTGCAATAGCAGGGAAATGGATTACTTACTCATAACTGGGTCTTTATCACCAAACCTTAGTGAAAACTGGGGTCAAAGCGCAAGGAATATTCCTTTCATCAAAGCTGGAAGCGAGGAAAGCATGAGACAGTGAGGTGTTTCTCCTAAGACCCGTGGCAGAACTAGCTCTGCCATTCACCCCAGGCAGCAGTCCCTGGTCCAGTGCCTTTGGATCACGTGGAAGAAGTGGAAGAGAAGCCACAAGGAAAGGAAGATGGCTCTGGGCTCCCACCTCTGGGCTGGCGGGAAAAGGAAAATCAACACTGCCACACTCCCAGAGCATGGTGTTTCTAATAACCTCTGGCGGCTCTACCGCTTGGGTCTGTGGGTCTGTGCAGTGTCTAGAAATGGTACCCATCTTCCTTGGGAGGTCAACTGCATTGAGATGGGATGGAGAGGGGCCTAGGGATACGTACAGAGGTCAAACCCAACATTTCAGTATGTCCTGTTGAATGTGAATAAACAGCCAAGCTGCTGTAACAACATGTGGTCCTCAGAGCACCTGCTTCTGCAGGAAGGCTGCTCTAGAGATGCTCTTAGCTGCCCAAAGCAGAGCAGCCAACAGCACGCTGTGGCTTAACTTGCAAAGTGAAACACCACACACACCAAAGGATGGGAATACAAATGAAGAACAGCCCAGAACGCAAGGATGCGGTCCCTTTGTAGCCCCTCATTAAGCAAACCTGAACTTCAGAGTCCCTTATGGCTCCAAAATGAGTTTACAAAGGAATTCATCACACCATTCCGATTAAATGGGCAGCCCTTATCTTGTAATTAAAATAATTCATTTCCATACCATGTCTCCAGCTGTGTCTCTGACAGAAAGAAAAGCAACAGAGGAGATGGAATGTTTATCAGGAACTTACATAATAATAGCACATGCTTATTAAATGATTACTAAGTGCCAGTTTATCTAATCCTCAGAACCACTCAGTGAATAGGTTCCATGGGAATTCACAGCGAACAGTAACGCATGGAGGGGTTAACCAGCCTGCCCAAGGTCACGCAGTAAGTGGCAGAGCTGGGACTGACTCCCAGTCTGGTTTGAGACTCTCATTTATTACCGCTTCCCTCGTACACACGCTGCATATACAGAGAGAAAGGTCTAGCTTCTAGATCCAAATTCAGCCCTCTTGTAGTGCTTAAATCATTTGCTTCTCTCCTGTTCCTTCTTCACCTCCCACTACATTGTATGTGTGTGTGTGTCCTTTGCTCGTTTCTACCTCCTCCTACAGAGAAATTGCAGCAACTCAGTGCCCTCCTCTAGGCCAGGTCCCCTCTGCAGTGTCACTCCTCCCCCTCTGATTCCTGACTCATATCCTCCCACGGACCACCAGGTCTCCCCTTCCAAGAAACCCATCCTGTGTGCTGTGTGCTGGAGGATCTGGAAAAAAAAAAAAACAAAAACAACCCAAGGTCTAGTTCAAAAGTCTAGAGCTCTGGCCAATGGAGAGCTTTGCAGCGTGCTGTGGGGGCTGGCTTCCTCATTCAGAAACACACAGGGTAACCATACCCATACCCACACCCATCTGTAGCCCACTCATGGCGCACAAGCTGTCTCCTTTTTACGACCTGTTCTAAAATGCCTCCTCCTTGGGCCAGCAACCCCCCATGCTCATTCCATGACTACCCGAGGGCTGGCAAACATTTATTGCCCTCATTTCCATTTCTTCTGCCTACAGAGAAAATAATACTTCTCAGAATATGAATTAGGGTCTCTAAATTGACCATTATCCAATACCATTTCCAGCCAAAGTGATACCAATATTTAGTTCTTTACATGTCAACATCTCAAAGCCTGGGGCACATATTAAGAAGTGGAAAGCATTTGCAAGCGTTTATGAAAAAGGGAATATAAGGCATGGATAGAGCAGTGATTGCCCGAGTTTGCTCACAGAGTGCCAGCGAGGACACTGAAATGGAATGAAATAAACAGCCCAAGTCCAACTTGAATACATAAAACAATTCATTTGGACATCCTAATCCCGTGGGTTGAATGATGTTATTTTTATGGTCAGCTCTGTTACAGAAATTTGAATTTGGGCTGTATTTACAGGACATCAAAACAGCCAGTTGAGAAGTAAGTGGATTCCTTCAGACTAATTCCAGGAACACTCTGATTAAGTAGTAAGCAGAGGGAATCGGGTACTCAGGGTTTACTGAATTTTCTGGGTGACTCGGGGTTACCTGCTAACCTCTCTTTGTTTCATTCCTTATGGCTGAAATTCTTATTTTCAAGAACGTATCACTTCACTCTGTGTACCTGGTGAAGCGTGCTGAGCATTCTTTAATCTTTTTCTGCTCAGGTGGGAGTTTGAAAGGGCCTCGGCCATTGTTCTGGCGGGTGGTGCCATTGTAGGAAGACCCCAAGTGTGGAAGGCTAGAATACTGAGTATCTTTCTGTCTTGTCTTAGTTTCTTGAAAATCGACTGTTCTTTTCCATCCTTCTTTTCAAAATGCTGACTGGTGACTGGTTCTTCTTTCCCATCTAAAAATGGATGAATTACAGGTGAGCCAATTTTGAAATCATTAAAAAAAAATATATAGAAAATACTTCCAAAACTTTGATCTTAAAAAAAAAATTGAAATCAGACTAACATCGTTGGCAGTAGACAGAGGTAAAGTCGCCTCTTGGTGACTACAGATTGAAAAGGTAGAACCAGGTTGACTGGAAAATTCCAGACGGCTGTAGAAGGTCTAGAAAAACTGGTGCATTTAGTCTCCCCCAGACAGGTGGCCATTCAGCCAAAGGATTTTCCAACCATAGATGTGTCAATCCATCACCCGTCTGAATCGGTCTTTGGAGAAGCAATGACCATATTGTGCAAATACAGAAATTGTAACAAGCTAAGTGGAAACCTGGATTCAAATACAAGGGCTCAACATAAATCAAATTCTCGTCCCGTGGAAAATTGATGCCTCCTTGTTCATGGACATCTGTTGGCAAACTCTAGCCTCCACGTACAATGGCTCATCAGCCCCAGGAAGGGGGAGGCCTCGGTGCTGGACAGAAATGAGATTCTATTTCCAGGTATGAGCTTTTCAGAGGCAGGGAGGAAGGAGAAGGGTATTCAGAGCAGCAGGTTCTACCCATGATATGATGAATAGAACGCCGCTCTCCGCTATTTAAAGCCCACTGCTACATCCATCTTCTCGGCTCTCACTCACTGAGGCATCAGGTGGATGCAACAGCGTACCAGCAGGAGGGACCTTACATGTCGTTAGACCTGCTCGCTCATTTTCTCCACTCTCCTGATTTACAATATTTCCACTTGCTAAGATGAAACAGATGAGCAAGAGCGAAGTCTCCTATTACATGAAAAGGTTCACGGTGGTTCAGACGTGGGCTCTGGAGTCAGATGGCCTGGCTCGGTTAGCCCTGTGGTCTCGGGAGCCACACTTAACCTCTCTGTGCCTCTCTCTCCCCTTCTGCAAAATGGGGAGAATGAAAGCACCTTCTCAGACCACTGATGTGATGATCCGTCTGTAACACTTGGTGCCAGGTCTGGGCACAGCAAGCACTCTATAAATATTAACCATTACCATTAGTAAGCAAACTATATTTAATCAGCCATTCCAAATTATCCCCTCACTTTCCACTTTCTAACAGCTCATGAGTCTTGCTCAACTTCATCCCATACTGGTCCCCTCTGTGCTTTTTTCACAATTGACAGAAGAACCTTAGTATCTCACTGACTGGTTATCATAAGTGTGTGGGAAGTAATAAAAGAGAAGTCCTTGAAACAAGCCAACACTGAAAAGTGTAGGAAAAAGTCATCCTAAGCTTCCGAGAGGCCTCGTACCTGAGAACAAGGCACTGATGGAAGGTAGTCAACAAAGAGAGAGAACGGTTAACTTGGACACCAGGAAGCTGGAACTTGAGATGGCAGTACACCAACAGCGCACCGAGAGTGGAGCTGCAAATGGAAATGGAAACGGAAAAGGCCAGAGGTCGCCCACAGAAAAGCCCTGGGGGGGTATGGGGGGGTACTTGAACAAGGACCAGGGGCCAAACCAACGGTCTGGACTTCCTGGTTGACGGACTGCCGCCTACATCTGTGCTAGGAAACAGCATTCTGGACAGAGGTCGTGGAGGGCTGACTAATGGCAAGTGATTGCCTTAGGCCAGCAGAGTCTTGGGTGACAACCTTAGCATGGGCCCAAGTAGCCAGGTTCTCTACCAGGCTGGAAGTTCTCTGAGGGCCAGGTGGTGCCCTGTGTGTTTGGGCGCCCGTCACAGCCCTGGAACCCGGAACGGAAGATGGCTCATGTTAGGGGTTTGGTCGATATTTACTGACAGTTGCTGTTTTGCTCCCATGAGACAGGTATTCGTAATGGCAGGAATGTTGTGACTTATGATGGTTTGAGGTGACATCTCCCAGGGAACAGTAACTATCTCAGAGAACAGTAACTGTTTGGAAGTATTTGTCAGAAAAAAAAAAGAAAAAGACTGTTCTCCTTAGCAATACAACAACCTAGGTTTTAAGAACCTTCTGTGTTGCTGTCACCAAAAATAATGGTACTTTCCCAGAAATTAAAATATTTCTTTAGCCAAACTATCATCAAGAAACTCACTCATTTTCTGAAGTGATAGGAAAATCTACCTTCTAACATTGTTCTCTGCAAAAACACAGTCTCCGTACACACTGTAACACAGACTTGGAAGGTGCCCCCCCCCCGCCCCCAGGGGCCTGAGGGCTTGCAATGCAGATCGAGTTCAGAGTTTAAACCTCTCCAGTGCATAAGAGCAAAACTGGCAGTTCCAAGACTCACATCAACTTCCTGTTTAAAGGACATCCTGTGAAAGGAGTTTATCCTATGAAATGGGGGACACTCGCTGAGTCTAGATATGACCATCTTGTGTAGCTTTCAATGATGATGATGATGACCGAGCAACGAAGGTGATGGTGATGATAACAGTCCCTTCCTAAGTGTCCAGCACTGTGTTAAAAACATCACGTGATCCTCCCACCATCACTAGTATCAGCATCCTGATTTTGTAAAGAACTTAATAGACAAGGGAACTGAGGCTCAGAGACCTTGCACAGGGCCACGGCTTCAGATCCCGGAAGTCTGACACAAGGGCCCCGTAAACCACACCCTCGGGGCACCGCTCCCGTCATCAAGTGGCATCACCGCCCAGGTGAGGCCGCAGCTCCCTTTCCTCTTTTGGGGAAGGAGGCCAAGGCTGGTCAACCCTTTTTTCCCCCTCAACCACAGCCTTTTCTCTGAGTTTAAATAGTTTAAGAGTAACCTGTGATCACATTGCCTCTCTCACATCTCCGCTTTAAGTCTAACCAAACACAACGTTTCTCTTTCAACCCATCCGTCCCGCACTGGCTCCCTGGGGGGAAGAGGAAGAGGAGGCTGAACAACAGAACATCTCCTGCCAGGCTCTGCTGTCAGGGTCTGTCGCTGCCTGTGAGAGTGCTTCCCATCCCTCGGAGCCTAAGTATCCAGGCTGCCAGTTCAGTCACTGAGACGTCACAGGATTCACTGCCTCCCACAATAAGCTGAACGTTCATGGGAACTGGGGGGTGGAATTTCAGGAAAGAAATCAAGGGGGGTGACAGGCGGGAAAGATCAGAGCAGTGAGCTGCAGAGATGCTGCCCTGACTCCGTGGAACGTACTGTCCAGCCCTGCCTGGTGCAGAGTAGACACTTGGGAAACGTGTGCTGAATGAGAAAGATCTATGGCCCCCGATTCTCTTTCTTGATCTATCAGAACCCAAGTTCAAAAAACGTGGTTGTATCTGATATGACACTGGTGTTCCTTAGTCTCCCTAAGCCTCTGATGTCCTCTGGTAAAGCAGGGATGGTAGTGGTACCTGCCTTGTAGGGCTTTCTGGAAGGATTAAAGGGTTTATGAATACTAAGTGCTTAGTAGAGTTTCTAGGGTATTTTAAGTGTCCAACAAAACTACTACATTCAGAGTGCAAGTATTTGGACTCGTTGGTGCCCCATCCAGGACTCATGTTTCCTAACTTCCTGGAAAGAAGTGTCAAGAGAAAATAAATTTCAGTGTCCCATCAACTCAGCCATGTTGATTGTTTCCACAAGGACTCACTCTACACAGTTTTTCAACAAATTGTGTAAGTGAGATTACCCTTCGGGATACACTAGGTTGTCTGGGATGTTGTGCCTATAAAAGTTTCCTGGAAACCATGGGATTTTGAATGATATCTGCTCAGTCTGTTTGATAACCAATGTGAGTAACATGGACCCAATGTCCATGTACATCCACATGTCATAAACATGCATGGACAGCTCTGGCCTCAGTCTTTCCATTGGAATCAGCTTGGTAGTTGACCCAGTCCTCACTTTGCTTTATCACTGCAGACACAGCTTAATTCCTCAGTGCAAAATTGAGCAGGGAATAAATAGAGGATGATTTGTTTCAGTTAATCTAACTGCCATTCGTATGGTGCTCACTAGTAGATACCCAATTTATTGCATCAACGTGGATAAAAGCAAAATATAAATAAATGTACATTTACAATCTCCAGCAATTGGGTTTGCAGATAACCTCACGGTGTTACAATCAGGGCTCCTAGGATCAATGATTACCAGCTCCACTACTGCATGGAGATGACCTGGATGGCATGTAGCAAGAGCAGCAGCCACTGATTACGCGTACAAGTCTGTCTGCACCGCAAGAAACTGTCATTTTTGCAGTAAGAGAAACTGCCAAGCCCCAGCTTCCCCCTTTGGCTCCCGTGGACCAGTACAACCGCTCAAAGCACAAGATTTCAATATCACACTTTTGCAGAGATGAAATGCTGGCTAATGATGACAGTGCAACCAGATCAAAGTGGAAACACGGTGACAACGACTTGACAGATTCCGTTTTCGGTGAACAGATGACATGCTCTAGGTGCACTGACAATTCCTTAAACCTCCTCAAGAAACCTTGTTGGCGCCCTAACAGTGTCCAAAAATCAAACAACTAATTTGGTTTCATTTTACAGGCAGCCTGACCTTGTGCTCTGGAAGGAGCTCTTCCAAGGGGAAAGCGCACACTCACACGACGAGTCAGTGTTACGTGTATGTGCGGGATTCTCTAAACGCATCCAGAGAGGAGACTAATCATAGCTAAATAGATGGAGTAAAATTATACTCAGCACCGTTCTGAGTGTCTTATATACCTCTGATCTTCCTAATGACCCTAGAGATTGGTGATATTATGATGTGCATTTTTCAGATGAGGAAACTGAGGTATAGAGAGATCAAGCACCTTGCCCAAGGTCATACGGCTGACTAGTGATTATCCTTGTATTTTTTGTTATCCTTTAATTTTCCCATTCTTCTGCCTTTTAATCTAGTCAGTATTGTTACTCTTGAATTAGGATTGCCAGGGTTCTATGCCCAGTCACAGAAGCTACTGCAATTCCTTTTTATCTCTTCTCTGAGATACATGACCGCCTCAAGAGTATTGCTTCTTGGTGGCAGATGTTACGAGATAAAGATAGGGTCAGCTCCCAGCAAAGTTGTGAAGCATAAATGTTACTCCGGATATGAAACTTTCCAAACATTCAGCAAAGTAGAAGGAGTAGTTATATAATTTACCACCAAGATTTAACAACTGCTTATATTTGACGATACTTGCTTCTATGCATTTTGCCTTGAACCATGTTAAAGCTGACTTACAGATACCATGATATTTACTCCAAAATATTTCAGCTTATCAGAAAATGCAGGCATTCTCCAGCTGTATCATTATCTCATTATCACATCTCACCAAGTTCACAGTAAGCGTCTAACATCACTTACCACTCAGTGCCCGGTCTCCTAGCTTCAGTCTCTTTATCCCTCCTCATAGAAGGAAGCCCTTCAGCTGCTCAGTCACGTCCCTCTAGACCCAGTGCTTTAGTCCAGCTACGTGCTCACTTCCACAAGCCCCTGCTGAATTCTAGTCATGGGGATTCCCGTCTCCCGTCAGAATCCGTCAGGCTATATCACAAGTGGTCTGACCACGAGTGCCAGCAGGAACAGGCGCCGTGGACAGGTCCGTCAGGCAGCCTCAGGGCAAACAGAATATACTGAAGGAAAGCCTGAAAACCATCCATTTAAAATTAGGACATGGATAGATATCCCCCGGGATTGTTAAATGGTCTTAAACTCCTTGAACCTAATACTGAGATAGGCATTGAAAGAATTCATTTTCAATGTCGATCTCATTCCACCCTACTCCAAGTAACAGATGGGCAATGTGTGTAAGAAAAGAGGAGAAGATGGAAAGTCTCGGAGCCAGTAAATGGAGTCAGTATAGTTGAACAAGGCTGTGACTGGTAATGGGAGGCCAGAGTTAGAGAACCACGCTCGCTAACGTTAGATCCCAGCCGTAACCAGTTTGCAGTGCATTCCTTCAGCTTCTCTGGTAGAAGCTCCTTGTCTCTACTCAGGCATGGAATGCTTAGGGGTCTCTTCCACCCATCTTTTATCCAAATACAGTCTTTTTTCTCTTCCCTCAAGTAATACTTGTGATTACTCTTGACCATTCTCTGTGATAAATAATCGACTTTTCTGTTTCCTCTGATTGGGTGGCTGGAACTGCCCAACAGCTATGAAGATCAGAGGACTTGCATGCTCCAGGGAACAGACTGGGGCGGGGCTACCAGGTTCCTCGCTACCTGGCACTTATCTCAGAAAGAAGGAGAAAAAATCCCAGCTGAAAGCATCAATCAAAGGGAGAAGTTTTAAGGAATACAGAAACAGACTCACAGGCATACAAAACAAACTTACGGTTACCAAGGAGGGAGAAAGGGGTGGGAAGGGATAAATTGGGAGTTCAAGATTTGCAGATACTAACTACTATACGTAAAACAGATAAACAATTAAGTTTCTACTGTAAAGCACACGGAACTCTACTCAGTATCTTATAGTAACCTATAATGAAAAAGAACATGAAAAGGAATATATTTATGCATACGTATGACTGAAAAATTAGGCTGTACACCAGAAATTGACACATTGTAAACTGACTAGACTTCAATTAAAAAAAAAAAAATGAGGAGACGTGAGTAGGCTCCTTGTTATTAGTTCCAACTAATCCCAAACCAAGGATCTTTCACTACGTATTTTTTTCTTCTTTATTTAATTGAGGTATGGCTGACTTACAATATCACATAAGTTTCAGTTGTACAACACAGTAATTCACAATTTTTAAGGATTATACTCCACTTATAGTTATTATAAAATATTGGCTACATTCCCTGTGATGTACAACATATACTTTCAGCTTGTTTATTTGATACATAGTAGTTCTGACCTCTTAGTCCTCTAGCCCTATCCTGCCCCTCCCCTCTTCCCTCTCCCAAACTTTATCCACTAGCTTGTTCTCCATATCTGTGAGTCTGCTGCTTTTTTGTTTCACTAGCTTGTTTTATTTTTTCAGATTCCACCTATAAGTGGTAACATACAGTATTTGCCTTTCTCTGTCTGACTTACTTTACTAAGCATAATACCCCCTAAGTCCATCCATGTTGCTGCAAATGACAAAATTTTATTCTTTTTTAAATGGCTGAGATGAGAAGTATTCCATACTATATATTCACTCACATCATCTTCGTCCACTCGTCTGTTGATGGACACTCAGGTTGCTTCCCTATCTTGTCTATTATAAATAATGCTGCTATAAACATTGGGGTACAAGAATCTTTTCAAATTAGTGTTTTTGCTTTTTTCAGATATGTACTCGGGACTAGAGTTGCTGAATCACATGGTAATTCTCAGTTTTTTGGGGGAGCCCCTATCCCGCTTTCCATGGTGACTGCATCAGTTTATATTCCCACCAACAGTGCTCCCTTCTCTGCACATCCTTAACAACATTTGTCATTTGTAGACTTTTTGATGACAGCCATTCTGACTGGTGTGCGGTGGTATCTCATTGTGCTTTTGATGTGCATTTCTCTACTAATTAGCGATGCTGAGCATCTCTTCATGTGCCTAGTGGCCATCCCTATGCCTTCCTTGAAAAAATGTCTATTCCAGGCTTTTGCTCATTTGTTAATCAGGTTGTTTCATTTTTTTTTTGATATTGAGTTGCATGAGCTGTTGATGTATTTTTCATAATAACCCTTTATTGGTCATAGCACTTGCAAATATTTTTCTCCCATTCAGTAGGTTGTCTTTTTGCTGTCTATTTACTTAGGTTAACGTTAGGTACCGTCTATGGATACAACGGTGATTAACACAAAATGCATAGGGTTTAAATGCTAGATGAGAGACAAGTAAATAAACTGAGACATAAATAAATGTTAAGCCTTAGGCAATGATAGTGATGGGTGATGAAAGATACAAAAATGCCGTGGGCTGGAGCACCAGTGAGAACTGCTAAGTGCTGGTTTATAGATGAGGTCAAGGATGGCCTCTCCAAGAGGTGCCATTTAAATGGAAACCTGTAGTAGGAGAAAAAGCCACCTTCAAAAACATCTAGGGGTAGAAGATTCCAGAACATAGACGACCTAGAGTCCGAGGGCCTCTCTCCTTCACAGCCTCTTTTCTTTCCTGGGCACACGTCTGACATGGGTTTTATGAAACGCTCTCTGTATGGCCTCTGCAGCCTGACTCAAAATTCTTTCCCTGCTTCTTCTTTATTTCATTTCTGTGTTTTTTCAGTCTTTAGCAGTATCTTAACGAATAAGTCAATTCCTAAGACTTCCCCTAGTCCCGCCCCACACACGCGTGCAGAAGGAAGCTGAGTTAGAAGAGAAAGGAAAGGTAGCAGCATGGACTATGCTTCTGGCCCAGATCACGGCATTTCATGCTTTCACTCCTACACACCTCTGCGTCTCGGCGATAACTCTGTGTTTGAGGGACTTCAAACCTCCACAGCCCGGTGTGCCCCGCGGGCTCGCATCTACAGTCAGCAGGCTGCTCAGCGGACAAGGTCAAGTGTGCTGAGAGAATCACGACTCAGACCAGGTCAGGCAAGGACCCGGCAGGCACGGCCCACGTCCTGCTCTCAACACACAGCACCCGTCCACTGCCACCTTCTCCCTCTGACGCCTGACATGATGATTTCCATATCTTAAGAGCCAAACTCTGAAAACAGATCATTAGACATACTTAGTTTTTAAAGTCACTTCCATTCTAACATGAGGAAAAAAATCTTTCTTGGGTTTCTAGTAGTGCATTCCACACACGGATGCTTCAGAAAACATGGCAGGAGGCCACGTATCACGTAACACAGACACACCCAGGGAGGGAGAAAATGAAGGACTGGATGCAATTCTCAGGGCTGTTTTCCGATGAGAAGCCTGGAAGGAATTGTTACCTTGTAGTTAACTACAGGTCAGAATCTATAAGTGTTCTGACACAGTTTGGGGCCAGGCGGACAACACAACGACAGAAGACCATGTGAGTCCTCATGTTGAGACCGACATGGTAGGTTCAGGGCTGAGTGTGAGCTGAGGGTGAAGCTGTGGTTGATTCCTATTATATATCAATCCTTCCATCTTCCAAAACCTCTCCATGGGATCCTCCAGCCATCTTATCCCTGCACAGACCTTCAGTTCTCAAGCCCAGCCATTTGCCCACCAGGTTAAACTGAGTTGGATTCCAAGAAAGGAAGAAAAGTTGAGATTTCCTTCAACTCTTCCCTCTGCCTGGGCCAGGAGTCTTCTCTGGTTTTCTCTCCTTTGAGCCCACTAGTCCTCCAAGATCTGAAGCCCCAACAAGAATCAACTGAACCAAACGTAACGGACCTTGACTGTTGAGTCACACTCCAGCCCCTCCCAAATTCAAAAACAAACACAGTTCTGGCCTCAAGGATACTTTCCCATGACGATGACCAACAAGGCAATTGCCCATGGTCTCCTGCCCCAGAGGGCATGGTTTTGACCAGGACCACGGTGGCCACGTCGAGAGCCCCACTGTAGTGCTGTCTTGGATTCCACTTACTGCAGACACAATCCTAGTCACTCTATCAACTCCAAGCTGATCTCCCTTCTTGCAATTACCATCCTCTACCTCTGTCCCACTGGTACAATTCTCTTACTCTAATATCCAGTACCTTCTATGTAACATAAAATACCCATGGCAATCAGATGAATCTCCCTTGCCATCCCCTCCATCATTCTTTCTTCTCTGCATGAGCCCTGTACTCACCAAACTCCTTTCAACTTCTTGCTACTCTCTCTAAATCCCCCACTTTTTCATGGAATATGCTTTACTAACGGAGTATGCTCCAGATGGAATGTTCTTCAACACCCGTGTCCTCATGTCCCCAGGCAAGAGAATGTCTGCCGTTCACTGCTCAAGACACAATTCCACATTCCCTCTACTTTGAAAGCTCTCCTGAGCATCTCAGGCAGGATTTTCCATCCTTTCTCCATGTACAAGTTAGTGACGTCACCTCCTGCCAGAGTGGGAAGTCTCCACGCCCGCTGCCTTTTCTGCCGACTCTCTGTGTACCAGCCACTCTAGACTTTCAGATGCCAGCCTTGCCTCGGGGCTCTGCACCTGCTGCTCACTCTGCGGTCCAGGTATCTGCATAGCTTCTCTCTCATCTCCTTCCAGTCTCTGCTGGGACAACGGCCTCCTCTGAACCTCAGCTGCCACCCTTCTGAGGACAGCAGCCCTCGCCTAACCCCTCTCTAGCCCCCTTGGCAGCCTTTAGTCTGTTTCTGTTTTATAAATAAGTTCATTTGTGTCATTTTTTAAGATTCCACATATGAGTGATAACATGGTATTTTTCTTTCTCTTTCTGGCTTACTTCACTTAGAATGACAATCTCCAGGTCCAACCATGTTGCTGCAGATGGCATTATTTCATTCTTTTTTATGGCTAAATATTATTCCATTGTGTGTGTGTGTGTGTGTGTGTGTAATCACAACTTCTTCATCCAGTCATCTGTCAATAGACATTTAGGTTACTTCCTTGTCTTAGCTATTGTAAATAGTGCTGCTATGAACATTGGGGTACGTGTATCTTTTCAAATTACAGTTTCCTCTGGATATACAAATGCAGACTTTAGAACTATGTAAACCTCTGCTTGATGTTCTCCATCTTAAAGTACCAGTTTGATTCTTTAAAGAAACCCTAGCATGTTCATTGACTCCTTTCATGGCAGAATAGAAAATTGATTGCTCAATTCTAACTGGGCTGTTCTGATGGGAAAATAAATGCTGTGGTTTAAAGTTACAAGTGAAACCTGAATTGCTGTAACAATGGTTAGCTGTGCACACAGTAGCACTGCAGGGACGCTGAGGGGAAAAAAAGCAAAAAAAAAAAAAAAAAAAAAAAAGAGGTGGCAAATCCATGAAGTTCCTGTGTACTTTTGTGCCGTTTCTCTCCTAAGGTGCTCCTAGAGCTGACAAGGACTTCAGAGAGCAGAGGCCCCGCCGCAGGCACACGTACTGAGTAATACACCCACTGTGACAGCAGGTGGTCAGGACTGGGCGATGAATACACACCACACACTTCCGGGGCCCTTGGGAGAAACGGTCTCTACCCTCGTGACACTGACCGTGCTGATGCTGGAGACCTGTGTGAAGCAGGGGAAGCACCCTGGGTGTATCAAGTATCACAAGGGAAGAGTAGAGAGGGCAAGAGCGAGTGGAGTGGGGACACCCACTCGTCTGCAGGGCGTCAGGAAAGGCTCCCAGGAGCAAGTGACTTGGAGCAACAACAACAGGAGCAAAGAGCAGGCGGTAGCCTGAGGGAACTGCTGGAGGGTGACTGCAACTGCAGGCACTTGAAACTACAATTACCAAACGGTCAGCGGTATGCATGTCTTCAGCTTTTCCATCTACTTCCAATGTCTCTTCCATGTGATTTTACCAATTGACATTCCTACCCAGCACGGGGTTTCAGCACACACTTTCTTCTTTAAGGGCAGGGGCGTGAGGGCATGAAGTACTATCTTATTGTTATTTTAATTTATATTTCTCGTACTGATGAGCTTGAGGATTTCTCATTTGTTTTTCTTCATCTACAGATTACCTTTTTATATCTTTTTTTAAAAAATTCAGTTGTCTTCTATTAATTTGTATGAATTAAAAAAATTCTGGAAGCAATCTTTTATCAGTTAAATATAAGTGTATTATAGATCATCCCTCCTGGTCTACAGCTTTGTCACTGAACTCCGTGACTGGTGTTTTTCCGAAGCCATTTACTCCAGCGCTGTTTGTTACCAGAAACAGAAAGTCGGGTCCAGCAGTAAGAAAAGAGTCATAGAAATGTTGCCATGTTTCTAAAAGAGAAGTCTACACTGACTACAATTAGCAAATTAGCGTAAGTCAACCTCAAAACCGCAAAGCTATGGGCAGCAACACAGCAGCGTCACGGAGCGGCCTCGGGAAGAAGGCAGACCGACAGCGCGGCAGGCCCGGCGCGGGGCCGGGAAGTCAGGGCGGGCGCCGAGGCGGCGCCACTGTGCTTCCTCTCCTCTGGGCGGGTGGAGGGGCTCGTGGAGCAGAGATGCCACTATGTCAACGTGTTATTTTGGGAGCTGCGACATACAAGTCACCTTCTGTAGCTGTCTGAACCCCTCATACACACACGTGTGTATACATCTATAGATAGGTCGTTTTTTCAAAAGAGCTCAGGAAAACATGGTATTTTTTTCTAAACTTTAGAATTCCTTAATATTTAAAAGTGAGAAATTAAATATGGAGTAGAGAAAAGAGCCCTATTTAATACTGTTTAATTCAGTGTTCCCCATAATTCAACGTGCCTTATAATATCCATGAGACGCTACTTCCTCCCCATTTTTGTCTTTCATTCTTCACCTCCTGTGTGTCATCTGAGTTACAAGCGTTCCACAGAACACACTTTGAGAAGTTTTTGTGAGAAAAAAGGCACAGAGAAAATCAAGGAGAAAACAACTAAGTTCACTGAAGTTAACTGAGCTTGATTTTGACGGAACACCAAGGACCGTCGTGGCTTTCATAACTACCAAGGGTACATGAGCAATTCATTCCAAAAACCAGCGTCCACAGCACTGCCTCTCGGTAAGCATCAACTGTTCAGGACTCCTCGCTGTGAGAACTACTGACACAGCTGACTCCTGAAAACCCAGCTGGGGCCATGCCTTTGACTCCTGTTGTTCCTTAAAAACAGATAACTTTATAAAAGAGAAAATCCCAGCTATGTAAAAATAAAAAGTGTATTTCTTTAGTGAGTGTTTCACTGCACAACTGTTCTGAGCTAAGCAGTTTTCTTTCCTAGGCCACAAACTACATTGCTATTCAAATAAATGGAATTAGCAGACACCATAGGCATTTATGTACGCATAAAGCTATTATGGCTTAAAAATAAACATTATAATGCACTGGACAGTGCTCCGGAAAGCACAGAAATTGTCTTTCTAGGACCTGCACATCTCCATTAGCATCTTGCTGCCGTGTTACTAAGATGCTTTGCAAAGAAAGCGTGCACTGAGGCCAGTCATCTGTACAGAACTTTGTAATTTAAAACTGCATTTATGCCTCAGGTTACCAGAGGAGAAACTGGCATACTTCATACATTTGTGCCATTAACAACCCGCAGGGTGACAACTGTCCTGTTTCACAAAGGCTCAGAGAAGCTCAGTGTCCTGGGACCGGTCTAGGCCACACCTCCCTCAGGTAAGCCCGGGAGCTGACCCCAGCCTGGGCAGGTGAGTCCAAGGGCAGCGCCACGAGCCCTCCTCTCAAGGCTGCGGAGAACACAAGACGATGCCGAAGCCGAGAGACAGTGTATTTCTATCGTCATCATCATTTCCAGGTTTTGTTTTTAAAAACATAACCTTATCTTGATTATAGTTTAAGGCAAATTCATGCTCAGCTTTACAACTCAAGGACAGTATTTTCTAACTTACGTGTTCTTTCGGTGAAGACTCTCCTGAGTCACGGGTGTTTTAAAGTAAACCATTTGAGGCATTTCAAATATGTTTGGCTTTTTTCACTAGCCAGTCATGGTTCTACAGAAAACAGTCTTAATTAAACACACAACAGAGGTGGTGTCAGATACTCAGGTCATACAGGCTTCTGGGTTTTTGTTTTCCTTCCCTTTGCCCTGAGGGTAATTACTATGTTCGCAATTGACAAGGCGTGCTGTGACTATTTCTCGCAACTGTCAAACGGGTTTTTCTAGCTACAACCCTGCAAACAGGCTTCAGAGTAAAAAAAAAAAAAAAAAAAAAACCATCTTTGGGAAGTTTTCCTACATGTACTCAAACCAAGCGTCACTGAAGACACTGAAAGCCGTGATGACAATGGAAACCTTCTCAGAAGACTGAGGCATTACAGAAGCTATGCATTTATCAAGTGAATGTGCTCAATGACCAGTCTCATGACCAGATTGTCCAGGAGGCCCTCAATTTCATATAATTATAATATATACACATAATATGTATAATATATACAGTATATAACATATAATGTCATTATTTTCCCTCTAATTTCAGTTAATAAATGCAACATAATTTAATAAAGAAATGAGCCTAAGTCTTCAAACCAGAATTTGTCAGAAGGAGAGTCTGAATATTTAATCCGGAACCTAAGATCAGTCTTGTGTATCGTGTATGCACATATATCCATCTATAACATACTGGCTGCATCACTCAAAGTTCAGATACAAACTTTCTTCAGTATGTTATTGCGGCTTCTCCCTTCCCCTAAATTCACACATAAATCCCTACTTAAGAGTCGTGGAATAATTCTTGCTATTTGTTTGTATTAAATGAACAATATGGTTTAGATCCTGAAGCAGTAAGTCATCAGTGAATGTGATGGTCCCTTTGTGTCCATCAGAGGCTGATGCAAAACCCCAAAGATTTAACAAAGAACGACGATGCCATGCCACAGCAATCGCATTACTTGGTGGTGAGAACTAGAACACAGAGCAGAGACATACCTTGGGATCTTGGGGTCTTAGTTTCGTTCCGGCAGGAGGACAGCCGAGGGTCGGACATGCTCATCACTTGCTCACAGTGCCGAGCCTCTTGTGTGGCATATGGTAGGCCACTGACACGTACCCACTGAACAAATAAATGAAGGAATGAGTGAGTGACTGAGTGAAGATGAGGCCTGAAATCTCTGTACCAAATAAGCAATTTATCCTACATTAAAGGGAAGCCAGCACAGACAGTGCATGTTGAGATTCCTGGCAGATTTGGGTGAGCTTCAAACCTTGATGACAGTAGTTCTGCAAATTACCATTTACGACTTACTGACGAGAACACTATAAAATTCAATCTAAGGTGATCTGATTGTGTAAATCAGGACCAGAGAAGGCACTCTGGTATGCCTCATCTGTAGTCAACCTAAATTAATTCCAGTGACCCAGGACAGACCTCTCCCAAGACAGTCTGGGAGAAGACCACAAAAGGAAATGCACTGCAACATGGATGGGTCCTTTAAGCTAATCAGAAACCATGACACCCACTGATAAATTGACTAATGGTAGAGACCATAAAGGAAGTTGGTAACTTTCCAGAATAGAGAACCCAGATGGTTTGAGAATTGCTGGGCACAGCTGCCTTTAGGGGTCAGAATCTTAGAAATGGTCACAGGAATCTGAAGTGATTTGCATGTTCCTCAGTGGTGCACTGTCTCATCTTGACTTGGTACCCAAGTCATCACAGATCTAATTCTCCCTCTGCAAACAGAGTCATGGCCGCAACTGACCCTTTCACATTTCTCTTTCAGGCCCTGCTGCAAAAAAGAAGTATGTCAGTTATAATAACCTGGTCATCTAACCTGTTCCAGTCCACGGAACCATGGTGGAGGAAGACCTTCAGTTATTCTGTCACCCAACCTGGCATAGGACTCTTCTGGTCCAACCCCGCTGCTCATCACCAGAGGAACATCCCCGGCTGGGAGACCAATGGTAGAGGATCCAAGTGTCCTACACAGCTGCTTTATGAAATACCCTTACTTTCTCTTGGCTTAATAAGTCACTGGCATCAGCACTGCCAACTCGGCTGCAATTCTGGACCTTCCCTACCCAAGGGAGTGTTGAGACTCAAGTCCCACCCGGGCCCTTTGGGATGAACCATTGAGAGCCTCAGTGACCGTGTTGGGGCTGACCTGTCTTTCTTCGTACGTACTTCCAGGCTGCAAGGTTTTGAACTTTTCTGTACAGTTTGTGAGGACTTTTGCACTTTGCCATACGATGTTGTACCTCGGTTCACTGTTTGTTTTCGAATGCTCTGTTTTCATTGAGCCCTATTCTCTCAGATGGCGGGAAATTTGGGGAAATTTTACAACAATGAGAATTTTAAAAAGATCTCGGCAGACTAAAAAAAAAAAATTATGTACATGACTGTATCATTATGATTATAGTAACACTGCAAATCATGTTATTTTTTTTAGACAAAAAAGCTATTTAAAGACCAAAAACTGTGCTGAGAAAGTATACCCCACCTCTCTGGTGATACGATAGGTCACACGGAAGGAAGGCATTGACTGGCTGAACGGAATAGAGGTCTTGATCTTTGAATGCATGCCAGTAATGTATTTTACAGTACATGTTAACAATTTATGTTCAATATTTGTATTTGTGTTCTCTTTTGTTATTTTAATTAGGATATGGGTCTTTTGCAATAAGTTTCATACAATGATTAAGCTATTTGAAGAAAAGAATATGGATATTTCATATCTTGAGGTTTGGTTCATGCCCCCATGACTGACCAGTGTGATAAGGACTTAAAAAAAAAAAAGCATGTATGTTTTTTACTGTTTGTAATAAGTACTTTCGTTAATCTTGCTGCTCATGTGCCAATTTAGTGGAAAAACACCCTTGCTGAAAAAGCCCCCCTTTCCATTCTCTTCCAACTCTGTGATATTGTCCAAGAATGTATCAATAAAATACTTTGGTTAACTTTTTTATTTCCCACAATAAATATTTTTAGTTGTTTATCCCTTTTTAGTTACAGTTTATTGCATAAAAACAAAATTAAGTTAGGGAACGAGGTGGACAACCAACCTTATTAAAGAAACAAGCCTTAGCCTGCAAGTAAAATCATATCTAGATGCACATGACAACTGAGAGTGCTAAATTCTCTCGTTGAATAGTTGTCACCAAGCCCATGCATTTTGTTTCTTCATAATTGAAGTTGATACCTGACAACCCTCAGACATTTACTCAGCAAGTTATCTACCCAGCAGAGCAAAAGTGCCAGAGGGAAGAGAAAATAAAAAGACAGATGTCTGAGCTTCAATAAACGGGTAATTTAGGGAAAGGATAAACTACAAAACTTAACGAAAGGACAAGTAGGTAACTAAAGATAACAATTATAAAGCATTTGTCTGTATCTTTGCAAATAAGCTTGTTGGCCATGTTGATGGCTAAATAAGACTTGGGGTTACCAAAATTCAACAGTAGGAAATGCCTCCGTAGATCAACTCATAGTAACCTGGGTATCAGAAGCACAAAATAATGTCCATTTGCAGGAGGTGACGTTGGTCCTTAACACTCAGGGTTGGACTCCAAAATCCAAAATGTATTTCAAGGAACCACTGCGAATCTAACTGTGACCATTTCTCCACTGCAATTAATGAAACCCACACCGGAGTCCACCTCTGGCATCTGCTGACCTCTTCCTAATGCCCCTCAGCTCTCTCTGCCCAGGTAATGTGTGTGTAAAGATTAGAAAACTCATTTCTACATCAGACTGAGAAAAACAAATCCATCTCCCAGGTCTTCCTATCCCTTGAAAATCCTTCCAATAATAGATCGTGGGAAAGAAACGCAAACCACGGCATAAATGAGTTGGGATTATTCACATTTTCAAGTTGTGGAGCCAAACGAGCTACGATAAAACCTGACTCCCTCGCCTGCTAGCCGTCCTGCAGGAAGTTGCAGAAACGTTCTGAATCCTCCATTTCCTCAACTGGAGAACAGGTTAATACTACCACGACCTCACAGGGCTAGGAGGAGGAAGAGAGAATCCATGAAGGGGCTTAGATCAGCGCTTGGCACTTGGTTAACTTACCACGCCTGTTAGCTACCGTGCCCACCACGACTACCGGTAGCATCAGCACCAACACGGTTTTTGCATTTTGCCTTAAAAATAAAATTAAGTGTGCAGTGCCTTCTCAGTCTAGACATGGAAATGGAATCTGTAAAACTGCACATCGGCAAGCCAGGCTGCCTTCCGACCGTGTAGTCGAAATCATTTCCACAAAGAAGTCCCGTATGAGCCTTTCCCAGTGGTTCAAATGGATTACCAAGAGAGCAGGGGAAGTAACGGAAACAACTCTCCTTAGGGTGGGAAAGAGCTACAAAGGCCTTTGCTCTGCTTCCGGCTTCTCAGGGGAGAATGGAGGTCGCCGTGACCAGGGTCACGACAAGGATAAAAGTTAAAGCTTCCGTAGCACTACATATAAGGCATTGCTGTTTCCGTATTTACACACTTTACAGGCATTATATGCTTTATCCATACCATATGCATTGTAACGGATGCTTTTAATACATCAACTTCTTAAATCCTCAAAATGCAGCTCCTAACCATTGTCCACAATCCTCACCCCCAACCTAGTAGGTGGGTTCAAGTGTGTCTGTAGCCCTAGGACAAGGTTAGTGGAACTGTTTCTCACATATCAGTGTGTATTAGGAAGCACTGTCAACAACAGACGGTGTAATAATGCTCCTCCTCTCCAGCCACGCGCATCTCCTTGCTCTTCCTCAAATATATGAAGCAGATTCTACCCCTGTTCACTTGCCGGACACGCACTCTCACTGTCTGAATATGTGTGCGTCTTTACTTCCTCACTTATTTCCAGCTTCTGCTTAAACTGACCACATCTA
This sequence comes from Camelus bactrianus, assembly GCF_048773025.1. Classification (NCBI taxonomy): domain Eukaryota; kingdom Metazoa; phylum Chordata; class Mammalia; order Artiodactyla; family Camelidae; genus Camelus; species Camelus bactrianus. Next base: position 7,736,191 of record NC_133555.1, on the reverse strand, counting down.
ACAGGGCAGTCCCCTACGGCACACTCTAGCCATCAACCTGCTTTATTATTTTTTAACAACACATCATTATCTGACTTTAAAGATTTGCTTCTTTGATTCTGTCGGTCCCCCTCTGCAGGAAGATGGAGGAGGTAAGGCATATTCTATGTTCTGCTTACTGTAATATCCCAGCACTTTGAACAGTGCCTGACAAGGAGTAGGCACTCCATAAATACGTGTAAAGGAATCAGTAAAAGAAAGAAGGAAAGGCTGAAGTTAAACAGCTGGAGAACATGGAAGGAGGGCGGGGCCTGTGAGGGAGCAGTCACTGGCTCTGCACCTGGAAGGGCAGGCAAGGCTCAGGCGATGACGACGGAGAGGCAAGGGGGATGCGAACGTTCCCCTCACCCCTGGCAGGAAGTGAGAGACCCCCTATTATTAGACGGGGATCTTTTCACCAGAAGATGAGCCACTCTTCCTATGAAGTGGAGTGGAAATTCTACAGATGGCCGGATATTCTAAATCAAAAACCCTTTCATCTGATGGAGGAAGGGAGATGACAGGGCTATGCTACAGCAGGAGGGCACTCAGCTCCCCCACGAACCAGCTACGCAGTCTCAGTCATCTGCACCCTCTGGCGTCTGGCGCATCGTCACCTCTCCCACGGGAGTAAGACGAGGAGTCAAGTCTCTTCACTGATCAAGCCCCTCCATGCGGCCTTGTTCTAGAACGTTAACTTCACCATCAAAATATGCTAACTAAGTCTGAACACAGCCATGGAGAACAGCGCTGCAGCGGGGGCTGGGGTCCAGGTCGGGGAGAAGAGCCCCCTGCTGCTGTCAGCGCAGCCTAAGGCACCCGCGGGGTTCCCAGCCGCCGCTTCACCCGGACAAAAGCGATTCAGCCCCAAGGACTGAAATCCCTCAACACCCCCAGGCAATTGCTGCTGCTATATTCTTTCTTATTTGACATTTTTATAAATTATCTTTTCCTAACTCTGATTTATCATGCCCTCCCTTGACTGTCTGCTTAGACCCTGATATTCATATCCATTCTCTACCCTTCCAACCGCCACGGGGGTGGTAAGCCCACTTTACCGACCCTCAGCCAAAGTGCTGGTAGCATGCTGGAGGATGAGGGAGGCTGGCGTAGGCCCTGGAGGCGTCTGCCTGAAACCTGACTTGACTGACTTCAGTGCATTAATCAGCATTGCATGAAGGTGTGGTCACTTCTCCAGTTATAAACCCCCTAAAACTGTAGCAACAATCACCCTGTGTCATTTTCTCTTGTCAGAAAAAAAAAAAAAAAAATTAGAAAGAAAGAAATGAATCAAAGCAAAGGACAGCTTGTGAAAATCAACAGTATTTCTCAGACTCTCCATCACAAAAGAGAGGTCAGACCACTAGTCCTACCACTTCCTGAATCCTAAGTGGCTCCTGGGCTGGCGTTTTTTCTCTACTCATTGTTGAGAAGATACTGGCCTCATCATCTTCACTGGCATCCTGCCAAGGAATCCAGCCACGGTCACAGAGGATTCCCAAGGTCACCCCCCTTGAAGTTCCGCCGTGTCTACCACCTGCAGGCTCTGAGCTGGCGCCCCCTCCTCAGGGCCCTTTAAGGGGGAGGCGGAGGACAGGGCGGGTCTAGGAACCTACAGGGCACTCCTGAACTCATCACCAAGGCCTGGGATCACACTTTGGTGTTGATGCTGATTTTGTCCTGGTGGATTTATTTTGTTTGGCTATTTTCCTTGGCCAATGGGTAACGCAAGTCAAGACCAAAGAGGTGTGGGTAACATAAGCACCTGTCTTACAGAATATCCTTTTCTCTCATTCGTGTAGCCTGCCTGGCATCTGCCTTTCTTTGATGCCAAACCTTCTCTATGCTTCATGTTTCACAGCCAATGTATTTATCTTGCCTTTTCTTGGCCCATAACCTCTTTAAAAGAGTAGTTAGTATAAACAATCAATAAAGAAAAAGTGAAGACAAGGTGCAAATTCTGATTTCTTTCCTGTAACTGTTATCTCATACAAATACTTCTCAAACTTTCATGTATCTATGAATCACCTGGCGATCTTGTCAAAGATGCAGATTCTAATTTAGGTAGGTAGGACCCAGGGTTCCACATTTCTAATAAACTCCCTGGGGATGGTACTTGAACTGGAAATTCGTTTTCAACCCTGATTGTACTTTAGGTTTCCCAAGGGGCTTTAAAATATATCCATGGCCAGATTCTTTCTTTTTTATGGCTGAGTAATATTCCATCGCCTGTATGTGTGTGTGTGTGTGTGTGTGTCTTCTTTATCCATTCATCTTAAATTAACTACACTTCAATAAAAAATAAAACTAAAAAAATATGTATATCCATGGCCAGACCCCACTCCAGACCTCACTCCAGAGAGTCTGTTTTAATCAGTCTGCGGTAAAGCCTGAGCTTTTTTCCTCCACAAGCATCACAGATGATTTTCACGTGTAGGGTGGAGCGTTAACACTCAAGCTTTAGTGAGCATCAGAGTCTCCTGGAGGGGTCCCCCCTCTAATTCAGCAGGTCTAGAGTGGGTCCGATAATCTGTCTTTCAAACAGTTTCCCAAGTGATGCTGGTACTCCTGGCCCAAGGACCACACTTTGAGAGTCACTGGTCAAATCCAAGCAACCAGACTACTCTCCCATTCTGGCTTTGCACATAACAAGATTCAAACAAACAAGCAAGAGACGTGTATCGGCGCTCACACATTTTGCAAACCTCCACTCATTCTGGACTTCAGGCTTCAGACACCACTCTTGTAGATTTCCATCACTGTTTCATGGTCATTGGTGTTTATCCCCAAGGATTTTTTGCAACATTACTCCCTGGAAAGCTTGCTATGTACTCTCATGTCCCTTCAGATCATTTTTCTCTTCTTTCCAGGGGTCATGACAAGAAACTCAGAGTTCTACTCTTAAGTGCCTCCCCCGGCTCTTGGGATTGCCATCTTTTTTATGGCTGGTCTCGGGTTTATTCCCATATTTTGACCTTCTGAAATCCGTATTTCCAAAGCCTCTTCTGTCCGCTGGGCTACGTGCAGGCTGCTGCCCCCGGCTCGGGAGCTCAAGTGACACCGGTACTTTCCCCTAAGCTTCCTCTTTACCAGGTCTTCCCTTGCTGGTCTGAAGCAGGTTCAGAGAGGCAATTCTCTTCACTGTCCCTTGGGTGTGACGGTAAGCAGTGGTAGAGCATTTGATCCACAAATGGTCTGAGCACCTGCTACGTACTAGGTGCTGTTCTAAATTCTTAAGGAAACAGCACATAGATAAGAAGCAAACCCTTTGCCCTCAAAAGCTTGCCTTCTAGACGACGTGTCCAGCGTTTCTCAGATGCCGCCCTTGGGTCCAGAGGTGACCTCTTCAGGATGTACAACCAGACTCGCTCAGAACACTCCACCCCAGAGCTGTACTCTCCTCACTGACTTTCTTCTCTTCCTCCCTCGCCCCCTTGCTTCCACTTAGAAAATCTGGACATCCCAAATCGTTATTATGCTTGCTGTTACTTTATGTTCTGCTATCCCGTGGGCTCTGAGAGGACATGGAGATCCAAGCAGGCGGATCCCCAGCCATGCACACACCTGGTTCCACAGCTGAGAAACTGCATTTTCCTCTCAGCTGCAGGGATCTATTCAACACAAGAAAAGGAAAACCTAGGGAGCAAGTATTCTATGAGTCAGCCAGCCAGCGAGCAGCATCCATTGTTAGAGTAATTGGCATATGTTTTACTTTTTCTTTCAAATAAACAGGGCTCTCCAGCAAGTTCTACATCTGGTTACTGAGCTGGACAACGATGGAGTCCATCTTGCTGACAGACATCCTCCCTGTGAACACTTACGACCAGGGAAACGGGGGTCAGGCAGGTCACCCTGGTCCTTGAGCCAGGGGGGCAGGGCTGCCCTTACTATGGCCCAGGCATTTTGTGCGTAGAGATAAACTCATCAGGCACTTGGCCAGAGCTCAGCATCCTGTTAAGCGATTCACATTCATCTCACTTAATCTTGAAAACAGCTCTATGTGGGAGGGGTTAATATCATCCTCATCTTAAAGAGCAGTAAAGAGAATAATTTCCCAGACACAAGGCCATGGACAAGTGGCAAAGCCGGGACTGGAAGCTGGGTCTCTCTGACTGCACCCAGCACTACTCAACACTAAATCGTAATGCCCAGAACGTGCTTTCCTGTTCACCTAAAAACAGCAATTACAATCACCATGAACAAAGTAATAAACCCCTAACCACAATAAGATTTTACAAGTATATGTATGAACAATACATAACAACAGTTATTATAATGCAATAGACTATTTAACAGTATTTAAAGTAACTCAGGAGAATGTTACAGAAGAATGTTCATACAGTTATTTTCAAGATGATTCTAACTACCTAAATACACAGAGAAATCCCGAAAGCAATACACAAAGTGCCTTAGGCAATTATGAATTACTGTGTTTTACTCAAAAATTTTCCCTGTACTTTTGGTTTTCCCCGATTATAATGCAAGTTCATTGCAAAGGGAAGTTCATTTTAAAATCATCCTGTGCGTTTCTGCTAAGATGGCAAGCTAGCACAGGCCGATGCTGGCCCCAGGCCCCGAATCATTCGTGGACATGAACTCTGTAGCATCTCTTCTGGACCCCACATTTCCATTAGAATTTCCTGAGGGTGGGGTTTGAAAAATACTGACTCATAGGCTCCACCCCGGCTAATTAAAACAGAAATTTGGGAGGCAGACCTAGACACTGATGTTTCTTTCAATCTTCCCACATCGTGGTTTTAAGAGAACCATGGCTACTAGGGATTAAGACTTGCATGGAATTCCTAGTGGAATTCGGAACAGTGAGCACCTCCACCTGCCGTGGCACTCAACCCCCACCTGCCCCGGCACACACACCCAACAGAAGAGCCAGCACTCCGATGGGCCAGAACAAGGGCCCAGAAATGGAAGTGTGCACAGTGGTCTTGGTCACAAATTTTTTTAAAAAGCAATATACGTGTGAAGAAATTTTAGAATATTTGCTCATATTGTACACAACACAGTCAATTCCAGATGGATGAAGGAAAGAAATGTCAAAAAAAAAAAAAAGGGCCTTTAAAGGAAAATACAGAGGAATATCTTTTTGACCTGTAGACATGTAGAAATATCTTTTCTTAAAGAAGACGAGAGGAAGGCCAACCATGAGAGGAACGATTAATTTTAATTATATTAAAATGAAGACTACCGATCATTAAAAGCTACTTGAAAGAAAGTGGAAGTAAAGCGCCATCTCTAAGAAGGTACCTGTACACGTGCACCAGTAAAGGATTACGATTAGAAATACGTATCAGGAACACAGACACACACGCACGGCATGTATTAGAAACACGTATGGAACCCACACGTACGTAAACAAAATGTTTATGTGCACACACACACACTCACACACACACAGCTTCAATGCAGACCTTCCAAGTAAAAAGAAAGGTCTTTGAGGCGTCCCAGAAACTCTGTCTGAGGGGCTGGAAGGAGTGTGAGTGTACCTGCGCATGAACTGTTCTTTTATTAAGTTTGAATAAATTGTGTGTGTGTGTGTGTGTTTACACCTGGGTACCCAGGTTAAATAAACTGTATAAATATGCATGTATTTCATGGCACCCTGTAGGACAAAGTCAGAAACTAAATTTTGTCAGGATGCTCAGGAAGTCTACATCTCACATTAAATAAGCTGAAGACATGAATGTGTAAAGCCAGAATAACCAGTTAATCTTTCCACATTGAGAAATTAGTATCAAAGGGAAGACATTAAGACCATTTAACTGCTGTTTTCTGACCCTGTACACAGATCTGCATGGACAGTCCATTAGAATGTACTCAAAACAGGTAATGGAAAACTCAGCTCCAACTGGTTAAGCAATAAAATAATTGACTCCTAGGACTCAAAAGGTCCACGGCACAGAGCGCCCCAGGCAAGGCTTAATTCAGCGGTCTAAGGCTAGCCCCGAGGATTCAACTTCTTCCCGTATGTTGCCTCTATTTTCCATCATACTGACACCCTCCCAGGATTACTTCTTCCTCTGGCTACAAAATGGTATCAGCGGCAATAAGGTGATACTCAGTTTTTATTTAAATTCAGTAAAAGAAGGATGGCTTCTTTCTGCCCGACTGTCAAATAAAGGTCCTAAACTGCACTTTGATTGGACTAAATTAGGAAAGTACCTGTCCATGAACTGAACACTGCAGCAAGAGGGTGGGTTTAGGCCTGGGTCAGTGTCCGTCTCTGAATCAGTTAACTATGACAGAAAGTATGGGTTTGATCAGATGTCCTGGCTGCTGGGGCACCTCATGTCCGCAGCAAGAATCCATCACAGAGAAATGAAAGATCCAGGAAATACCCATTTCTATGCAGATCAATCTTCTCAGCTGACAATGACCTATCACCCCAGTTTCGCTTAGCGCTAAAAACCCAACCTCCTGGGACCACACCCCAGCCCCCACTGCCAGGGAAACTGGGATGACTGGTCCCAGTAACCCCACCCTCTCAGTCATCTCATGCTGATATCCCTGGCCTCCTGCTCCTTCTCTCTTGAACGGAAGAAATCTAGAAAATAGGTCAAAATGAAGCTCAAGGATTTCATACCTGGATAAGTCCGTATCTGTCTTCCTAGAGGGACCTAGAGAGCTATGCATCAATCTTTTTTGAAAGATCTCACTCGCATCCGTATTTTCTCCATCTCAAGACTCTCGTTCCACGTTAAGAATGAGACTTAAGGACTTACAGGATGTACGTACACTTATTTCGAACAAAAGCTTCCGGGTCAACTTTCTGACATTTGGAGAATAGGAATATAGGTATTACTGAATCCTAGAATTACACACATTTCCTCTCTCTCTTTGGGGAGAAACTCAAAAGTGAAAAGGACAAATGATATGTAAGCAAGAATTCCCCTACATTGTCATATACAGAGCAGAAAGCCACACTTGTTCCCAGTTAATCAGCAATGTAGAGGAAGCAATTTAAATATGAATTGGCCAAGTCTATTGCTTTGCATTTTATGAGGCAACCAGAACAATTACATTAATGAAGGCAATCAACACCCAAGAAGACCTGACCGACCATCCAGGTGAACTTAGTCTCCAGCAGATCCACTGGCCCCAACAGCACTGTGCTTTTTGTTTTCATATTGTGGTTATAAACTTTTCCTCATGATGGTGTTTTTAGGGGAAAAAACTGTACGTTGTCTATCTCAAGGTTAATTACAAGAAGAAATATGTAATACAAGCTCCCAGCCACCACCACCTGATGCTGTTCGGTTGATTTCTCAAGAATACTCGTTCTCAAACTCTAACTAGAATCAACCCCCGACCCCAGGATAGCTGGCTAAAGGCAGGTTGGCGGGCTCCCTCTCAGCATCTCTGATTTAGATGCCCCGGAACAGGACCTGAGAACCAGCATTTCCAGCCAGTTCCCTCTGCTGATCCTACTCAGGAAGGACCATATTGTGAGAACAATGCTTTAGAAGGACCCTGGAAAAAGGCAGTGTAGAAACAGAGAAAAGCCATGCCGTTCCTGAAGCTCAGTGGTCTCACATCTACGTGAGTCCAAGTCTGTATCTCTGCAGGGCAAGTGGCAGAGTGGAGGTGGGATGTGTGGGGAAAGCGGGTGAGGGGCTGTGTCACTGAGGAAATATCCACATGAAAAAGAATACAGAAAAAAAGTTTAAAATATTCAACAAGCTGGATGAAAGAGGATTATATTTGGCTGTAAGCAACAGAAAATTCAACCTACAGAAATTTGTTTTTGTAAGAAACAAAACAATTCTGTAAGCAGACAGTTGAGGCCGGTTGCAGCTAGTCAAAGATGATGTCAAGGACCTGGGTTCTTTTCCTTCTCCTGATGTGCCCTCCTTGATGTGGAACTTTCCTCTTCACAGTCACAAAATGGCTGCTGCACCTCCAGACATTACACACATGCTCTAAGCAGTAAAAACAAAAAAGCTCCAAGACATCTTCCTGGGGCTTTGTCTTTTATTCAAGAAGTAAAACTTCTCTCCAAGAGTTCTTAAGAGTTTGTTGTGTTGTACAGAAACATTCACAAACTTATCACTTAGCCCACTCTGAAACATGGCCTCTTCGACATACAAAGAACAGGAGTAGGTCACTTGGAATGCATCTTGGCTGAGAAAACAGTATCTGTCCAACTTATGTCCCAGGAGATGTCATATAAACTCTTCCTGCTTCTAGCAACTTCTTTATAAATGGTGACAGCTATGCAGGACACAAAACCACTACTACAAATAAGACAAATCTAGGAAACCTCCAAGTAATGTCAAAATCTCAAAAACCTGCCCCAAGTGTTCAAACTGAGGGTAAGAGAGACTCCTGTGCTGATTCAAGGAGGCGGGGGCGGGTAGCGGGGATCCCACTGTGAATTCTGCCAGGCAGAGGATCTGAGCACCCATGTTCCACAAAGCTGCTTTGGGAAGCCTCCCTCAGTGTGCGCCATCCCAAGAGATGCTTAACTGAAACTCGGCACAGGAAGTCTCAGGGCTGGCGAGGACCACGGCGATCCACTTTGCATAGACCATTAGGCTGTTTCAGAAGCCTGTCTGCTCTCTGGGTAGCAGCAACTGTCCTCACATCCACCCCCTTTCTGAGTTGTATTTTAAGGCAAATTATCTATTCAGCCTCTGTTGCTAACACAGGAGGAATCACCAGAGACGATCCATTTCAGGCTGCCATTTCTGTGCCCAACTGTCTTGGAACAGAACCGAGCCCGGATCTAATTCTGCCCCTCCCTGCTTTATTCCCTTCTCATCTGCTGTATACCAGAATTAAAATTAAGTGTATCTCCAACTTGTGGAGGTATGTTTCCATCCAAAATGGAGGCAGACCTAATCAAAGATACAATAAAGTTTATTTCCATCCCCATCAAATCAGACTCCTGAACCTTTCATCAGTCTTTGCCCATATCACCTACTGATTGAAACGATTTTTAAATTTCTTTTGCTGATGTGTGTCCCCTATCTCCATTTATTAATTACATTACTAGACATCCAGGCAGCCCTTAAAAATCAAACAAGAAACCATGCAATCATTTCCTCTGTTCCGTCCACTTAGCCAACTACTCAAGTACTGTAAAAATATAAAAGGGGCATAATGCTTACATTTATTTGTTGCTGAGTTCAATGCCCAGGCTTATATCCATCCGCCCCTCCCCACCAAGCTGCAGGAACACGTCAGGTGACTCTTGGTGTGTAACGATGACAGAGAAAGTGGGGAAAGGGTCACAGCCCTGTTAACTCGCTGTGTGTGCTGGACACCGTGGAATTCCCCTCTCAACTACCTTCCATATTTCTAAACGGAGGGGTGGAAAAGCTGAAAGACACGTTTCCCAGATGCTTTTGCAAGTAAGATTCCGGATGCAAATTCGTTTTCACTATCTAAAAGCACACAAAGGAGATTTTGACAAGGAAATGCCATAGATTATATAAAATACTTAATTTATCTAGAAAGGAAGAGAAAAAAATTAAATGTAGGACAAGTTGAAACCAACTAGTAAGAAGGTGGGTTTAAACTTAAATAAATGGGCAATTTTGTTAAATATATACGAGCTAAGTATGCTGATTTAAAGAGAGACTGCCAGACTTTTTATTTTTTTAAGAAAAATTTGAAGTTGCTTACAAGAGACATTCCTTAAATACAAGGCACAGAAAGGCTGCAAGTAGAATAATAACATAGTGGGCTGAATGGTGGCCCCAAAGATACCAGATGCTGATCTCTGAAATCTGTAAAGTTCTCCTCATTTAGAAAAATCATTTCCTAGTTTGCAGATGTGAGTCAGTCAAAGATCTTGCTTTGGGGCAGTTACTCTAGATTATCTGGATGGGCCCTAAATGCCATTCCAGGGGCCCTCATAGGAGGGAGACTGTGGGGCATTTGATACACAGACTAGGAGAAAGCGTGTGGTCAAGGAGGCAGAGACTGGAGAGATGCAGCCACAAGCCGAGGAATGCCGGCAGCCGCAGGCACTGGGCAGGACTCACCCCGCAGGAACTCTGCAGGGAGTGCAGCCCTGCCAACCCTGGATTTCAGCCCGGTGACTGCACGCTTCTGGACTCCAGAACAGTGAGACAGTACATTACTGAAGTCCCCAAACGTGTGGTGATTTGTTATGGTCCCTCGAGGAAACAAAAACAAATGGCGAAGGACGTGCCTCGCAAAACCACCCAGAAGAAAGCCGCTGCAACCACACTGGTGTCTCTGGTGCTGCTTCTTGCCATAGAGGGGGGATCTTCCACAGCAGCGGAAGGAAAAGACCACTGAGCTGTCTTCCTGCTCCGTCTGCCTTTTCCCCTGGAAAGCAAGGTCTTGGAATCAAGTTTTCTCTAAGCTATTTTCAGTGTCCATTTTTCTTGCTGGTGCCAAGAATCAGTCTTCATAGACACAGAGGACACTGCCCAATTCCAGTGACTTCGGGGAAACATCTTAGGCTCCTAACTCCAGGGGTGGCTCCAGAGGCAGGAGCAAGTTTACTGGTCCTTACTGCCCTGAGACAGGACCAACCCACATTTTGCTGGGTTGCCTCGTCTATTATGAGAAAGGCCTTTTAAGAAAACAAATACGTATTTTCCTTTTTTCCCACTGAAGTATAGTTAGTTTACAATACTGTGTTAGTTTCCAGTGCACAGCATAGTGAATTCAGGATTTCTGCAGCTTATATTCCACTCGAGGTTGTTACAAGACAGTAGGTGTCATTCCCTGTGCTATACAGTCTGTCCTCGTTGCTTATCTATTTTACATATGGCAGACTGTATCTGTTAATCCTATGCCCCTAATTTGTCCCTCCCCACTTCCATCTTCCCTTTGGTTCCCTCGAGTTTCTGTGTCTGTCAGTCTGTTTCTGTTTTCCATAAACATTCATTTGTATTATTTTCCAGATTCCATATATAATTGGTATCATACAGTATCTGTCTCTGACTTTTTTCACAAAGCATAATATGCTCTAGGTCCCTCCACATTGCTGCAAGTGGCCCTATTTCACTCTTTTTTATGGCTGAGTGCTACTCCACTGTGTATATATAAACCACATCTTAATCCAACGGTCAGCTCATGGGCACTTGGGCTGCTTCCATGTCTTGGCTATTGCACCCAGTGGTGCTACAAATACACATTTCAATATAAAGCTGCTAGGGCTCCTCCCAAAGCCCAGGAAGTAGTGAGGCTCCCAGTCTGTTAGCTCACAGAGAGGGAGCCATTCTGGGGGCAAAGTGTAGAACCACAACCCCAGCCCAACAGATAAGCCTGTGACACCTAAACCCCAGATTAAATCTTTTCCTGCTAAAATGCTTAGAGATTTCTGCATGACTGACACAGCTTTAAAAAGCCACCCCACTCCCCAGGTCCCAGCCTCTCTTTCTGCCAACTGAATCACACTGTCTCTTTTACTGCTCTAGGAATCTGAAGCTGAACTATTCGGTTGTGCTCTGCTTACCGGAGGCATAAGGGACTACATTCCATTTCTCTCATTTGGCCTCATCACTCATCGTCAATGCAAAGTTCTTTTAACACCTTCCCCTGGGCTTTGCGTTATCAAGAAGGAAACTATGTCATGCTTCTGAAGAGGTGGAAGAGGTTCCTCCCCAAGGAATTCTGTTATTTTCTGCCATAATTATGTTCACAATTCCTGCACCGGGGAATTCCCAGGGATGGTACTGTCAACTGTATCAGCCCGCAGCCTCTTGGAGTGAATGTTACTGATAATCACACAGCATGAAAGCACGATCACTCAGTAGCCATAGAGCAGAGTAAAGCAGGACACCAAGTCACTGAGATACACTGGCCAGTGTGGTTTTAATCCCATGACCCACCAGGGAAGAAGAGGAGTCCAGACACACGCCTCTTCAGGGAGCATCTGAAGCCCCCTAAGCCTGGGCGCTCCCATGGGGTAAGCTGACATACCTACTATGTTTCTTTCCCGCCAAATATCCACAGGTCCTCCTGGAAGACAGGCACGAACACCTCCTTCGCAATACGGTGTCTGCCTTAGTCTGTTTGGGCTGCTATAACAGAAATACTGTTGACTGAGGAGCTTATTAACAACAGGAATTTCTCACAGTTCTGGAGGTTGTAAAGTCCAAGATCACAGTCTTGGCAGATTCGGTATCTGGTGAGGACCCCCTCCCTGGTTCACAGATGGCTGTTTTTCTGCTGTGTCTTCACATGGTAGAAGTGACCACAGAGATCTCTGGGGTCTCTTTTATAAGAGCATTAATCCTATTCATGGGGACTTCATCTTCATCACATTATCAGCGCCTAAGGGCCCCACCTCTAAAACTGTCACTGTCACGTCGTCAGGATGTAACACCTGGATGTGGTGGGGACCCAAACATTCAGTCTCTAGCAGCGACACTCTTACTTCCGTGAGGGCTGCAAGCTGTCTTCTTTTGGCATAAATCACATTCCTACCCCCATAAAAGGCACACAGGAGGGTTCAACACATGCCTGTTAGATGAATAATCTGAATCAATCTAACGGCGGCCCTGCCAAGTGGCTTTATGGTCCACACTGAGCAATTACGAGACCATTCACAATGTAGCGCTAAGTAGGCAGGATGTCAGAACAGATGGGTGGGTCCCTCAGGAATGAGACTAGAGTCCTTCTAGAAGAGACCTCGGAGACCGCCCTCACCCTGCCCGCCCGGTGGGCACGCAGAGGGAGAACGGCTTCCTGTGCATCAGAAAGCTAGTCCTCTCCGGGCACTCAACCAGCCAGCACCTAGATCTTAAACTTTCCCGAACTCTGAGAAATGTTTGTTGTTCATAAGCCATTCAGTCTATAGTCTTGTTACAGCAGCCTGGATGGACTAAAGACATTTGACAAGCCTTTTATGTGAGGAAGGTGAGACGCTGTGGACAAGAGCTGGTGGGAGTCAGAACAAGAAAAGACACAGCGAGATAGCTCTACACGAAAGAGAGAGGGGAGAAGATGGGGAATAGGGACTAAAATGCTGAGCAACTGAGTGGGGTCTTGGACCCAGAGTTGTGGAAGTGGCTGAGGAATAGTTAAAAGTTGGAAGAGTGAACACTGAACTTTGAGAACTTTCTTTAAATGCTGTGGTTTAAATCACTTCATCATTCCAAATCTTCAGACAAGTCTTTTATGAACATAAACTCCTTGTAAGTGAATTGTCTGGCACCATACAAGATGGTATTTGGAAAGAACATTATGTTTCCACAGGTGGAGGAATGGAATTCCAACACCTGAATTGGCAGGAAAATCTTTGTTGATATATGGGTCACATTGATAAGTGACCTTATAAACTGAAATCTTATCACAACATCCACCATTTGTTTGTCCCAGTTCTTTCCTCTGGACCCACACCAAGCCAGACGACACTCTGAGCTGTGGCTGCCCAGATGGTCTTCTCTCTCCAGACCAAGCTGGCCTCTCTCAACAGAGATTCAGTTTTGTCTCTGCCACTCAGCCTGCTGTCCAGTAAACAAGCTCTAGTTTTTCAATATTTCTATTAAAGCACAAAGAGAACTGAACAAAACATTCCCAAAATAGCTGATCCATTCTGTGAGGACCAAGGATGCCTCAGATGATATTTACACTTGTGCTGCTGTCACACCAATGAAAGGACGTTACTGAGCCAACAGCAAATCAAAACCCCACATCACTGTTCAGTGGGTTGCTTCTCAGTGATGTCCCCACCTTACCTGGACTTGGCAGTTAGAGTTTTCTTTGGATTGATATGCATAAAACTACACTCATCCCTCTTAAATTTAATCTCCCTGGCATAGACTGGTTATTCCAGGCAGTTGAAGTTATTCCAGAATCTGATTCTTGTTACCTTTTTTATAATTCCTTGAAAATGTATGCCATCCCTGAATTTGTGATTCATGAATTCTCTACCTTGACCCAAGACCCTGTGATGCAAACCTGAAGAACATCTCTCCAAGTTAAACAGTGAATCTTGGATAGAAAGGTGCATCTGACCTCAATATCTGCCTCCCATCTCCTGCCGCTCTGAGCTGGCTCTGAGGGCTGGCTCCCCCAGGGGGCTCTCTGGAAACCCACCGTGCATTCAAACCTTGGGCTTGATATGTAGCCATGTCATTGTATAAAGTATCCAAGTCCCCGGTGATTACCACAGTGCCTCGCGTGGACTAAACCCTCTAACAGCCACCCAGCTGATGCCCTATAGATGCCTCTATGTCCAGCCCCCTGGAAACTCAACAGGGCTGATGCATGAATCAAGCTGAACATTATCTCCACCCCAAGATAACTCAGCATCGTAAGTGAGGAGACAAAATAAGCATGATTGTCCACTCCTCTGCTTACTCAAAAAGCTTGGCCAGATCCGTGCCTTGCCATCCAGAACTTTCCCTCAGGGTTCTGCTGTTGTCTGATTGAACCTTGGAGATTTGTGATGCAGAATGGCAAGAATACAAAGAAAGTGACCGAACTAGAAAGGCAGGAAGGAGGGGGCAGGAGGCATCAGGGCAGCCTTGCAGTGAAGGGAATCTCGGAGTTGGGAGAGAAAGGAGCAGAGGGTCTTGGGTGCATGAGGGAAATGGATGTAAAATGAAAGGAAGTTCTAAGAACTAGCACACTGGACTATTTTCCTCCTTCTTGGTAATTTAGAGACTCAGGTGAAAATTTTTAATTATTTTGGAATTATCCTTTGGTTCTCGGACCATGCCTCTTTGACCAAGGCAGAATTCTTCAACTGAATCACACACATCTCTAGCTTCTATGTACCTTCCCCCTGACAGAATACCTCCATTTCAGTTCATCAGTGGTAGAAGAAAAGGGTTCACATCTTTGCTTTTCCTCTTTTTAATTTGGCCAAGAATATCGCTGAAGAAAACATAAGAAATGGGCCGGATACTTCACAGGTATTACTTCATTACTTCCTCATGACAAACCTTCAGGTATTTATTTCAACACTGTCACAACTATCATAAATTGAATTATATTCCCCAAAATGGTGTGTTGAAGTCCTAACCTCCAGCACCGCAGAATGGGACCTTATTTGGAAGCAGGGTTATGGCAGGTGTAATCAGTAAAGAGGAGGCCACGCTGGAGCAGGGTGGACAGACCCACAATCCAATAGGACTGGCGGTGTCCTTCTGAGAGGGAATCAGACACAGACATAAAAGGAGAAGACACAGGTGATGAGGACATCAGAGACTAGAGGGACGACATCTGTGAGCCAAGGACACCAAGGAATGCCAGCAAGCCCCAGAAGCTGGAAGAGGCAAGACAAGATTGTCCTTACAGTTTTCAAAAGCAACGTGGTCCCTCTAACATCCTGATTTCAGACTTCTGCCCCCCAGAACAGAGAAAGGACAAATTTGTCTCGTTGTAAGCCACCCAGTTTGTGGTTCTTCGTTACAGCAGCCACGGGAACCTAACAGAATCATCAGGAGTCAGGTCCTAAAACCCAGCAGAGCTGGTTCTCGATCCTAGCTCTGCCATGACTTGCACAACCTTGTGTAAATTAAGTGCAAATTTCCTCATTTGTAAGACGCAGATAATGGTGTCTACTACATAGATCTTTTAGAAAATGAATTAAATGGAAATCTCTGTGCTCTGCTTATGCTGAACTGTTGCACCAAGTAAGCATTTAATAAATGGCATCTTCCCCTGCATCATCCCCACGCTCTGCACTTCTTCCTCCTTGTAAATAAAGAAACTGAAAAACAGGTTAAAAGCCCATGCCCAGTCGCGGAGCCGGAGTTCAAAATGAGGTCTCCCTGCCTCCAAAGAGGATGTAAGACTCCACTGTAGCCATTAGGACAGAGATGATGTTTGCTCAGGAATCTGGATGTGTTCTGAGGAGCTGGATGGTGAGAGGTAAAATCTTGAAGGTGAGGCAAGAGGAGAAATCAATTTAGAATTCAGTACACAGGGTCATGTCCAGAGGGGAGCCTCTGTAAGGCAGTCAGAAATGCTAAGATCACAACTTTGTCCTCCCAGTTCTGGCCGGCGCTGTCCCTCGTGCCGAGCCCCAACGTCACCCTGAAGTTCATGTTAACACTGCCGTTTCTTTCAAGAAACCATGTTTCATCCCCTCAACGTGACCAAGTCTCTGGAAGGTATCCAACTCCACAATAGCCTCTGCTCCTTAGGAGGTGCAGCAGGCTGGCTGCCTTTCATCCAGCGCGTGGTCCCCGCCTGGGGCAGTGCTCTAGGCAGTATGAGGGCTGCCTCCAGCGGCCAGTGACAGTCTGCAAACCCAGCCACTCTGTCCTGCTCTGTGGGCATCTCTGCTTCACACGCAAATGCGGCACTGGTCCCTGAGCCAGAGGCACCAGTGACACTGGGCCCACGATCAAAGCTGGATGTGATCTAAGTATCTTTTAAAAAGCTAAATGATCGAGTTTCATGGATATCAGCATCCCATAGACTCTGGAGGGGCTGTATTTATTTTCAAGCAGAAATGGACTAAAAGGAGAAGAGACAAAACCTAGGGAAATAAAATTTGCTACAGTAAATACTAAGGACCCCTGTCTGGTCCAACCCCCACGTTATGTGCATTTTCCATACAAGCAAAGTGCAGCTCAGACAAAACCTAATTCCAGCTCAGCCGCTCATCAGCGGTGTGTCCCTGGACCCAGGCCGTACACAGCTAGTTAGTGACAAGCCACATCTCAGAGTCGTGTCCTGTCTCCTCACTCAGTGCAGCCCCCATTTTCCACGGGAAAGGATCGCACCTAGAAGTCAACAAATGCAGAACTGAAGGAGGATTAATAAAATGGCCGCACTCGGGCTAACAGACTGCTTATTCTTATGCTCGCCCTGAAAACGGTCCACTGATCTGACTGACCGGCTGCTACTCAGTTCCAAGCCCATTGCTAAAACTAAAGCTATTAATCTCACTGTTTCTACTTTATTCCAGCTATCATCATGCTTGGTCTCTGAGTCAGTCCCCAAGGAGGTCACAGAACTGTACCCTCACAAAGTAGGCTAAACACCGAGATAAAGAGATGGGAAAGTGACAGCCACTGGCCTCTACAGAAGTGGTCGCCTGGAGGCATCCCGACGCCACTCCAAGTCTGCTGATGAGAAAATGATTCTGTTGACTGTTATGGATGCTGTATTGTTTGAGCTGTGGCTAAGTAACCACCCAGCCCCAGCCCCAAGGCGGGCCCCCAGTTTTGAAGGCACTAGCCGGCTTTGATTCCCCTTTGCCAGGCACAGTAATAAAGCTGCCTCTTTTCTTCTAAGCTCCAGGACCCGGTCTCTGAGTTATCTGGCCCGTCAGAGACAGAGCCGATCTTTGGGCAACAGAACAAAAATTAGAAACTGCATTGGTAAGCAAGGAATTTGCAGACCCGGGCCCCTGCTCTCTCCTTAATCCCAGCTGAGTCAGTGGAATTTTGTGTTTACCCAGGGGAAGGCGTTCCCCTCGTGAATCCTGCACCTCTTTAGTGGCACTGCTTGCAAAGCTATACACAGGGTTTTTAAAAAATTGAACAATTTAATCTCTGCTTGTTATGCCATAACCACCAGTTAATGCAACTTCTGAGGCAACATTTAAATGTTATATGCCATTTCCTTTGACATGGGAAGTAACAATAGGCGGGGAGAGCACGAGAGGGCAGCCAGCACTGCATTAGCACACCCCAGATGGGGTGAACGTAGGGTGCCCCCGGGCCATGCAATTCCACGAACCTATGAGGCGCTCTGAAGCTGCTGACCAAATTTGCATGTACATTCAGTTAACTAGATAAAAGGAAAAATAGCTTTAAAAACTTGACAACTTCTTACTTGTACTAAAAAAAAATTTTTAAAAACCTCAAAGTTGGCCACTATAGAGGTTTAAAATTAAAATATGAATCAATCTTTTATGACAAACCCAAGGCAGGGTTCTTTTTCTAGACTCCCGCAGGAGCTTGCTGCCTCGTACCTCCAGGCAAAATTTGCTTCTCTGTCCCCTTTTGTTCTTTTCCTTTCTTCCCTCTCCCTTGGACATTTCTTTTCTGTATTCAGAAGGCTCCGAGTCATAGGCAGAGCTTCTCTGAGGGGACCTACTGGGCGCAGCTGGCCTGCTACGCGTGCCTCTCACTTCCGGCGGAGTCCGCCCGGGCATCTGGGGTGCCTGGTGCTCCTCGCACAGCCGGATCTGATGCACCGAGGTGAGGGGCCGCAAAAAAAGACATTCCAACAGTCCCACTCCTGGGCATATAACCAGAGGGAACCTCAATTCACAAAGACACTTGTACCCAGTTCCTACACTCCTAAATTCACCAGAATTCATTCATAAGTAACAAAGACCCTCTTGTCTCCGAGATTATCATCACAGCAGTTTCCATTCTGATTCAGATGAGGCTGCCATGGTATGAATGTCCAGGAAACTTCTCTTTGAGATGCGATGCTAGAGCCGATTTTGGAACTGCAGTAGTTTACATACACACATGTGAAAGCTTGGGAATTTTCACTCACCTCCTAAAACGATTTCAGCATATCAAAGGCATCTACGTAAACACAAAGAGTATTCTTTAAGGAGCTGACCAGGCTTCTCAGCTACATACATCAGTACTGACCAGTCCTTTATTTTCAAAATATTCTTTTTTTCAGTTTCTGTGATAGAGCAATCTCTTTAATTTCTTCCTACCCTTCTTACTGATCTGATTTTTCTATAAATTCATTTCCCTCATTCTTCTGTAATATGTCCCTAAATTACCATATCCATCCCACCTATCTGCAGATGATTTATACATTTCTCTTTCTGAGTGTAACCTCCCCTCTAAGATTCAGAACTAATACATCCAAAAATGCATGTTGTTTTCTTCTTGGATCTCTCAAAGACAGCTCCAACTCAACATGTCCAAAATCAAACTCACCAGTGTCGGGCCTGCCTTGGTCTTCCTTCAGTACTCTCTCTCCCTGTGAGTGGTTCCACCAACCACAAGCTAGAACCCTCGCGTCATTCTTGCTGTCTTCCTCTTCCTCATACCCTACATCCAATTCCAGACTTTCTCTTCTGCCTGAACTTCCACCAAGAGCTAACTTCAAGCCTCTCTTGCATGTTAGCAAAAGAATAGCAAGCATCACATAGCATCCAGACCGATGAATAAATGAGAAATCTGAGTCATTCTGAGTGACAGCCATCAACTACTGCAGACACTAGAAAAACTGACCCAAGGAAACTGGAGCAACAGGGGCCTAGGGACATAAGATCTATCTGTCACCTCAGTCATTAACCTTGAAGTTTAGCTGCCTGGGGACACTCAGATGCCAGATCTCAGGGGACTTTGCAGGGATGGCCAGAAGTTTGGGGAGCTCAATACGAGTCATGAGAACCACAACCTTTGATCCCACTTCCTTTAACAGACTTAGCATCTTATTAAATTAAAAGTAATCACACTCTTAATTAAGTGAAATGTGGTTGAGATTGTCATTTTTGGCCCCTAATCATCTCTGAAGTACCAGGCACAAGTTAAGACAAGGCCTGTGCTTTAGAATAGAGACCTCTTTGGGAATCACCAAATAAAAACCAATCTATCATTTGAGTACAGCTTTATCTTCACCAAAAAAAAGTTACTATCCATACTACCTACATTAGTAATTCAACTTAACTCTGAGCATCATCTGGCTGCTTCTACAAACTGATCCACCACGTAAGACTCAAACTTGCCAACTGGTCCAACCTAATGAGAAGCTTGCTGGAAAAGGCAGTGGTGTATCTGGTGCCTTGGCAGCCAAGAGGGGTACAGCACCACCCAGATTTTAACAAACTTCCACACTTCAGTATCGCTTTACAGACCACTAGGTCAGTTAGGGTCCTCTGTTCACTATTTGGAACTGCAGTTTAAGGGAAATTATACATGGAAAGGTCTGTTTAGAGGGAAATAATGAAAATGATCATGAGCAGATAACCAGAATTCATGAGCAGATTACCTGAAAAACTAACTGCAAAACTAGTTAAAACATTTCTTAAAAAACATAAGATTAAAAGGAATGTAGCTCAAGGGTAAATCAGCTTTGAGTTTCTTTGTTAGGGCCTGAAGAAGCGGAAGGATGGATTGAAGGCAAAGGAGAGCAGAAGGAAGAACCGCTAATGGGGTCATATGAGGATGGAGAAGACGACCTGCAAGAGAGCCATCCCTCAATTACAGCTGCATTCAGCCTTGTCAGAAGGACACTTGATTAATTCAAACAGACACTCAGAGAACATTTACTGGTTGCCTACTGTAACAGCAGTTGAGAGCGATACGAAGATATTAGCTGGGTCTCTAGACTAGAAGATTCTCAAGATTCCTCCTAAAACTACGTTTCTTTAATTCCTTAGCTCTATCATTAGGTTCAACTATCAAAATGCAAGTTACAGTTCTTTAACGTTCTCCAGTAGCAGGTGTGTGGTCTCTTTAAAAGACGTTTGTTGCCCTCCCTTCTACCACTATGTGTACCTTAGAAACAAAAAGAGATTAAGACAGACAGAAAGGGATGTACTGGGTTAGCTGTAAGTCTTCTTAGTGCTGGAAAGGTAGCACCTTGACCTTCACCTCCAGGGTACAGGAAAGATCCAGGGCATTTCACAGTTGAAAGCCAGATCCCAGAAGTAAACTGTCTGCAAAGCTACTTCACTGGGCGATTCTACAAGGTTTCAAGCTTTACAACTGGGTATACCTGGGGTATGTCGGGGCCACCAGTAAAATTTCCCAGATTTCCTCTCAAGGTTGGGACCCTAGTGACATTTTCTTTTCATGGGACCTCTCCACTCAATTTCTTTAGATTCTGGGATATCCGCCAAGACATATGGACTCTTAGATAGAATTTTTCATTGAGCCTGTCTTGGTTTGGTTTACCTCAGCAGCAGAGAAAATAAAGAGAGGACCAGAAGTTTATTTGGGAGGAAACCCAGTAGTAGAGGGGAGAAAAGAGGCAGAACACACACCACAGGGGGCATGTCATTAAGAAAGATTCCTCTGGGAGTAACTACCAGTCAGAGCACGGTGCAGCGGCCGGGGCCAGGAACAGAAGCAGAGCGTGAGCACGCCCTGCTGGGGGAGCTGCGCTTAGAGCTGACACTCCACGCCAGCCATCGTCTTGGTTGGCTGGCAGAGGTGAGCATGTGCTCCAGCTGTCTATGTTCCACTACCAGAAATAACCTCCTGCTTTACGATTGCGGCCTTCATGATTGCCCACACTGATAAACCACTGTGCCAGCATCACAGAAATGCAAGGCGCCACAATGGTTGTGGACATTAAAAAATAAAAAAGAAAATGGGAGAGAGAGCTTCCAAGACTAAGATCTCTCCTCTAAATCTATCCCTATTACATCTACTCACTCATGGTGTTCTTTCAGGTATAAATTATTAAAACTCTTATTTTATTCATCTGTTTATAGGCCGTTGGGACTGATTTTTGTGATACATGTTTAGAGGATCAAGGAAATTTCACTGACTTTCTGGCTTTGGATTTATGGATGCAAACGATGGAGTGCAACAGCAGCAAAACGCGTATGGAGGTTAAGCAGGATTGTCCAATGAACGACCCAAGGTTCTTTCTCTGGGTTGCTTGGCAACAAGCTCTCTGGGATGTTGGCCTTTCCGCCTCACCTGGAGGGGCCACAGACAAACTCAACTTCCTACAGGGCTACGGCCTGTCGAGCAGCCATCTTGCTTCAACGGGCCTCCCCGCTACCGGGTTCTGGCCCAGGTTTCCAGGTGTTGAGCAACTGCTGTCTCCTAGAACTTGCCTGAATCTCAGGCACCTAAGCGTCGACTGCCTGGAGTCTGAGCAATCCGGTTGGCTCTGGCCCTGTGAGACCCCTCTTGTTCTCGGCCCATTAAAGGGGAGGGCAGCAGATTAGGATTAGGATCCTTCTGCTTTTCCACAGCCACAAGGCGATACCTGCAGATGCACTCTGGACCAATCACACTTCTCTGAAGGATGACAGGGGACCAGAAAGCCGATGTAAACCACCAGCCTTCCGCTCACAAATCCAACTTGTACCATGGGACTGCTGTCCACTCCAAGTCATTGCACATGACAATGAAAAATAGGTTGTTACAATAAACGCTCAGCTGAATTCACAATAAATTATGTTAAGAAAAAAATAGCACTCCAAAATCAATTAGCGGGGAAGGCAAGAGCATCTAAATGAAGTTGTACCTCAGTGTGTTGTTTTAATACACACCAGGTAGCTGGAAGAGACACAGCGAGGAAGGATAAGTCAAAAGGAAGATTCTGACACCTGACACCTGCAAGCAATATGCGTTTGTTATGTCTTCAGTGTTCCCTTCCTTGCAAGGAAGGCACTGAGTCATTTGAGGGAAAAACTGGGGCTGGGCCAGGATTTGGTCTTGGCTGTCCACCAAGAAAACACAGCTCACAGCAAAAATGACCGTATATATGGTCATCATCAATGGAGGCAGGCAAATGACCACGTCTAGCATGCTGTTTCCCACACATTGTATATAACGTGCCGAAACTAAAGGAGGACTTCTGCAGCTGTGTTATCTTTCTACTTAGATGTTTCCCTCCAATGAGTAGCTGTTCTAACCAAAAGTCAGCAACTAGTCAGGCTAAGTAAGAAGACTAGAAAGACCTGTGCATTCAGCTCTTACCTACCGAGTACCTGGTCCTTGACAGGCACTACGGATGCAAGAACAGAGGCACAGTGCGAGCTGGGGAGCAGCTCAGAACGTGATGGAGGCGGGGGAGGGCAATCAGTTCTCCGTGAACAGAAAGTCAGACAGCCAAGATTTCAGAGGGCCCTTTCCTTAGCATGTCCCTGGTGCCTACACAGACTGCATCTTGCTTAGTCCTCACAACAAGCCCCCAGGTAGGCAATCATATTCCCATTTCACAGATTTTAAAAACTGAGGCTTAGAGAAGCAAAACTAATCTCTAGAAGAGCAATTTTAACCAAATGGTTAAAATGATAACAGATGTATAAATGCTGGGACAGAATCCCTCCTGGAGGAGGGAAGGAATGGAGGGTCTGAAAACATACCAGAGATGAATGAAGAGTCAGAAATGCCGTGCACTTCACGGGAGAGCAGGAACATGCATTCAGGGAAGAGGAAATAGCACGTGCAAAGTCACGAGGCAGAAGACGACGTGGTGTGTTCCATGTACAAGGGAAATTCACAGACATTACATTTCAGGCAGCAGATGGAGGGTAAGCTGGGGCTGGACTGTGAAAGGGCATACGGGCACAGATAAAGATGTGAGATGTTCTGCAGACAGTGGGGGTGCTAAAGACTTGTCATCAGGACTGTGACAGGTTAAATCAAGCCATCAGGGTGCCCTGTCGCTTAAACAAGACTTCTGCAGCAGAGTCGTCAACAACAAGGAGAAAGTATCAACCATGCAGGAGTGAAGGAATGATGCCCTTCTCAATCTGAAAGGAACATCTGCAAGATACAGTCACTGAGCATCTGTTATGTGCTGGGCTTCGGTGCAGATCTTTTTTCTCCTGATGTGATCTTATAACTCCCTAAAGAGATTTTGCTACAACTAGATAGCAGAGGTTTAGCTTTTTGAAATCATCACTCCCCGACAGTGGTACAAGCTGCAAGACAGAGTTGGAGATAGGAGATTAAGCGGCTCGGAGGTTTGGGCTGCTATCTTGTTTTAGCAGGTGTACCACACTTGACACAGTCCTCTGCGTATGATGTAACTGATAAAGTAATTACTAGGGTAAACCTCATTAATTTATACCATTTGTGGAATAGCCTGTGTAAATTAATGAAAATACTGAATTCTAAAGACAGAGTTACATTCTCAAAATCAGATTTTCTTGAAGTGAGCTGCAGGAGATGCCAGTTCCTGAGACTGTCTGCAAAACGACAATGATGGGAAAGACGAGGGTGTGCATGAGGATCGTCTCAGTCATCTACTGCTGGGTAACAGGAGCTTAAAATATCAACTATTTTATTCTATTTCAAGCAGGTCTATTCAGATAGGGCTTAAATGGCCAATTACTCTGCTCCTCCTGGCATCAACTATGGTCATTTATGATATTCCATTGGCATCTGGGCTGGGCTGTAGAGTCAAGGCTGGTTTCACTAACACCTGGTACCCTGATGGGGATGGCTGCAAGGCGAGGCTAGGCTGGGTCACCTTATCTGTTCAAATTGTCTTAGGACCTATCTCCAGCAGAGTAGTTGAATTTTTTACATGGTGACTCAGGATTATAAGAGACAATGGTGGAAACTGCAGCTATGAAATGGTTAGGTCCAAAACTACCATCACATCATCGGTGCCATATTCTATTGGCCAAAGAAGTCCCAGGTCAGCCCAGACCCAAGGAATGGGAGGTCAGACATCACCTTTTGGTGGGAGGTTCACCTGCAGATGTAAGAGGGGATGGAATTATTGATGGCCATCTTAGAGATAAGCTACCAAGATGGTGGCAGGGATGATAAAAATGTTATTTGAAGGCAGCATTTGGTTTCATAAACTTTTTCCAATGAATGGCCAGATAGTAAATATTTTAGGCTTTGTAAGCCACATACAGTCTGTTGCATATTCTTCTTTGTTTTTAACAACCCATTTAAAATATAAAAGAAAAAACGTTATTAAATCACAGGCTAGATTTGGCACCTGGGTTGTAGTTTGCCAACCCCTGAGCTAGAGGGTTCCATGAACAAACACACTTGTGAGGCTGTGTGCTCTGTTTCCAGAGCTTCACAGCACACATTAATATAATGAAGGCTCTAAAGTGTCCAAAAGAAGTCTGCTTAATACCACATTTCACAAAGTTATATTGATTAATTTTTCTGCCTAAAACCTATTTTAAGCAGCCTTTCAGGAAACATGGCTCTATATAATGTAAAATTAGACTCTGACCAAGAAATTGACCTAGGACTTAAAGATTTTAAAAAATTAACAGATTAAAAAAATTGATTTCTATAAAACATTAGCTGGATATAGGTAATGAGTTCTCTAAAGTATCCCAAAATATTTTGTCCTTCTAAGTAGCTTAAATCTCCTCTTTATAGTGGTATTTTAAGCCCATATGCATTTAAAGAATACCTGTTGTCCAATATTACAAAATTATATTCCAGCATATGCCTAAAATCTCAGCGATTTACAGTTAGAGATTTCAAATCAGTAAGTCAATGCCCGTCAGTACAGTACTGTCACAAGAGTGTAGGACTTTGACTTGGGGCCTCTGGATAATGGAAAAGTGTTGCCACTTAATAGCTGTGGAATTTAAAATAAGTGACTGCCTTTCTCCAACCCCTGATGCCCTGTTTGTTGGAAGAGAGGAGGCCATTTACCTCCCAAGAATGTTTTGAGGACTGCAGTGAATAACAGCACACAAGGGGAAATGTTTCACAAATTCCTAAGTCACATGCAAAGCTAAGTTTCCAGCCTTGTACAGAAATAGCATCATTAGTATGAGTGGTCTCTTATTTTAGGTGACTTCAAACTCACTAAATTTGTTTCTCTTGTGGGTAGCCAGAGGTAGAACTGGTTGGTATACAGTCAGCCTGCCCAGGTTTGAACTTGAACCCTGTCTTATTGTCTGTGCAACCCTGGGCAAGGTTCTTAGCCCATCTGAGCCTAGACTGTCTCATCTGTAAAAGGCCAACAAGCCACCTAATTCATGGGGTCATGACAAGACTTCAGTGGACAGGAGTATACAGTATTTTAGTGCCCACTCTGCTACAAGGTAAGCAGTCATCAAATATAGGTATTGTAATTGTTAAAATTACTAATTATTAATGACCCTACTACAGGAATCTGATAAATAATTTTAGATTCCAAGATTCATTTTCCTACTTTGTCCAAAATTATTTGATGATAATGGATCCCAATAATAATTCCATCACCAGTTAATGATTACCTAGTGTTTACTATGCTCCTAGGCACTGGTCCAGGAGATTTACATGTATTACGTATTTATTCTTACAATAGTTCTGCAAGGAAGGTACTATCATTACCCTGTTGATGAACAGGAATGCTATGTGACTGGCCTGAGGTCACATGGATGGTTAAATGTGGAGCTTGTATGCCAGCTCCGGATAAGGTTTTGGAGTGATGATTCTTGACCACTAACTGTCACTTTTGGAAGAAGAAAGACTGGGAAGAGAAAGTGAGGGTTAGATATGCCAAAGAGAAGCAATGTCAGGAACATTCAGGTGGCAGGAAAGAACAGAATTCATCCCCAGCATTGAATGTTCTTGCCAAGAGCAAGTCATATGGGATTTCCTTCTGAACGCACAGGAAGCAAATAACATCACCTATGAACAGTGTCACAGACAATGAATGCCCTGGAAAATATGAAGCCCTGTCTAAAAGATTTAATATCTTTAAAATCTCTCCCCAACCTCCCAAGTTTTAACAGCCACGAATGCAGCAGAAAGACCTTGAAACTAAAACAAAATGTGACACGATCCACTTGGGACACCAGGTGTGTGAGCACACTGCAGCCATCACGGCAGGCCTAGTGCGCCCAGGGCTGCTTATTTAATCTTTCAGGCTGGTGTTTTCCAGCAACCCATCAGACAGCAGACAAACCACATCCAACTAGCTCCTGTTACAGACACCCCCCCCGCCACCCCCACCGGAGAGTACATTTAAACTCTACTAGTAGGCCTTAGAAAAATCTGGTGACGAAGCTGAATTTGTAAGGAATGCCTATAGGAAACATATTCACTGATTATTTGCTGGCGGTCCCCTATCAGCCAGGCACTGCTCTAAGCACTGGAGATTCATCAGCAAACATGACAGAAAGAGACTCTAATTTCAATGCATTTGCATTCTTATGGAGAAAGTCAAAAAACAAGTTAATTTCAGATAATAAAAAGGAAAAAGCATACATACAAAATGGTGATGTAACGAGGTGAGGCCTTTTGAAAAAATGGTTTTCTTAGTTACATACTGCAGTGTAACAAAGCTTCCTCAAAATCCGGTGACTCAAAATAAAGTAACAAGTATTTCTCTTAATATAGTGCCTTAAAATAAAAACTTTTATTTCTCATGCATTAAGGGGTAAGCTAAGCAGTTCTGTGGATCTAGACCTGGTAGAATTGATCTTGTTTGGGCTCACTTATGAATTTACAGTCAGGTAAGGGACCAGCTGGTAGCTGGCTGGTATGGAACAGCTTCAACTCACATGTCTGACTGTCGGCTGAGATGACGAGGTGACTGGGCCATGTGGTTCTCATCATCCCGCAGGCTAGCCTGGGCTTATTTATGTGGTAGGGACAGGGTTCTGACGGTATGAGAGAAGCAAGCAAGGCCCCTTGAGGTTTATAACTAACACTTTGGGACTTTGGTTGCATTCTATTGGTCAAAGTAAATTTACTTAGCCAGCCCAAATTTAAGGAGAGGGGCAACAGACTCCACTTCTTAATGAAAGAAGGTGCATTGCAAAAGGCATAGATACAAAGAGGAATAGGATTAAAGACACTTTTGCCGCAAATCTGCTGTAAGAGTCAAGATAGATCTTTCTGGAGGAGTGACATTTGAGCTGAGGCTTGAATGACATAAGAGTCAGACAGATTAAGAGCTTGTTGTATGCAGAGGGAGGGCAAGGGCACATGTCTAAGGGGCACTTGTGCTTGACCATATGAAACATTCATGTGTGTGCACATACACTCCTCTGTAACTAAACGTGTGTACACAACATATGGTAAACATGAATGGACCATCCTGCCAGCTGACCATGTCTGTGTGTCCCTTTCCCCTACCCTCTCTCTTTCAACATGGCAACATTTAAACATCAGTGGAAATATATGACTTATACACTCCATCCTCATAACTTAGTGTACGTAAAAAAACACCTGCACAGCATTTAAAACACATAGATTCCCCAGGCCTCCTCCCTGAAAACTCTGATCCTGTATAACTGGGATAGAGCCCAAAATCTGCAGTTTAGCAAGGACAGCTACTAATTCTGAAGCAGCTGCTTTGTATCTAATAAACAAAAAAGATCTGATTTTTCACTTCTGAGTTTGGA
This sequence comes from Camelus bactrianus, assembly GCF_048773025.1. Taxonomy (NCBI): domain Eukaryota; kingdom Metazoa; phylum Chordata; class Mammalia; order Artiodactyla; family Camelidae; genus Camelus; species Camelus bactrianus. Next base: position 7,708,278 of record NC_133555.1, on the reverse strand, counting down.
CTATGCACCCTTCTCTCCCTCCCCAGATAACTGACAGCTGATACATGTAATTTACATGACTAACCTATACTCTCTGGCCTTTCCTTTCTCCTGAAGATCCTCAAGTGACTGTGGACCAGCTGATGAGGAAAAAAAAGAAATGGCTGCACAGAGCAGGAAATAAAACCCTCGAGATAACATATGCAATTCCCTTTTTGCTCATTTAAGTCAGGAATTTTTAACTTTGCCTCCTGCCAGGGAGACCATAACCCATGGGTACGTGTCCTCAAACAGCAAGTCATTGGCAAAAGTGTTCTTCTCAGAGTTTCTCCGCACTGCCTACATACAGGAAAAGAGCAATTTATTAATCTGGGGGGATGGGACTTGGGCTTAGGTCTTTGCTTTTGAAGGGCTCCCATATGATTGGGACACACCATAAAAACCGAGATCCGTGGAGTTACAGGATCAAACTGGAAGATTTTCAACCAACACAGAACACCTGCTTGAGTGAAGGACTGGGTCATTAGCACCATGTGCAAACATACGGCTATGTCTGAGGGGAATCCAGGCTCTGGTCTCAAATGCCCACTGGGCGAGTGGGCGATCAATTCGTTCATTGCCTACAAGTCTCAGGTGTCCTGCAAAAAGCATGGGGTAATAAAATCCACTGAGCTAGTGGTATAATCATTTCATTAAGTTAGAAATTGCCGTAAAACATGATTTACTTTTAAAAGTAAATATGCCATTGTATGTAATTATCCTGAAGGGACCAGTTCTCATTATTTGGTTTTAAAATGTCACTTTATTTTGCTTTAGGGAGAAAAAAAATCATTTTATAATCCACTCTATTACTTCAGTAAAGTATGATCCACACAATTAGCCAAATTCACCTGGTATAATAAAAAGTACAGGCAAGATACATTTTGGAGGACGACAGACCTCCACAGGGATCTCATCTCAACGGCATGCACCATTTGGGGGAGAGTTTCTCTCTGAGCCTCTATTTCTTCATCAGTAAAATGGCACTGTCACGCCGACTCCACAGGTTTATGCTAGGAACGGCTCAGAGAAGAAGTCAGAATACTTCTCCTGTGAAGGGCTAGGCAGTAAGTATTTTAGGCTTTGTGGGGTTAGTTGTAGCGCCTTACAAACCACAGTACCATGAACAAATATATTTTAATTGCATACAAGGACCAAGTACCTGAACAGTGAAGGCTGTTGCTAAACTGTTCAACAGGACCAACCTACAGGAAGAACATCCAAACACTGACCACAACAAAGCCCAGCATCCATGCTGCAGCGGGATGGGGGCCAGCAGCAACTCGAAGCAGTAATGAAGGGATGGAGGCCAAAGCAGATGGTACGAGAGCCGAGCCCAGGAAAAGCATGGAGAGGATGGCTCCAGGTGGAGAAGCTGCCACAAGCTCCCCTGCTGGCCACTGGCTTGGGGATTTGGCTCCCCCTGCCTCATCACGCAGGGAAAATGACAAGTAACTACATTAGGATCAGTCACTGAGACTCACTGTGTTGTCTGTAGCTGTGTGCCCAGTTCAAGCGGACTTCAATGACCACACGGTTATTTGTTCATTGAACCATAATGCCCTGAAGCTCGGCAGGGTTCTGGTCAATCTCAGGTTTCTGAGGGTTTAGAAATTATGGTTTAGTTTCCCTAAAATTCTTCCAACATTTCCCTCCCCCTTCTCTGTTTGGATTCTCTAAGCAGCTCCTGGGTTAGACCCTTCCACATGCATAGAGGAGGCAAGAAAAAAAAACGTTCCTCTACTTTCCTCAAATGTTGAACTTGAGTGGGTAAAGAGCTGATTTTTTAATTAGTAACGATGGCAAAGGACTGGGGTCAATCCCACTCAAACAGGGAAAGGATGGGTGAATGCTGGAAGGGAGCGCCTTGCTCCATGCACGCCTGTCAGGCGATGGAACCTTGTCAGCCGAGGGGCCTGGAGAGGGATTCGAGGTGAGCTGCCCAACTGGAAAAAGGCGCGAGGAGCCGACATGCCGCGAAACGGACTGCGTGAGGCGCCCACATGGAGCGAAACAGCAAGATGGCGCGACCCGGCGTGGCGCATTTGTTTTCAATATATCTTGTCCGCGCATGCGTACTGTTCATAATGCAGACTCATACTATCGGCGCATGCGTACATTTACTTCTTACCTCATACACATGCACGTTATTGTGACCTTTGGCCTGGGTCCCACGGCCTACTCACTTAAAGCTGCCGACAAACCTGCAGAGAACTTTAAATGGGCTTGTTGATAACAAAGGATGTGTTGGTTGAGAATGAACAGATGGATAGCGAGGTGTTGGTGGTGGAGGTGGTCGGTAGGGTTGTTCAAGACTCTGAGCCACAAAGCGGGGCAGACACTGATGAACTAGAGGAAGGGTCAACAAGTATTTTCTGCTAAGGGCCAGGTAGTAGACACTGTAGGTTTGCTGCCCATGTGTCTCTATTTAATCTCATCAACTCTGCTGTTACAGCACAAAAGAAGTCACACAGATTATGTAAATGAACAGGTGGGACTGTGTTGTAATAACACTTCATTTACCAAAGCAGTAGATTGGGTCCACTGGCTATAGTTTGCCAACCCCACCCCCCCCCCCCGAAATGAAGAATCAATGCTGCAATCAGTAACAGGTGAGCAGAAGTACCATAAACCAGCCCCGCCCCCACCCCGTCGGCATCCAGAGTTCTTTGGCACTTGCCTTAATATTCCTTCACCACAGCCAAATTCACTACATTACAAATGCCAGCCTCTGATTTTTCTGCTCAGAAGTGTAATAACATAGGTTCATCCTGGTTTATCTTGGTGAGCCTGCCCTACTCCAGTTCACGGTGTACCAGCCAACGCTGAACACAAAGAGCAAACACATGGAGTCTCACTGGGGTGTCCCTTGGCCTTGGCTGGTGGCTCGAGGACATCCTCTGACAACCTCCCCATGCCTCTCTCTCCAGCTGCCACCTGAATGGATGCTTCCTTTTAGCCGCCACGACCTCCAATGGAACATGCTCCACACCAAACCCCTCATCTTTCCACCAAAACCTGCTCCCCATTTATCCCCTATTCCCAGCCCCGTTCCTACTATTGTTCTATGTCCTCTTGGCTCCGGGCCTGCTCCTCCACGACTCTCTACTTCCAGTCAGCCATCTGGCCCTGTTGATTCTTCCCTTCTAACTTGACTTGTAATGACCCCCTTCTTTCCAGCCCCACTGCTATCACGCTAATTCTGGCCTATAATTACTCGACACCTTCGCTGTTCTAATTAGCCTCCTCACAGTGCCCTTCCTTCTCAGTCTTCCCTCTCCTAATTACCTTCTCTCCGTCTCACCGAGCATCCCACCTCTTAACAAGCCTCGCCAGTAACTGAGCACTTACACCGCGTTGTGACCCCCCCCCCCCCCCCCCCCGCTGATTTAGGGAAGGCTACAGGATCAAGTCCCTAAAGCACCTGTGTTGCCTTCTGGCTGAAGAGTCTGAAGCCGCCTTGGTGGCTTCTGGTCCCACTGATTTAATTCTGGACTTTGCTGATCACGGGGAGATCTTTCTCGCTACTTTCCTCACTGATCAATCAAGCACCACGATCGACTTTAGAATCATTTGACTGTCGCATTTCTCCACATTCTGGCCCTTGGGTCTCAAAACACTCCTGTCCTGCAGTCTCATTCCAATCAGTTACAAGGTCTTGCCAGTTACAGAACTAAAAATTCACGCGTTCATCCTGTCAGCTTTCCCCCTTCGTAAGACCCCACCAGGACCACTCACCTCAATGTCGGCAGTGGCCTCCCAGCTCCTTCTTTGTTCTCCATCTTCATCCAGTCCATTTTCTCCCTAAAGCCAGAGTGGATTTAAAACAAAAATCCGATTAAGTCATGTCCCTAGTCAAAATTTTTCAATGCTTTTCCTTTGCCCTTTTCATTGGACTTCTACTCTGGATCAACGGTAGAATGATGTGGGGTTTGCGTATAAATAAGACGCCAGGGTAGGAAAGCCTAAACTAGTTCACAGATTGTTGGAGGCTCAGTATGGACAACCCCGAGAGTTAAAACCCCAGTGGGGACCCAGTCACAGGAGCCCAACAATATTGCAATATTTACCTTGCAGGGCTGGACTAGGTTCCCCGGTAAATGTCAGAGAAAAGCCCTCAGGCGAGTGGCAAGGCGAGCAGGAAAGCTACAGTTCTGAAGCACACCGGAGCACTCGGCTTTCTGTAAATGGTCTGCCCACAGGGGGAACTAATTAACCAGAGCAAAGCCTGCTGGGATATCATCAGGCTTTGACTGACCCAGGAGAGGGAAAAAACCACCTCCAGCCCATGCTATCCATCCTGTCCCACCTAAGGGGCGGAAAAAGCTGAGACACCCTTGTGAAGCGCGCAGCCCAGAGGCACAGGCTAAGAGACTGAGACCCCCTAAACGCGGGACCACAGAAAGCTTCCTGCTCCCACAGGTTACCATCACTTTACTGAAAGTCTCTTTACAGCAGTTTCTTTTACCTGGTGTATCACGTCCGGCTATAGAGAAAACATTATAAGGCATACCAAAGGGCAAAAGACCCAGTGTGAAGACACAGAGCAAGCCTCAGAACCAAACTTGGCAGGGAGGCTGGAATCATCAGACCAGGTCTGTAAGACAACTATAATGAACATGCTAAGGGCTCTAATGGATAAAGTAGACACCATGTAACAAAAGAGGTGGGCAATGTAAGTATAGAAATGGAAATCCTTAGAAAGAGCCAAAAAGAAAGGCTAGAAATAAAAACACTGTAACAGACACAAAGAATGCCTTTAATGGGCTCATTATGAAATGGGACACAGCTGAGGAAGTAACCTCTGCGCTGAAGGATACAGCAACAGAATCCTTGAAAACTAAAAAGCAAGGAGAATAAAGACTGAAAAAACAGAACAGTATATCCAAGGAGTGTGGGACAATTACAAAATGTGGAATATACGCATAATGGGAATACCAGAAGAAGAAGAAAGAGAGAAAGGAACAGAAGGAATATCTGAAGCAGTAACAACTGAGAATTTCCCCTAGATGAATGGCAGACACCAAACACAGAGCCAGGAAGCTCGGGAAACACTAAACAGAACAGCTGCAAAACAGAACAAACTAACAAAATTATACACCTAGGCATATATCATCTCCAAACTATAGAAAATCAAAAATAAAGAAAAAAAATTCCAAAAGAAGCCAGAGGAGAAAAAAAGAATACCTATAGAACAAAGGTGCAAGTTACATCTGACGTCTCAAACCTTGCAAGAAAGAAGAGAGCGGAATGAAATATTCACAATGTTGAAAGAAAAAAAAAAAAAAAACACTGACACAGAATTCTGTGCCCTGTGAAATTATTCTTTGAAAGTGAAGGAGAAATATGGACTTTCCCATACAAACAAAAATTAAGGAAATCTGTTGCCAGTAGACCTGACTTGCAAGAAATATTCAAAGAAGTTTAGGAAGAAGGAAAATAATATATATCAGAAATTCAGATCAACATACAGAAAAGTAAAACATCTAAGAAGGAACAATTGTTCTTAACTGAACTAACAGAAAACAGTTTGTTCAAAATAACACCACCAACAATGTGTTTGATCGTGTATGCTTTCCTCATGCATATATCTTGTGTGTGTGTGCATATATATATGTATATGTATGTGTATATATATCCTTATGTAAGTTTACACATAAGTGAGATGAAAGGCAGCAATGATGCAGGGGCAGAAGGGAGGAGTTAGCATCATTTTTGTTATTAGGTGGTACTCATTCTTCCTGTGCAGTGCTATACTGTTATTTGAACATGGGCTTGGACTAGATGTAAAGGTACATTGCGAACTGTAGGACATCCACTAAACAAAGTAAAAAATGAAGGATAAACAATATGCTTGGAAAAGAAAGAAAACACATTTGTACAAAATGCTCAATTAAAACCACAAAATGCAGAAAAGGAGAAGACAAAAATAGGAACAAAAAAATAAGGGCCACAAATAAAAACAGTAACGAATATGGTTGATATTAATCCAACTATATCCATAAAAGTGATCTGAACACCAATGGTTTAAATGTACCAATTAAAAGACAGAGATTGCCAGAGTGCATCAAAAAACACAACCCAACTAGAGTCGAGAAATAGACCCCATAACTAGAGATAACTAATCTTTGATGAAGCAGCAAAAGCAATACAAGGGAGCAAAGCTAGTCTCTGCAACAAATGGTGCTAGTACAGCTGGACATTCACATACAAAAAGATAAACCTAGACACAGACCTCAAACCCTTCACAGAAATTAACCCCAAATGGATCATAGAATTCAAGGTAAAATGCGAAACTCCTATTAGACAACATAGGAGAAAACGTGAGTGACTGCGGGTATGGTGATGCCTTTTAAGACACAACATCAAAGACAAGATCCATGAAACTAATAACTGATAACGCAGATTTCATTAAAATTAAAAATGTCTGCTCTGTGAAAGACAGTATCAAGAGAACTAGAAGATAAGCCACAGACTGGGAAAAAACATTTTCAAAATAAAGATATGAAAACGACTGTTATCCAAAATACACAAACAACATTTAAAGCTTAACAGTAAGAAAACAAAAAAACCTTATAAAAAACAAATCAAACATCTTAACACACACCTTACGAAAAAAGATATACAGATGGAAAATAAGCATATGAAAAGATGCTCCACATTATACATCATTAGGGAAATGCAAATGAAAACATTGAGATACCGCTGCACACGTAGTAGGATGGCCAAAATCCAGGACACTGACAACATCAAGTGCTGGACAGGATGTGGAGCAATAAGAACTCTCCATCATTGCTGGTGAAGATGCAAAATACTACAGCCGTTTAGGAAGACAGTTTGGCAGCTTCTTATAAAACTAAGCATTCTCTTATATGATCCAGCAATCACGCTTCTTGGTATTTACCCAAAGAAGCTGAAAACTACAGTCCACACAAAAACCTAAACAGAGATGTATATGGCAGCGTTATTCATAATTGCCAAAACATGGAAGTCACCAAAATGTTCTTTAGTAGGTGACTGGATAAGCAAACTGTGCAACACAGACAATGGAATACTACTCAGTGCTGGAAAGGAAAGAGTTACCAAGCCATGAAAATACAGGGAGAAACCCTAAATCCATACTACTTAGTGCAAGAAGCCACTCTTACAAGGCTACATACTGTATAATTTTAACTATATGACATTCTGGAAAAGGCAAAACTATGGAGAAAAAAAAAAATAGTAGTTTCCAAAAGTTGGGAGTGGGAGAGTAATGAGTAAGTGGAACGCAGAGGGTTTTTTGGGCAGGGAAATACTCCGTATAGTACTATTATGCTGCTTACGTGCAGACATTCATCCAAACTCAGACAGTGTAATACCAAGAAGGAGCCCCAGGGTAAACTCTGGGCTTCGGACAACTACAGTGTGTCAATGCAGTTTCACCTTTGGTAAGAAATGTCCGATTCTGGCGGTGAGACACAGTGAGGATGCTGATAATGGGGGAGGCCATGCATGTGAGACGCAGGGGAAGTATGGGAAATTATTATATTGCCCTCTAAATTTGGTTGTAAAAGTAAGAACTGCTCTTAAAAAATAGTCTTAAAAAAATGATGCCCCAGCTCCACTCTACTCCAACTGACTGAGAATCTCCAGCGGGAGGATGTGACCATGAGAATTTTTTTTTAAGCTTTTCAGAGATGAGTATTGCCCCATAAAGAGTTTATCAGGCTCCCAAATTGGCTGCAACCCATTCCTCCAGCCTAATCTTCAGTCATCGGTCATAACGGCTTTTTCGTGTGTCTTCAATCCGCCAAGTTCTTGTCCTTGGGCCTTCCAAGGCCATCTTCCTACCTGGGATACTTTCTTCCACTGCACCCCCAACCAGTACTTAGCTCAGTGGCTCACATTTCGATGAGTTTTGGAAGTCACCTGAAAAGCCAGCAAAGCACAAAGCGGCCCAGGATCACTGGAGGAGGAGAGAATCTGAACCTGTGCATCTGGGGGGAGTTTTTTTGAAATCCAAGATAACTGTAGGTATACACACAGTCATAAAAAAGGATACAGAAATCTTCTGTACCTTTTGCCCAATATTCCCCAGTAGTAACATTTATAATCTCTTGTGTAGTGTCTCCACCAGGATTTTGAGATTTCCCCAGTTTTGCTGTCTCTGTGTGTGTGTGTGTGTGTTCTATTCTATGCTATTTTATCCCCTGGATAGGTTTGTTTTGCACACAATACCACCATAGTTAAACAGAGACATATCCTGCTTCTGGATTGAGGATTATGTGGCACCCACATGTCTTCTGTAAAATGGCAGAAAAACTCCATCTCCTATAGCCACTGTGAGGATTAATGAACATTTAAAATTATACCATAAGAAGTCTTTCCAGAAATATCAGAAGATTTGAATCTACACGTTAAAAGAGCCTACAAGATACCTATTAAGTTTGACCAAGAAGACTCAACTCCAAGACCTACCCTAGTCAGAAACAGCCTGATGGGATTTTGATTGATTGCACTGAATCTACAGATGAATCTGAGACTCTACGAGTTGACAATATTGAGTACTTCATTCCATAAGCATGATATGTCTCTACTGATTTGCATCTTTAATTTCTTTCAGCAATGTTCTGTAGTTTTCAGTGTACTGTTTTTTGCACTTCTTTTATTAAACTTATTTCTATTTATTTTGTTCATTCTGAATTGAATTGCTACCTTGCTAAGCTTGCTTATTCATTATAGACATCTGGTAGATTCCTTAGGATTTCTTTACATACAAAATTATGCCATCTGCAAATAATGATAGTTTTATTTCTTTCTTTACAATCTGTATCGCTTTAATTTATTTTTCTCACCTGTTTGCACTGACTAGAGCCTCCAGCACATTGTTTAGTAGAAGTGGTGAGAGTGAATAGCCTTGTTTGAAAGAAAGGATTTGTTCTTTCATCATTAAAAATCATGATAGCTGTGGTCTTTCCACAGATACTCTATCAGTTTGAAGAACTTCCCTTCTAAATTTGTTGAGAATTTCTCTTCTCTTATGTTGGGTGTTAGGTTTTTTCAAGTGCTTCCCCTGCATGTATTGAGATGATCATGTGTTTTTGTCCTTTAGTCTGTCAATATGGTGTATTACATTAGGCGATTTTCAGATTTTAAAACCACCTTGAATTCCTGAGAATAATCTATTTATTCATTGCATATAGTCCTTTTTATATACTGGTAGATATGATTTGATAATTTTGCTAATAATTTTGTGTCTCTGTTCATGAGGAATATTGGCCTTTTTTTTTTTAACTCTTATAAATGTCTTTGGTTTTGTTACCATAGCATTGGCATCATAAAATGGTTGGAGACACATTCCCTCCTCTTTTTTTTTTTTATAAAGTTTACGCTGGATTAGGATTCTTCCTTAAGAAAGAACAAAATGGTAGAGTTCAACAGGAAAGCCACTTGGGCCTGGACTTTTATTTGTGAAGAGTTTTTTTAATTATTATTCTTGGTCAAATTTATAATGCAATGTCTCTATTTGATGTGGATCAATTCAGACCTTCCATTTTGTGAGACATTTTGTTAATTATGTCTGTCTAGGAATTTATCTATTTTCTTTAAATCGTCTAATTTGTTAGCATCAAAGAAATTTATAACATTTCCTTATCATCTTATTAATTTCCTTAGGGTTGAAACTCCTGTTCTCATTTTATTCATGATTGTGGAGATATCTGTTTTTTGTTTTTTTGTTTTTTTTTTTTTTTTTCTTGAGAAGAGAAAGGATTGTCTAGAAGTTGCAGTAACTCAGCCAAGGGAGGGGAAATGGAGTCAGACGTAGATATGAGAAAGATTTCAGGACAAGAGAGTCAGTACTTAGTGCGGGAAGGTCAAAGGTGTTTCTCAAATCACTGGGTTGGCTCCCCAGGCACATGGTCATGCCATTTTCACAAATCTTTGGCCCCTAGGAGAGGAAGTCAGTTTGAGGGCAAAGATCAGTTGGTTTTACATTCAAAATGTCACTATCTTCTCTGAGAGAGGCAACAAATTTGCATAAAAACAGAGATTAAGCCACTAGTAATAATACCATTGTAAGTAAGGTCTGTCTAGAGGACAGCTTGAACGGGAACAGACCGGCAGGACACCTGTAGGAATCCGGGTGTCTGCCTGCTCCCAGCAGCCTTTACTTCCATTGTTGATTCTCAATTTGTGGCATTTTATTTACTCCCTTTTTGGACAGTTTATTATATCCTTCATGGAAGGGCACAAAATATCATATGTAGACACCTGAGACCGAGTCACGCCTAGGGAAATATGACCATGGAGAACATCGCTGTCTTCGGCATGCATTTAACTTTCTGTATTCTACTGCTCGGACAGGCGGAACCTTGCTGCCCTGCAAGCTGGCTTTTCATATGCCAACCAAACCATCCACAGCCCACAGCCCAACGTTTTTTTTTTTTTTAACTAGGCTCTCGCCCTACAGGCCCCATCCATTTGTCCTGGTCACTCTAGGGCAGGAACCAGATGACTAGGGACAGCCCCTACACTCCAGAGCCCAGTGGAATTAGCCAGTCCTAATCCTGGCTACGCTGTCTCACCCCTTCCTCCCCCCGAAATCACAAGAAAGGCTCTTGCTCACGTTTCCCCCATTCCTTCTGCCTCCTGACCGATTCCTCCCAGACTTCCTTCCTGCCCCGTGGACCCCCAGGGCATAGGGAGCCCTGAGAGTAAACAACTGTGTTTTCTATCATCTCCTGATCTATTGGCCTTGCCATACCTAAACAAAAATAAAACCCATACTTTAACACAATCAGTGAGTGATCTCACCTGCACGCTGAGAATAAATTGGGCCTACAAGTGTCCGAGGCCCAGAGGAATACGCCAGTACATATCCAGGGCAGTTTTTTCCGCCATTACTAACTTCCCACCAAGGCTGCGTCCTTGAGTTTTTAAATAAAATGGTCTCCGCAACAGTAGAGTGAAAAGGAACTTTAGAAAACTGTTTGGGACCTAATTACTTCTGTCACATCCCAGGGAGTATTAGGAGACTGATTACAGGAAAGCTACCCTATTGCCGTATTTGCTGGAGTCCGTCTCATCCTTTTGTCTCGGGGGCGGTGGGGAGGGGGCGCGGGCAGCACCAAGGGGGCAGGAGCTTATCTGCCCCAGTCACGCTGCTGATCTGCCGCCTCCAAGTGTTATTTACCACGTTCAGTGAGGTCACGTCACAAAGCACACCATGGACAGGTGCGAGTTTGGGAGCATGTGGGAGGGGGAGGGGAGGGACTTGACGTAGCGCAGGTGATCTCTTCTGATCCAGCCAATGAGCATAAAAGTCCCAATAGAAGGAGATGAGAGTGTGTATCTGCTATATCCACCCTCATTTCAACTTCCCGCACACCTGTCACAACAGGAACACACATCTCTCGCATGCAAAGTGAGATGTGTTTAAAATCAATGGTATATGTTTATAACATACAGGGTCCATCGCCTTTACCTATTTGTTGATCAAGCAAAGGCGCACTGATTAGATGTAACACTGCCAGAAAAAACGGGCTGAGTCACTTATTTAGAGATAGCATATTATGAGCAATTTTTTTTTAAGTTGAGTGGTTTTGAGTCTCCTGAATGTTCATCATTCAACTGATTTAAGAGTCTAAACTTCAAGCAAGACTAGACTTTGCTCTGTTCGGCTCTCACTGTGGACCAGAGATAAGGCTGAGCGCTACGGAACACAAAGGAGTGTGTTCTGTGCCCTCTACACTGACTTAACTCCCTCTGGCAGAGACACGAACAAGCACAAGACTAGGCCAAATCTACAGTAAATGTCAACTGGGAGGGCTATCTAATCCACATTAGCGCAGCTGAATCTTGAACAGATTGAGTTTCCACAAGGGGAGAGAAGGATCAAGGGAACCCTAGGCTTGTGAAATTTAAGGGAAGAGAGAAACAATGTATCTGAGAACTCTATGTCTCTGCCCACTATTTGGGCGTGTAGATTAGGAAAAGAATAGGGAAATTCAGCAGCTTCCGTGATCACCAAGAGCATGCAGATACAATGACCCTGCAGGACCCCTCCTGGGCACACTAGAGACATATGTGCACAGGCGCACGAAAAATCAGTCATTTTCTCTGTAGCTTTGCTAAAAAGAGAAAACAGCCCAATTACCTACCAGCAGGTGAATGGATAAACAGTCGGACAGAGGGGAGTAGCAGTTAAGGGCTATGAATTTGAACTACTTGGAACAACGTGGCTGGATCTCAGCAACGACGGTTCAGGGAAAAAAGCAAATTACAGGATTATACACCCTGTATGATGCTACTTATGTGAACTAAAATTTACATAGAATAATAGCATACATTATTAAGTTAACGATATACAATAAAACCAAAATAGTGGTTATTTCTGGGGAAGGTAAGAGGGAATCAAGATTGGCAAGGGTAAGTTAAAAAACAAAAGAAAACTTTGTTTTATCTGTTAATATTCTTTCTCTTTTGCAGTCTATATTTCCTATATAATTTTTGCAATTTTTCTATATCACTTTTGTAATTAAAAAAATTATAAACCTATTAATTATATACAGATGTGTATTCTTTTTAAACCTGGAAGTTAACAGGACAATCACCAGTAAGGATTCATTCCGAATAGAACTATGCATGCTATCTTCTGTCTTGTACTTTTCAGATTTCTTCTCCATCAGTCAAAATCCTTCCCTAGCCAGAAAAAATGTAATTAACTTTTGAAAGCACAATGCAAAGGTGGAGGCCAGTGGGGAGGACAGTTTGACTCGAACGCCATGGGGAGGATATAAGAAGATAGGGTCAAAAAGATGGATTGGTACTTGGTTCCAGAAGCCTTTAAATGCAAGGTTAAGAAGTTTAGACTTCACGCTCTGCCTACTGGGAAGCATTACTTGTTTCTGAGCTGGAGAACATCATGGATCAAAAAAATAAATCAATATCCATTCTTTGCCCCTACCTCTCAAAGGCTAGATATCTATTCTCCATTATCTCCGACTTGATAGAACTCTGACGGGTTTAGATGCTGGGCAGGAACCTTCAAGATATGTTCTCTTTTCTCCAAGAGGGTTACTGCTTAAGGAAGGATTTAGACTTTTAGGACTTTTAAAAAACACTTTAAGAACTGCCCCTTCCTCTCCTTGGCTTACCCTTATCCCACAGCGTGAACAATCCTAAAAGGCACTTCATGATGATGAGATTTTTTTCAACTGTTAGCAGTGAGCACATTGAGCCATCAGCAGGGAAAAGGGTGGTCACATTTCTTTCATCTCTGTGGTCTCCCAGATCCTGCCTTTCAAAGCAGAAGTGAGCGATACACCCAGGGGAGAAAGGAACAAAACAGTGATGATTGGTGACTGGAAAAAAAAATCAGTTAACATCCTTCCTGAAAACCTTGCATGTTGCTGAGTGAAATGAGCCAACAGTGGAAAGATACCAGACAGACCCAGTTAGATTTCCAGGTTTCAACACACGCCAGATGCACATGATTTAGCCCCAAAGTACCCTATGGAGAGAAACAAATGATGGTTTACAGGAAAGGATTAAGCATGAAATGCCATCAACCAGAAGGAAGGGGCTGCTAAGGATCTCCTTGTCTTTCAGACATAAAACTGCCCCATCCTTAACTCTCTTTTCTATGCCTCTTCCAAACTTCTGCTCAAAATGACCAAAGAGAGCATCACAAGAAAACAGCACAGAGAAATAAGACTAAGACAAAATAAAAAGTAGGTGATAAGAGCCAGAGAAGGAAGGGCAGCCTCGGGCACTCAGGCACCTGCTAAGTGCCTGACTGCACACTGGGGGTCTTCATAACATGATGGCTTTCAACCTCCACATTCGGGACTGTCCATCCATTCCTCCGGCACGTCTACTAAGTGCCTGCTATAAACCAGGCACCGTTCTGCACTCCGGGCATCGAGGGTGACGCGAACAGGATCCCCACCCTCATGGAGCTTACATTCTAGTGGGAGGGTGGGGAACAGCTCATTCCGAGGACAGGAGACCCTGCCCAAGTCTGGGGCTATTATCCGCCTGTGAGATGGGCTCCTGTCATCTGCAGGGACCACACTAGCCCACAGTAAAGTCACCTCACAGAGGTCACTGTTTCCTACACTTTGGCTGAGTTACACTCACAGTGGGCCTCCGTCTTATGCAAAGAAAATTTGTTGGAAGAGCCAGCAGGCAGCCTGTTTTCTGAGCCTGAGTGAAATACAAACTATTGTCACTAGAGGGCAAGTTGATGTATGCCTGTTTTTAAAAAGCAAAGCAAAGACAATACCACATTGTTGGAAACAGAAAGGCCTTGAATGGGCCCATATTTACTCCGTGATTCTCATTTTTACTAAAATTATATGCAGAACTCTGACTGATAACTGGTCCCTCATGCATGTCTTCCCAAGTGTTATGCCAGGTTGAGACGTCAAATTAGTGACGGCTCTTTCCATCAAAACCGCAGGTACGTTGGTTCCTCACACTTGAGTTTAATAATAAAGATTCTCACGCGTCAGGCTTAAGGGAAATTGGATTTCTGCCATCCTCTTCCTTGCCTGCCTGAGGAATGCCCGACGAGCTCTCAGGTTCAGCTCACCCTCCCCTTCACGTCTTTTCCCGCCTCCCCTTTCCCGAGGGGTCTTGCCGTCGCTCGCAGGCTGTGTGCGCTGGGGACAGCTGTCACTCACAGCGCCAGCAAGGCTTGCATAACAACTTCCAGAGACTGAGCATCTTCGTGGCGCGGGCCCTTCTCACCTGGTACCTCTTCCAATCTTCATCCCCATCCTGCGAAGAGGGAATTATGCCTTCCTTCCCCCCTTGATGCGTGGAGGACACTGAAGCCCAGAGAGGCTGGGAGTCTGCAGCCCTGTCACTCAGCTACTAACTGGTCATCTATTAACAGATGTTTTTACTAAACTGGACACATCCCGAGGGCAGGGATCATCAACACACCCCGGGCGGCATGTATTTTGTCTGCAGTAGGTTACGTGCTCTATAAATATTAGTAACACATTTGCTCTGAGAACTCCCAGGACCTCTCCTTTTCAGGAATGTGGTGACTATAAAATGGCATATGTGAGAAGTGCCAGCTGCATGGCCGGCAGAGAGGAGATGCTGAAAACTGTAATGAGTACTATCAGCATGCTGTTGGTCTGAGAGGAATGTATGTTGGTCAGCTGTTAGCCTGACTTCAAATTCAAACTCTTCTCTACAGCCCTGCAAGATCTGGTTTCTACCTGAATCTCCAAATCTGTCTCTTGCCTTACTCCAACTTTCAGGCCACACCAGTCATCATTCTGCTCCTCAAGTGTGCCAGTAGGTTCCTGCCTCAGGGCCTTGGCACTTGCCCTTCCTTTGGTCTGGGGCACTATTCTCTAGCTCACCATGGACGTGACTTCTCATTCTTTAAGTCTCATTTCAGATGTAAATAAATCAGAGAAACCTTCCCTGGCTACCCTGGAGTCTCACCTCCACCCTCCTGCCCTGTCTCAAGCTTTCCTCCAAAGTCCAGTCTGAGATTTTTTCATCCATTGGCTGGCTTGTTTTTGTCTCCCTCTGTCCTTCAACTGGAAGATTCATAAGGGCTGGCTCCCTGCCTGCTTGTATGAAGCAGTAATTCAGTGCAATGCTTTAGTCACAATGCACAGTCACAGAAGGCCATCACTAGATGTTTTCTGGTTGAAACGATGGATAAAAGAACAAGGAATGACTACATGTGAAAACTTGAAGCCCAGAAAACAAAAGGGAGCCCAAGGAAAGAACGAGTGATATTATGTGTTGAATTGTTTCCCCAAATGGTATGTTGGAGTCCTAACCTGGATACCTGTGAACGTGACCTTATTTGAAAATAGGGTCTTTGCAGATGTGATCAAGTTAACATAAGGTCATTAGAATGGGTGTTCATTCAGTATGATCGCTGTCCTTATAAGGAGAGGGAAATCCGAACACAGTCACTCACACAGAGGAGAACACCATGTGAAGACACAGAGGGAAGACGGGTAAAGAAAGAGGCAGAGACTGGAGTTAATGCTCACAAACCAAGGCGCTTCCAGAAGTCTGATCCTCCCCTACAGCCTTCACAGGGGGCATGACCTTGTTAATACTTTGATTCTGGATTTTTAGCCTCCACTGCTGTGGGGGAATACCTTTCTGTGTTTTATAGCCACGCTGTTCATTGTGCTTTGTTACTGGAGCCCTAGGATGCTAACCCAGGTGGCCAGAATGTTGTGGGGAGATACACACAGGGCTGGAATCAAACACACCAGGTTTGAGTCCCAGCTGTGATGATGCAAGGTATTTGTCTTCTGCTCTTGTTTATACATGATAACACACTCTCAGAAAAAGAAGCAGTTGTTTTCTTGCCCTCAAAGTCCAGCTAAACAAGCAACAGCGCTTTCGGAGCCAGGATAACAGTGGACTTTCCTTCCACCATATGGATGACCTCTGCAGACCTCCATCTTTGGGGCTAGGTATGGTGCGGACTCGGGTCGACTCCCCACCCCAGTCTGTGCAACCCGGGACTGGCTCTCTTGGCCTCCCAGTGCTCTGGCCAATATTGTGTGGGCTCCTTCCTCAGCCCCAGTGCCATAGCAGGCCCCGGCAGCTCCAGTCCAGAGGGACCTAAGACCTCCCATTCAACACTTAAAATACTTAGCACGAAGCCTGCTCTTCACCAAAGCTCTGGTCCCACTGCCAGCAGCTGAGCCTGTTACTCCATGAGTGGGTCCAGTCACTGGACCTTTATCTTACTCTTTAGCCTCTATTTGCCACGCTGATAATCTGCCTGGAAACCACTGCACCACATGCGCCTTGGAGCAGGACGCAGTAGACCTCAGACTGTCACACACTTAAGTCAGACAGACCAGCATCTGAAACCAAGCAGAGCCCTGTGCCCTCCCACCTCCAGTACAAAGGCCCCTCCAGGTCCCCTGCCTCTTGTTTGTAGAAAAGCTGAGGTCTCCCAGGCCTCCCTGAGTCACAGAAGAGCAGGCTCAAGCAGCTAATGATTAGGACAACAGAGTCACAGACTCAGTGTCTGATGCACATTCTTGAGTTGTTTTACAGACACCGTAACTACTACCCGAGGGAGAAAGCTAAGTGCATGAGGACCAGACTGCAGCCTTGACACAGCGCGCTCCACCTTGAGCAGTGCTGCATTTACGGTGAGCACAATTCCAGAACTGGCCGCGAGAGAATGAGATTAACTCTGCTGTCTCTTTGTGGGCATCAGCATAACAGCGGCCTGCTCTGCCCATATATGTAAGCGGGCAAGTGAAACTGTCAGCAAAGAGATGCCACAGACCCATGTTGATGCCATCCACTCTGAGAATACAGCACTTGATGTCAACATGAAGAAGTTACAGAAGACGGACCTTCACCCATAATCCCATAGAAATGGAGTGATGTCTGACAGGGGGATTTGTAAGCAGCTTTTTGCAGGCAGCTCATTGCAGGAAGCAGCTCGCTGCAGGAGACTCCTTCTGTCTTGTCACTTTAGTAAGGTTATAGTGTTAACTGACTTTTAAACCAGGTGATCCCATGCTTGACTTATCTCTGGCCCAAGCATAATGTTCTAATTTTTTGATCGCACAGTAACTTGCCTAACGTGTTGATTCTTTTTCCTTAGGTCAAAGAAGTAGAAGTGAAGAGTAAGTACTTCACAGGTGACCAGACCTAGCCCCAGCCTCCCGTCCGGTAATCTCACGAACAAACTGTGCAAACAACCTAGCATCTAAAGAGAGACCACTAGGAGCCGACAAGTCGGCCACGATGGGAGACGGCAGTGATACTGACTCCCTACCTCTATGCATAACTGAGCTTACTTCCCCTTTTTCTCTTTACAAACTTTCATGGCCGAGCAGAATCTTCGGAGTTGGTTCTGGGACACGAGTCTGCCTGCCTCCTCCCCAGGCAGCCGGCCTCCTGAATAAAGCAACCTTTCCTTTCCTATCAGCACTTGTCTCTCAGGTATTGACTTTTTGAGTGGCGAGCAGCTGAGCCTGAGTTTGATGACACATTAAAACCCAAACTGTGTCCAGTTAACTTCCTTCGCCCCCACACATGTTCTCGTCTGTAAACAGACACACCACCCACTTCTCAGAATCGCTGTCGAAGAGTCCACAGCACTGACTATGATTCATGACCAAGATCTGACACTGGCACCTGCTGCACCCTGGCCCGTCCTGCTAATTGTACCAAACGTCAGAGAGCTCAGGAATATTGGCTTTCAGGTTCCATTTAAGCAGACATCAAGTGCTGGGGGCCCGGCATTAGCACAGCTCAGATCTGGCCGAATACAGTACAACCAGGGCTCCTCTGACATGCAGGACGAAAGAAGCTTCAGAACAGAATATCCACTCAAGCACCGCTCTCAACTCCCTCTGATTCAGATATGAAACCTACACTCTACAAACCACCATGCTCCTTGAAATGGAAAGAAACAAAAAAAAAAAAAAAAAAAAGCTTCAAATCTGAAAGTTTGAAAATATACATCAACCTTCACAATGCACCATCTTTGGCAGAAGATGCACGTGGGCTTTGGGGGCAGAGGATCTGCGGTTATTTGTGGACCTGGTCTGTAACAGCTGAACACCAAGCAATGCTAACAACAGGCAGCATTTACCGGGCCAGTTCCTGTTCTCAGCATCTTCTGCAAACTAGCTCTTTGAGTCTTCATACAACTCCATGAGACTGGTACAGATGAGGAAAGTCAGGCACACTCTATATGGCTCCAGGGTCCTCGTCTTCACCACCATCAATGCTGCTTCTCTAAGGATGAACACACATTTTGGAGCAGCCACCCTGTTCTAAGCTAGGTACTTTCAAAGCCTACCTCCCCGAGGCAAACAATGAGAAGATACCACCAACCTATCTGCCAAGTGTGAGAAGATACTCAAAAGCATACATTTTCAAGTGTTTTGCAAGCCATCAATTTTTTTTTTTTAAACAAATGCTAGGACATCTTTTGGAAATATCACAAAGAATTACTGGTGTCTCCAGTGGAACATGCTGCAACGTTCTGAGCACGTTTTTCTGAGTTACCTGCTTCGAGTTCTTCACCACACTTGAGCTCCATCACCACGCCAAGGCGCGTACCGCCGTCAGGACCGCGCAGCACTGCCGCATCTCCAGACTTCCGAGTGCGGTCGGGGTGGGGGGCGGGGGGGGGACGGCCCCCTGACTCCATCCCTTTTCCCACAGAAAAGGAAAACCAGTTTGGTGTTCATTTGCACACTCACTTCAACCTTCCTTTACTGCTCATTTGATGACTGTGGGAGACTCATGATTTTATGTTTTTGGATATGAAAATTATCCTTTAACACCATTTATTACTACAAAATAATACAAAACCTCATTTGTTTTGACCTATTAATTCTCCATGCCTATATATCACCAATGGCTCATGAACACCCTCCCGTCCCTTTACACGATGTTTAGCTAATTTTATCTTAGTGGACGGTAACTGGTAGAATGCACACCTTGATTCACCTCCAAGGGCAGGTAACATGCATCGTAAACTATCAGTTTTTGCATCCCAGGATTTTTTTTTAAAAATGGGTCTATCTGCCAAGATCTGGAGGTTTCAGTGAGGATACAGAAACTTATTAACTGTAAACTGGCTCTGTCCTACAAATCTAAGCAAAAAGAAACTCAGTGTACCTGTCAGGACAGATACCACAGAAACAGTCTCAGAGCTGGCATCTAAGCGAATTGGTACTGACTAGCAGGAGGGAAAACAAAACTCAAGAGAACAGACTGCACTTCCACATTCGCTATAGTCAGATGAGACACTGAAAACAAATCCTCTAATAAAACACAGCTTGAAATAGAAGCACATGGTAAGTGAAATGGTTGGGCCCATGCTATGAGCTGACAGTTCACAAAACCCAGAGAGTAAAGGGCAACATCCTGAAGAGATGTTCCACAAAAAATCATCTTGGAAATGAAATATGGAATAGAAAGCCAGACTGGTAATAATCTAGCCTAGCAAGACAGAACAAACAGGTGGCAGAGAGAAGATGGATTTGGTTGGGAAAAAAAAGAATATAACCCAAGGAAATGGCTGTAATAGGATCTATTTTATTTGCAAGAAATATTCAAGCCCAAAGCTATTTTTGGCAGGCTTTAGAAAAGCCATGATTTATCACTCTCAATTTTTTTTTTGAAATGGGAGGACCAATCAAGGTGCAAAAGCAGGCATGAAAGCAAACAAATATATATTGTGGATATATACTCCTCTACAACGTAATTAGCAAGATAAAAGTGAATGTCCTTTAGGGTAGGAGAAAAGTTCAAGGTGAACAGAATCCCGACTGCACGAAAGCAGTGGTTTTCAAACGTCAGCACACGTCAGAATCACCACCACCGAAGCTTGGTCACATCTCCAGAGTTTCTGGTTTGGCAGATCTGAGGTGGGATTTGAGAATTCACATTTCTAACAAGTTTCCAGAGGATGCTGATGGTGGTGATCCAAGGAACTACATTTTGAGAACACTGGACCAGGAGAGATGACAACCAATTACAATACATGAAATTTGATCAGATCTTGATTTTAAAACATACTCAAAAAGATTTTACAGGGACTATTGGAGAAAATGGAAGGTAAACTAGACGTTAAATATTATTATGAGGTTTTTTTCATTTTTATGAGTTTCCCAGTGGTATTGGTTATGGATATATATGCCCTTATTCTGAATGCTGAAAGTAGGTAATTAGTATTTCCTAAATTTTTATTGGCAGGACCAATTTTTAAGTATTCTACAGGACTCAGTTGGTGCAACACTACACTGTGACATAATTTAACCCTTCTGTTATTTAGCTTAGAGGTATCTGCTTTATATTCCTTCCAAAAACACTGAATGTCTATCAAGTTCAATTTTTAACCATAAATAACTACCCCAGAAATTTAATACTTCCTGAATGTTCTTGAATATATCTTATCACCCACCAGAGGCCCCTGAGCAGAAGAGAAACTCAATTATTTAATAATTGGTATTCAATTCTTTAACTCTAAAAACTGTAATTAATGAAGAAGACAAATCTATTCATATTTTAGTAGAAAGGAGATTTAAATGAGACAAGATTTTTCTTCCCTGAAACCTGAAATCTCATACAGTTTTCTTTTTCCAATTTTGCATCATTAATGGGAACATAAAGCTGTCTGTGCTTTCATAAATCCTGAAGGACGTCAGTAACAAAAGCTGTCATATCCTGGAAACAGACCAAAAACGAATCCTCCCAAAATGTGCCCATGAAAGGCCATGCTTTATTGTATTACTTGAGGACCCAAAACCCCATCCAGTACTGAGGTCATCTCTGCTACTGGGTTGATCCCTGTCAAGTCCCATCAACTCTACTTTCACTTTAGATCCCCCATTCCTCTGCCCTAGTTGAAGCATTTATTAGCTCTCATCAAAATTTCTTCCACTGAACTGGGCTACCTGTCTCCCACCCCTCCTCCATCCTTTGAATCCATCTGAACACTACTTCCTGCCAGAATGATACTTCTAACCGGGCATTGGCAAACTGTCCTGTGGGCCCAATCCAAACTTCTGTCTGTTTTTTTGGTAATAAAGTTTTATTGGCACACAGCCACATCCATTCATTTACATACTGTCAATGGCTGCTTTCAAGCTATAATGGCCCAGTTAAGTAGCAACAGAGACCTTATGACCTACAAGCTTGAAAATATTTACTATTTTGGCCTTTATGGAAAGACTTGCAGATCCCTGTTTCAAACTCTTACTATACAAAGTGTGCTCCGTGGACCGGCAGCTGATATCAGCATCACCTGAGAGTCTGTTAGAATTGCAGATTATCATCCCCACCCTAGAACTGCTGACTCACAGGATATGAGCCTAAACTGCAGGCTTCCATGGGCTACCGCTCAGATGCTGTGGGGGTAGCACATCCCAATCCTGTTGTTAAAAGATAAATTTCAAGACAGGTAGAATCATGACTCTACCTTTTAATCAGATACAAAATGAAGACATGTTAAGGATTTTATTTAATCCATGATTAATGAGGGGATTGGTGAGATATTACAGCAAGTTTGAAGGAGAAGTCGAAGCAGCACACATTTATATGGAGTAGAGGAATAATGAAGTGAATTTACAAACAGATGCAAGGGGTGGGGAAAGAAGTCAACTGATCCCCCACTGGACAGAATTTATTTGCATGCATATAAACAAGAATTATTTTGCATTACTATTAGTTACAATTCACTGAGTTGCAAAATAGCTCAAAGGCAGTAAAAGGCTAGAATCATTTAACCCCAAAACTTTTATGCATAGTTTTCCATTGTAGTCACCTAGCACTCTCTTCTGCTTACTCCAGATTTCCTTTCCTGCGGGGCTCGCTCATCTCCCCAGAGCAACATCAGGCCCAAGGCATGGGTCCCCGCTGCTCACGGGCTCCACAGACCCCTGTTCTCTCTTTTCTCTGGGGCCTCTCTCCTCCTAGCTTGACAGCATCTCCCTTGGTTAGGCAGCACCTCTTCAATGACTTGGAGTTTAGGGAAAAAGGGCCCACAAGGAAGACTGGCATGGAAAGATCTGCAAAGAATGGGGTCTGCAGAGAGAGGAAACATAAAGTAGCACCCCAATAAATTATCTGGCCACACTGAGATGCCTGTGGAAGAAAAGCAACTGGGAGTGGGTTCTTTCTAGAGTCCACCTAGTATCTTTACCCTTAGTTCCTATTGATCATTATGATCAATAGTTAAGAGGGATGGAAGGAGACCTGGCTCAGTGGCTCAACATAATACATCCATGATGACTTGACAACCCAAGGATAACAGAACTTCTGCCATTTTCATAAACACAAGTCTCACCTTTAACGAGCCTCGGCTCTGTGTTTCCTACCTCATGCCCTACAATTCCCTTCAGTAATCAAATGTCATTACCAAGTGGGGGTGGAAGGCTTCTTGCCTTACTCTTGCTAGGACCGCACTGCAAATAAAGTGCGTTCTCCTGAGGGGGTTCTGGGTCCTGTTGCAGCCTCATCTGAGTTTACTCTCCCAGGGAAGCTAAACTATCCACCCCTCCGTTGGCCCCCAAGGGCCCCCAACCTGATCCCTTTTTGCAGAGCCCCACTTTACACACCGTGCTGGACTTCCCTCAGCCAGTCAGGCCCCTGGGGCAGAGGGAGAAGGGGGAAGAGAGAGGGGAGGGAGCGGCAGGTGGTCCACAAAGGACTTGATAGAGAACGCCACATCGTGACAGATGTCATGGCAGGTGTAATGCAGAGCTGGCTGAGGTTCTGAATGCAAACGAGAAAGGAAGAAGGAAGGTTGTTTCCGAAAAGAGAACAAGTCAAGGCGACACCATTTCCCAGGGGACCCTGCACTTCACTCCATCGGGAACCACGGACCACGCATACAAAGAAAAGTGAAGAATCTCCCCCATGTGAATAATGATGTGCAGAAACAAACACATCTCAGAAATACCCCAGCAGCCAAGGCAAAGCGGGCTGTTTGGAATTGTCTGACTTAGCCAAACAGCACCTGGAAAAAGCAAGTCCTTCCAAGAAAACTCTGAAACCATGAAATTTCTAGAAAATCACTCACTCAGTTATAACCCTCAACTGTAAAGAACATGACATGAGAAAACCTGTAGATCCAACAGGAGGGAGCTGACGTTCACGGAGCTGCAGCTCAGGGACCACACTCTTCAGGTGTTACACGCGCAACTGTACTGAACCCTCCCAACAACCCTGTCGGGGCGGTGCCATTTTCAGATAGGAATTACTCTCCCATTTTACAGATGAGGAAACTGAAGTCAGGAGCGCAGGTAGCTAACCCCCAAATCCCTTAACAGGTTCTAGACCAGGTCATAAGACTTATGGACACGGAAGCACCAGCTCATTTATGTTTCCTGAACTTCGTAATAGGTTCAACCTAGACTCACAAGCAGTGGGAAATTGTTCCCCAAACCAGAGACCTCAGACTGTCTGTGCAGAGCACCCTACCCT
Source organism: Camelus bactrianus (assembly GCF_048773025.1). NCBI lineage: Eukaryota > Metazoa > Chordata > Mammalia > Artiodactyla > Camelidae > Camelus > Camelus bactrianus. Next base: position 7,684,311 of record NC_133555.1, on the reverse strand, counting down.
TGATTCCAAATGCATTCTCATTATTTACCAACACCCTTCACTTTCTGCTGACAGACAGAGGCAGCGTTTTAGCTATTCCAACCAACAATTTGGGAATCAAAAAAGTACATAATAACCAGTTTTCATCAGAGTGATGCTTTTTTGAGGATGCCAAAATAATCATTTTTTTTTTAGAAGTTAATTTATGGGAGTTTGCTGCAAGTATTAGTAATTGGTATTTTCTTTTTTTCTCCTTGAAAGTGTGTAATGAGCGTAAACTGTCGATAATTAATTACAAGAGAAAAAAGGCTCAACTGGCATTTTGCAGTCATTTTCTAGGGCTGATTCCCCTCCATTAACAGGGCGCTGGCAGCAGTAAAGATGTATGTTCTTTACCTGTTATTGTAATTAAGTCTGCTTAACAATGCTGCACCCCTATGAGGCATTAAAAGCCTGCTTGCTGAGAAGGCTGAATCTCTGGCCAAGGTCTGAGACAGTATGGCTAACTGAAGAGCTGAAAGCATCATCGTACTTCTGACAAATTTTTCTGAAGCCCTCACTTCGTGCCAGGTTCCACGCTAGACGCTGGGAACTCATTTATCCAAATATCTGAGGAGGGCTCACTATCTGTCAGGCACTTTTACAGGCATTAGGAACAGATGGCTTCCTATGTCATAAAGAACTTGATTGGCCGCTGTCTCCAGTTCCCAAGCGGGATCCTCTAAACCCTTGGAATTTCTGAAATGACAGGAGCGTCTTTGTTATTCAGGGTGGGCCCCTTAGACCAGCCCTGACTTCATGTAAACGAGGTGACTTGGCCGCTGGGTAGTTTAATCACGTGACTTTGCAATCGGGACCCTTCAGACCTCACTCTACGTGTCTCTTCTTTTAGCTCCTCCTAATTCACATTCTGTCACTAGACTAAAACGATAATCGGAAGTGTGGCACTTTCCTGAGCTCTGTGCATCATTCAGAGAATCATCAAACCTGAGAGGGTAGTGGGAACTCCCAGGTTTGTAGCCAGCTGGTCAGAAGTGAGAGTGGCCTGGGGACCCACCAACTTGCAGCTGGTGTCTAAGGTGGGGGGAGTTTTGAGGGGACTGTGCGCTCATTCTGTGAAGTGTGGTCTCACGCAGGGTAGTTGATATCAGGAGTCATTGCAGAGGGGAACAAGAAAAAGTCCTTGTCTTCATGGAACTTGTATTCCAGTAGATGAGGTGAACAAGAAGCACGGACAGGAGTGATCAGGGTTTCAGCAAGGGAGATGTGTGAAGTGAGGCAGGCAGAAGTGAGGGGAGAGGGAGGCGGGGTGAGGCAGGAGGGCGTGGTCAGGAAAGGCTCTCCTCACTTGGGAATGGAGACTCAATGAAGAAAAGGAAAAAACGGTGAGAAGACCCAGCCCCGCCCTTCTCTGATGACCATCAAGCAGGACCATTCAGAAAAAAAGGAAGGTAAGTCAAAATCAGCTCCAGAAAAGTTCTACTTTCTAAAAGAGCTACATGTAAAAAAATTGACCATAAAGTGTATTTTCTGCTACTTGGGGTACACTTTTCCCACTGATTTCCATTCTGAAATGACAGTCAGGGTATTAATGGACGATCTACGTGGACAGTGGTAGTCTGGACACAAAGAAACCTGAAGCCAGGAGGACATTACAGTTGAAACAAGGGTACCAGAAACTCTCAAGAATCCCTTTCCTCTTAACCAGTTTACTGGCGCTCTACCGCACTCAGACCCAGGGGTTCTCAGGCCTGGACGTGCAAATGAATTAACAAGGAATCTTGTTAAATTGGAGGTTCTGATTTCGTAGGTCTGGAACAAGCCCTGAGTTTCTGCATTCCTAATAAGCTCCCAGGGGATGCTGGTGTCACCGGTCTGAGGACCTCATGTGAACAATGACACTCTAGCCCAGCACATTATCCAAAGAAGGAAAATGAGAGTCACATATGCAAGTCAAATATTCAAGTTTAAATTTTCTGGCAGCCACATTAAAAGAAGAAACTAACTAAAAAGAATCTTTTGAAATGTAAATTCTGTATTTAACCTAGTATATCCAAAATACTATCACTTTAAAATCAACACAGAAATAATAATAAGCTACTTTCAATCTTGTGTTTGTATGAAGCCAAAAAATCCAGCGTGCCTTCTACACTTAGAGTACGTCTCCATTTAAAGTGACCACATTTCAAAGTGCTCGGTAGCCTTTCTGGGTAGGGGCCACCACACTGGTCAGGGCCGCTGAGTTAGAGCACAGCTCGAGCCAGTGGGCAGTCTCAGAAGAATAAGGCATTTTACTTAAAAACTCCAAGCTTTTGGCTACTGTTGTTGAAGCAATTAGATTTTATGTTTAACTTCTAATGAGCAAATCTTTAGGACTATGTAACAATTATGCCGATTTTCCAGCATCACTTGTACATTGATTTCCACCTTATTTATTCATATATACGATTTCCTATTCACATATATGAATTATATATGTGATATATAGTGTATATACAATGATAAATGTAGATTCTATATATGTAAGATAGGTAGATACAGATACAGATGAGGGTGCAGATTTAGATGCAGATAATAGATATATCAGCAGGTGTTACTCAAAGGATTGTTATGACAGTTTATCAGAAAGGAGTAGGAATTTTCACAGGAGTTTCCTCTTAACAGGGTAGCTGGACACAAGAAATGGACTTTTCCCCCAAGTGAATTCTGCTGATTGCTAGCCTGCATTAGCAAAAGGCAGCGGGTGACCACTCAAATCACCGAGCTTCCCAGCAATGCTATTAGCATCTTTCATCCGAGTCTCCCAAGCATATTAGGAGAACAGCTACAGCTCTGAAATGCCCTGCAACTCAAATAGTCCCAATTTACAAACGAACTGATAAGGCAGCCGTTGGCTGAGGGATTTGCTTCCAATCCCAAGACCCACTCTAGAGGACTGGTGATCGGAACCAGTGCTCTGGGCACCATCCACCGTTACTCTGACTTCCTGTGGACACTGCATTTTCTCCCTTCAATTGATTTCTCTAAGTCACCTGAAGCAATGGTCTGGTGGAGAATGATGTTGGCAAGAAGGAAGAAAATGAGCTGTTATGATCACTAAAATAATGATTTTTTCAGATAAAGTCATAGTTGGTAGTAGGTATCTTTGCACACTGGGAATTATCGATTACTCCAACAAGAGAAAATAAGGTTACAATCCAAGATAATTAGGCTTGGGCCAAAATAGTAATAATGTGTCTTATAGACCAAAGGAAAAGCAGATCTTTTACTGAATTGCCAGGGCCATTTGCAATAGGGTGGGAGAAAATCTCCAGTAGCACAGATGGGTGTGATGACCCAGCAAGTATTAAGCGTAGTATTCTTCACTGCCTGGTATTTCTCCAATTATGCACAGAGGCCTTTAGGCAGTTTCAGGCATAAAGACCTTTTTATTATTAACCATGAATTATTTTGAGCACTTACCTTGCCAGCCACTACAGTAAGAACTTTCATACATGTTATCACTGAATCCTCAAAATAATACTAGAAAGTACAAACTTGTATTAGTCCCATTTTACAGATGAGGGAAGTTCATCACCTTGTCTAAGATCACAGACAGAAAATATGAAAGACAGGATCTGAACCCAGGCCAGCCTGACTCCAGAATTACATGCCATAAGCCACTAGCTTATACCAGCCTTTTCAGCTCTAAAAAGCCCTAATGGTTTGAAATCATTCTTTTACAAATAACAAGCCATAACATGACTCTTAGAATTTCTACTCTTTGGTACTTGCTCAGCATTCTGTGGGCAAACAAAACCAATTTACTCCTTTTGCCACATTTATGTCTGGGTACATTGTGCTGTCTCTGCGCCATCTCTTCCCTGAATTACCAGATCCTAGTGCCCTTCCACTGCCCTTCAAATCTTATGAGTCCCAATCCCTTGACCATGTCAAGAACTCACCATCTACAGAGTTCCCATTTCGTTTGAATCAGCCCTTTTATATAACCTGGCACAGTGGAGGAAGAGGTTGAAATTATGGCTGGATGACTTGTAGATACTATGTAATCATGACATCAGAAGGCAGCAAGGCAGTGCACTTGCTCATTTAGGAAACTCTAGCCTCTGTGTTCTTCAATCTTCTTCCCCCTCCCGCCACAAAAAAAGGAAAAAAAAAATCAGATGGTAGATGGTCTGGTGAAATAAACCCATGAATGGTATCAAGAAGGAAAAGGGGGAAAAAAAAGAACTATAACTACTATATATAAAATAGACAAACAACAAGGTCCTACAGTACAGCACAGGGAACTATATTCAATACCTTGTAATAGCCTATAATGAAAAAGAATATGAAAAGGAATACACACACACACACACACACACACACACACACACACATACATATAACTGAATCACTATGTAGTAAACCAGAAATTAACACAACGCTGTAAATCGACTATACTTCAATTAAAAACAAGAATATAAACTCATAGGACAGCTGAAGCGCTAAGTGTGGTAGACTGCAAACATGGCCACTGATCTCCATGCCCTCCTGTACCCTTGTTCCTTGCAATGTGTATTTACAGTTCTTCCAATCAAAAGATGGAGTCTATTTACCTTCTTCCTGAATATGGTTGATACTGTGACTGGTTTTAGCCAAGACAATGGGTGTAGAAATGACATTATGCCAGTTTTGAAGCTAAGCCTAAAGCAACTTACAAACTTTCATTTAGTTTATCAGAAACTTGACTATCTGCCTTGTGAAAACCGCAGACTAACCTGGGAGGATATGAGAGACAGCACTGAACAGAGGTAGCTGGCAGAGGTGAGCTTATCTGAGATGAGCCAGTCCCTAGCCAACCCAACAGTTGACCACAAGTACGTGAGACAATGAAACCAAAATAAATACTCAGCTAAAGCTAGCCTGCATCACCAATCAGCAGAGCCACGGACTAAACAAACAGTTGCTGTTTTAAAGCCATTAAAATCTTAGGATGGTTTGTTTCACAGTAAATTGTAACTGGTAACATCATATCTACAGCTAACATATAATACTCTCAGAGAACTCTGTGCAGTATTAATAAATGCACAATAAAATAGAACGTAGCACAACAACGGAAAAACATCATGAATATCCTTTTTTAAAAAACAATATACGACTGGTGTTAGTATTCTGTTACCAAATATCTAAGAAAATGTAACAATCGGCCACATGGGACAAGAGGGAGAATTTATTTTTCTTTAAAGACCACAAAGACAGCCGTGGACCAAAGCATTATCTCGATAAACCATGTCAGTTAGTATACCCTCTTATATTCAAGAAGGTCCACACAGGTGGCCACTTGTAAAATATATAATGACACAAGGACATCCAATTCTGCCTTATTCTAACTCTACCCTTCTGTCCTGGTCAGTTGTTTAAAGTCAAGAAATTCCTAACAAAAAAGAATCCTCAAAGACATTAAAATAAACTGTAACCTCTCCTTTTGTCCTCATTTACAGATGCTAAGTTTTGATATCTATCACCCTTGGAAATTCTCTGGTGGGTATTCAAGATTTGTGTTCCAACCCTTCTGAGAGCTATTCTGAATCTCTTCTGTAGGGAGTATTCACTCCATTGGTCCCCACACTGAAAAATCTAAATGAGGGAATGACAGCGGACCCAGTTATTCAAAATTAATCACGGGTGCAGACAGAACACTTTCCATCACATTACAGGTTCAGAGGAAGGCAATTCCCAGTTGTACCTTCCAAGATTCAATGTGCTTCATGCACCTGTCAATCTTCCACAGTCTTAAGATGATACAGTGGCAGTATTTGGTACGAATGGTAAGGGATGTTAATCAGAAATCAAGCCAGTTTAGTATGTAATTGGCTAAGCTGTAACAATCTGGTAATAACCAATGGCAAATTTTAATTAGTATGTTATTAACAGTATGTTTGTTTCAGACACTGTAGTTACATTGGTTATAGAGCAGGAACTCTCTAATTAGACTCCCTGAGTGAAAATACTGACTTCAGCACTTACTAGCTGTTTGCCCTTGGACAAATTCATTGACGCCTTCATGCCTGAGTTTCCACACCTCAGAAGTGAGAATAATAATACTTTTCCAAAAGTTCATATGAAGATTAAATGAGTTACCAAAATTCTTTGTTTTTAATATGCTCAAGGCACTTCTATTTTATATACCATTTGGGGAAAAAATGACAGTGAATTACATACTAACTTTGGAAAGGTTAAATGTTGTGGGGAGAGAACATCTTACAACCAATGAGATTGATGTTTGCAAAATAGATAGTAAGTGCTATGTAAGTGTTGGCCAAAACAAATATATGCCGTGTTTCCAAATCTGAACAATGTTCACACCTTATTTAAAAAGAAAAAATACCATGGAATTCCCCCAATCCTGTGTTGTCAAGTTATTTTATAGAAAGTGCTATAAATATGAATAAAGAGAAGACTATGTAAAGTTCTTATGTTTCTAGAACTTACCCAACCCTGAAATCAAATTTATTAATAAGAATTGGGATAAAACTATAAAACCACTAGAACAACATTATTCTGTTATTTTTCTGGAAACCACATGAGCCCACAAAGTGAACATGGCACTGACTGCTGAGATACAGGCTCCAGAGAGCGTAGCATCCTTTAACAGAGCCTGCAGACAGACTGGATTCGCCTGCCACTCTTCTCTAGTCAAATACTCCTGGGAATTTGCTTTTCATAACTTAATGTCATTTGTCCTTCACTGGGAAGAAAGACACTATTGTTTTTATTCTCGTCGCAAAATTTTAAAAATTAAATTAGCATAACTTCCCACATATCACTTGAATACAACACATACATGGACTCTGATACATCTTCATAATCCTCAGTTAGGACGTGGGCATCCAGATGACCAAGAATATGAAAACAAATATATGTATATATATATGCATGACGGGGACATTGTGCTGTACACCAGAAACTGACACCTTGTAACTGACTAAACTTCAATAAAAAAATGGCAAAAAAAAGAATATGCTTGTTTTTTAAAGAACATGATAACAACTAAAATCAGAAATCAAAATTTCTCTCTCTCTCACTCTGTCCCTGCCTCTTTGTCTCTCTCTCATCTGTTTATCTATATATATTCTAGTCCTCAAGCACATGTCAGCACAGGATGCTTTATCATTTCATGAAATGAAAAACAGGAATATAATGGACTTTGGAATCAAACTTTAGAATGACTTCCTATATGTGATCAGGACAAAATAGGTAACATCTCAGTTTTAGCTCTTTCTTTCTACAACAGAAAGATCACAAAGATGAGTATTATTAGCAGCTTTTGGGTGGCAGTGTTCAACATCCCTCAAGAACTTGGAAAGAAAGTAAGATTGACCTGTAAGTGTTAAACTGAAAAACAAATGCAAAATGGATGAAAATAGGTCAATGAAAAGTGGTATTATTTGCATACTTGTCTAAGAAGAATTCTTAATGTCCAGGGAATAAAAGAGCAAAGAGGGAATCCCTTCCATAATCACTGTGCAGTGATTCTCCACTCACCAATTCACTAAATAAACACATGCCACTGAGTCAGAGTTAGATAACAGGTCCCCAAGTTGGCTGGTCCTATAGTTAATGGGAGTTCCTGCTCACTCCTGTATGATTTGGCCCCAAAAGTAAACCTATACTTGTATGGATAAACATAATCAGCTCCAGTGCTACTGGGAAATGAGCTGCTATGTCATCCTTTAATAGGATATACAACTATGGGGTATTCTACAAGCAACTTAAGGGATACCCAGTACTAAGACGCAATAGTATTTCCCTTCGAACTTAAGAACCTAACCCTCACTAAAGATATAGTTCTGTTGAAGCTAATGAAAGGGAATGGCCTTTAGAAGGTGGGCAGCTTTGGAATGGAGGGCAAGGATGGTTCACTGAGCCCTACACTGTCCCAGGAAGTAGAGTTCAACCTGATGGGCTGCCTGAGAGCGGTCGACCTGTCTTAAGGAGAGGATGCATCAGGCTGTCGTAGCCCAGTACCTTAGCCTCTGTATTCATGTAAGTCGATCCCCTGTTGCATCTCAGCCTTCACTTTTGGAAGGAGGTGAAGCAATTGTCCAAACAGTTTGTTTTTGCAGGCGGGCATCTATGGGGAAAGCTATCTGGCATCTTCTTGAGAGTTCATTTTCATCTCATTCTTGTGGTCTTCTTTAAATTGAGATCACATGTTGAAAGATGGGGTCCCTCTAGGGGTAAACGACATCCACTTGAATTTTCAAGTACCTAAGACTGAATGTCCAATGAAGGACTGTGTGTAGGGGAGAACCCAGCGAAACTACAAATACCATCTTTAGGAGACAGCTGGCTGTGGGCTGTGGTGTCAGAGGAAATTGGATTCAAACCCTGGCTTCAACATTCAGTAGCAGCATGACATTCATTGGATGACCACTTAACCTGTCTAGCCTTGGTTTCCTCACATGTGAAAAATGGGTAACAGTAACAGGTACCTACCACCCAGGCTGTAGTTTATATTCAATGTAATAAAGCTTGTAAGGTCCTGATCACAAGATGTATCACAGAACAAGCACTCAATCAACATTAGGACGTGGTAGTGCTGGAATGACTAAACTCTCCCTCCCACACGATCACCATGCCCTGTTGAAGTAAGTTCTTTTCTCTCCTGTTGTAATTTCTACAAAACCACAGGAGCAATATTGGCCATCTAATGAAGTTCCCATCCCAGTGCCTGGCACATTGAGGCTGCTGAAAAAACTGCAGCTCCCTGACAACGGTAACTCAATACTCGGACGATTAATCTTATCACTGAAAGACACATTCATCCTCTTCCTATTCTGAGAGTAAACCTTATTGAGATGAGGATACATTTTATGATAATTACTATAATGCATTGTTAACTTAAATGCAACATCATTAATTCTATCCAGGACCCTTTCCAGACTTGTTCTTTCAATTAGTATTGTAGATACTGAACTGAAACTCAAAATGGATTTGAAAAAAAAAAAAGCATTTCAGTAGACTTCTGAGAGAGGGATGAATGAATCTGTGTTAAGCATTCCTCACATTTCTGGGGCTGTATTAACTCATCCATTCTTCCCAGTACAAACTGAAGTTGATACTATAACTTCACTTATTTTACAGATAAGGAAATAGAGACAATGAGTTTAAGTAATCTGTTTAGGGTAGGGTTACATGTAAAGGTTCAGTGGATGAATCCAAGACTGTGTCAAAGGCTGAACCAATTAGCTAAATGTGGCTGGTGGGACTGCCACGCCACATTTTTCTTTCCTTATATAAATGTTCACATTTTACTTGTTTGAACTTCAGCTTCTTCTAGAACATCATGGAAATGGAAATGATCAGAGCAGGAATCTTCTAGCCCAATGGTTCTGTAAGGCTCTGAAAAAGTACAGTATGCATAACTATCAAATATTTCAGGCATCCCTCATTTCTGTAGCTCAAGTAACTTAAAAAGAAGTGAAAGGAAAACTTCAGAAGCTAAGTCAAAGTCAAGGAGTCTGTCCTGTTAGCAGATGACTGGATAAAGAAGTTGTGGATGGATGGATGGATGGATAGACAGATAGACAGAGAAATAGATAGGGATATAGATATATACAATGGAATACTACTCAGCCATAAGAAGTGTGAAATAATGCCATTTGCAGCAACATGGATGGACCTAGAGATTATTATACTAAGTGAAGTAAGTTAGAGAAAGACAAGTATCATATGTTTTTTAAATGGAGACAATGGCACGTGTTGACGAGCACGTGGGGAAAGGAGAAAGCCCACAGAGTGGTGTGTGTGTAAGCTCATACAACCATTTCAGAGGGCAAGTTGGCAATTTCTACTTGAATTCCACTTCTAGCTTGAATAGCCTAGAGCAGCTGTTACAAACATGCACAGGGAGGCCTGTGCAAGTATATTCATTACACAATGTTTAAAACAGCAAAAAAAAAAAAAAATCAGAAAAATATAATTGCTCATAATTAGGGGAAAGTGAAATTTTAAAGTTTATTCATAAATTTAATTTCATATGGCAATAAATTCATGAGGTACATGCAACCACATGAATTAACCTCAAAAACAGAACGCTAACAAAGAGCTGGTTGCATATAGCATCATAACATTTACTTCACTTTTAAATTATATGAATGCAAAATAATACTATATATTGTGTACAGATACTTGCATGTAGTAAAAGTATAAAAACATACCCTATATAATACATATAATTTTTTTTATTTTTATATTTATAGATAATTGATAGTCACTACCTTGAAATAGTTTATACCTTGGGAAGAAGAGAAGGAAGAATGGAGAGGGTAAGCATTCCACTGGGTGGGTGATACATGTCTTCTTTGCCCACTTTTATGTATGTCTGGGCTAGTATTTTTCATAACAAAACAAAGCAAAAATATTTCTTGAACTTAAAGGTCCTACCAAGATAATCAACCTAGTTCATAAACAATATTAAAATGATTGCAAAAAAATACTTAAAACTTTTTCTTCTGTCCTTATAAACTGGTTTATGCCCTGGGTGGGGCAGGATTTAATTAGCTCCATCTATTTATGAAGAATTACAAAAAAGATAGAACCCAAGTGCTGATTTAAGAGATGACAAAAAAGAAAAAATACGCAGCTTAGAATAGATGAGATATAGTAAATTTTATATTTTAAAAAATTTTACATACTTATTAGGCATAAGAAACTCTTCAGAAATTGCCCCAGGATTATATTTTTGATTGATGCAATATATGACTTAATAATATAATTAGAGCATATATTGGCTGGTGTTTTTCTTTATGTCTCAGGATGGTGTAAGTTTATTACAAATACCTAACCTGACAAGATGACCTTAACGATTTATTCATTTGATCAGTGATGCACTTTTTTTTAATAGTTTTACCCACTCATATTTTTGAAACAGTTGGCTCTGGGTCCTACGCTCCCCTCAGCATTTCATATTTACGTGGGTTTGGATTGAAGTTACAGCATGAGATGCATCATTGTTCAATTTAAAAACAAAAGACCGATAGCAACTCAGCTGCCAGCCTTATTGTTGAATCTGCCCCTTACCTATCAGACTGCAGAATACAGCAGCAGACTATGGAGTTACAGTTCTTCACGGCTCTACAAACTTCCTCTGACATCAACATGATTACTTCCTGGGAAGCTGTAACGTTACGCAGTTCTCTGAGCTTCACAAGCATTAATCAGCAGCTCGGATTCAAGATCTGACGTGTCAGCGAATCCTCTTTTAAAAATGGATATTTCCTGGAACAGCTGGTTTAAAAAAAGAAAGTCATGTGGTTCTCCAAAATCTTCACAGGCCTTTGGGGATTTTTAAAAAAACTCCAGGCTCTCTATTTACTTAAAAAGATTGCTAAAAATCTCAAATGGTATCAAGAACAGCCAGAGAAGTAACAGGTGTGCTTCACTTCATGAAAACCCGAATTCTCAAGATTCATAAAAATAAGATGCTTAATTACAAAGGGAGATTTCACTATATAAAGGGTTTTAACTGCTTGTTTTAATGAAGAACATTTCTGATGAATTTAAATGCAACGTGACTTTCCGTGAAAGCTCTAGCTTACCTTGGGCTTCTCCTTATTCCCCGAATCAGTCAGCCTAATGAGCTTTTCTAAAATAATAATCGGATAACATCATGTGAATCAATGGGCTTACTACCTTCCAGAAAGAATGTGGTCTACGGTTTTCCCATTTTTAGCAGACCAGCCAAGAACAGAACAATTCTCCCAATGAAAACAAGTAGAAACTCTGGATAAAATATTCACTGTATTGAAAAGCAACCAAGGCAACGAGCACTGTGGTGTCAAGACCTTCCGAGAAGGGAAATATGGAAGTGGTCCTGATGCTGGGGAGAGCTTTTTGCCTCATGGCATCTTCCAATCCAGCCCAGCAGGCTGCAAGCTGATAATGGTAGCAGTAGTTATCAATAGGGACATAAAGCTACCAGATACCAGAAATGGTCATAAAGCAGTAGACGAGAGGCTGATGTTGAAAATCAGGTAATCTCAAGGAACTGAGGAACAGAAACTGGAGTTTAGGGACCACCAATAACATGGGGCCAGGTAAACAGCTCAGACTTTCAGCTGAATGTCTAAAGGGGTACACCAAAGACATACGGGCTAAACAGAAACAGACTAACACCCACAAAGACTAGAATCCAGCTGACACCAGCTCAACCCCTAACTACACTGAGGTGGATGTCCCTAATTACACTGACTGCTGGACGCAAAATCGAATCTCGTCTCAAAGAAAAGAACACCGCCAGACCGTTGCACTCTCTTTCCAACTCTTCGCACCCATAGCTGACATCCATGTATTTTTTTATTTATTTCATTCAGCTTAGCAGGAGTCACGACTAAATGTCTAAGAAACAACAGAAAAGCAAGGCGAATGGCTAAAAATTCAAAATAAAATAAATAAGAATAAAATGAAGTTAAATAAAATACAGGAGATTCACACATAGGGATTTTTAAACAACTGTCAGTCTAAAATTTTAGAAGATATGATAAGGATCTCAGGAGGTAACTGGAATTTCTTAAGAAGAATCAAGTGGAAATCATGAAACTGAAACACACAATAACTGGAATTAGAAAGAATTAGTAAAGCTAAAGAGAGAATTTTAAATTAAGAATTTGGTCAGTAGAAAATTCTAAAAGCAAAGCATAATATTTTAGTAAATACGTAGTAAAATACCAAAAGACTAAAGCAAAGAGAGATTTTAAAAAGATTAAAAAATAAAAGACACATGGGATTCAGGAAAAAGCTACAGTATATATGTTATTAGAATTACCAGAAATAGTGGAGAGAAAATGTTGTACAATATCTGAAGAGATGTAGAAAGAATTTTTTTTAATAGCAGAAAGGTATCAACCACAAATTCTAGAACTGCTACAGTCACCAAGCCAGACAAAGATGTAGAAAACTGTATCTTGAGTCCTCATAGTAAATGTTGAAAACAAAAGAAGGAAAAACAAATCTTAAGAACACTATTCCTGATCCATTATCTTCAAAGGACCAACAAAAAGAAAGATAGTTGAATTTTCAACAGAAAAAAACATAAGTCAGAGACAATGGAGTATGTTCAAAGTGGTGAAAGAAAAGAAATGCCCAACTAGAATCCATGCCCCATAAAAACATCCTTCAAAAGTAGAGGAAATAAAGATACTTTCAAATAACTACAAGGAGGGAGTCACTCAGCTGCAAACCCACACCAAGAGAAAAACCTAAAGAAGCTCTTCCAATGGGAAGAGAAGCAGAAATAAAAATATGTGGACAAATCTAAATAAAGACTGACTGTATAAAACTACTATAATACATGGAGTTTAATATTAAAATGAATGAAATAAAAAGCAAGGGGGTTAAGTGAATTTAAAGTATCATAAGGGCCTTAAATTTTCGAGGAAATTTACAATACCAGCTTACATACTTCAATGAGACAAGTACACATTATATTCTCTGGAGTTACTACTAAAGAAATAACAACAACAACAAAAAAACTACAACAGCTAGGGAAATCGGTGAAAGAATAAAAACATACGTAAGTATATTAAAATATACAGAGTAAGCAGCTAACGCTGAAAATAAACAGTAAAATTATTGGTTTACATTACATGTCAGCACTTAAGTGCCAATAAATTAAATACTTCAGCTAAAAGACAAATATTGCCAGACAATAGTAATACTGATTTGAAAAACTGAACAGAACTCTATGCCTTAAAAACAGACACATGATAAACATAAGGGTGTGGAAAGGTTGAAAATAAAAGTATGAAAATGATATATTACATAAAACTAACTGATACGGATGAACTGTGTCCATAAAATTCACATCTTAAAGCCCCAGTCCTCAATGTGACTATCTTTGGAGATAGGGCTTTTAGGTGGTAATTAGGGTTAAATCAAGTCATAATCTGATAATATTGGTGGCCTTACAAGAGGGGACATGTAGTGAGGAAAGGCCATGAGAGGATGTAGCGATAAGGCAGTTACCTACAACAAAAAGAGAGAGTTCTCACCCAGCACAACCCCTGCTGGCACCTTGATCTCGGATGTACAGGCTTCACACTGTAAGAAAATAAAGTCACACTGTTTAAGCCACCTAGTCTATGGGATTTCATTATGGCGTCCTGAGAAGACTGGAGAAACTCAAAAATGAGTTTGATGCATTTAGCATCAAAGAAATTAGACTTTAAGACAAGAAGAAATTATTAGAGCAAACATGGGATAGTGTATAATGATAAAAGTTGCAATCGTTATGAAGATCAAACAATTTTCTCTTAAGTAATAACATCAAAATATATAAAACACAATTTGACAGAACTAAAAGGAGAAATGGACAAATCTGCAATCATAGAAAAACATTTTAATATACCTCTGAGAAACTGACAGAATCTGGAGGAAAAAATGTGAGGATACAGATCTGAGCAGCATAATTAATAACACTGACCTAGTTGATATATAAAAATACTGCACTGAACAACTGCAGAACATAATTTTTTTTCAAGAATACAGGAAATATTTACCAAAGTTGATTATATATACTCGTGAAAAAAAGCATAATGAATTTTAAAGTATTGAAGACATGCAGAAAGTTTTATTAGCCACAATGGAACTGAACTAGAAAACAATGGTAGAAAGATAAACAGAAAAACTCCAAACATGGAAACTAATCACTTCTAATACTAGAAAACATTTTGAATTGAATGACAAAACTATGAGTGACAAGAAGCTGCATGATTCAACGAAAGCCATGGCCTAAGGGATATGTATAACTGTAAATGCATAATTTAAGAAGAGGAGGGACTGAAAACTTGGAGCTGAGCATTCATTTCAAGAAATAATAAAGAAGCTGTCTACATGGAGAAACTGGATTCCATGACAAGGTGATCAAAATGAACATCACCAGCTAGAGGCAGGTGAACACCTTGTGCCTCCACATGTAATTCTCTGAGAAGGACCCAACTTCGCTTAGGTAACTTGAATCTCACCATGAGAAAACATCAGACTACCCAAAATGAGAAACTTCTATTTAAAAAAATAGGAATCATGTGCTTTTAAAATGTCAGTATCTCAGTCACTGCTGGTGGAGATGCAGTTTGGTGCAGCCGCTGTGGAAAACAGTATGGAGATTCCTCAAAAGACCAGGAATAGACTTACCATATGACCCAGGAATCCAGCTCCTGGGCATATATACAGAAGGAACCCTACTTCAGGATGACACCTGCACCCCAATGTTCATAGCAGCACTATTTACAATAGCCAAGACATGGAAACAGCCTAAATGTCCATCAACAGATGACTGGATAAAGAAGTGGTATATTTATACAATGGAACACTATTCAGCCATAAAAACCGACAACATAACGCCATTTGCAGCAACATGGATGCTTCTGGAGAATGTCATTCTAAGTGAAGAAAGCCAGAAAGAGAAAGAAAAATACCATATGAGATCGCTCATATGTGGAATCGAAAAAATAAAAACAAAAACAAAGCATAAATACGAAACAAAAATAGACATAGAATACAAACTTGTGGTTGCCAAGGGGGCGGAGGGTGGGAAGGGATAGACCGGGATTTCAAAATTGTAGAATAGATAAACAAGATTATATTGTATAGCACAGGGAAATATATACAAGATCGTATGGTAGTTCACAGAGAAAAAAATTTGACAATGAATATATATATGTTTATGTATAACTGAAAAGTTGTGCTCTACACTAGGATTTGATACAACATTGTAAAATGATTATAAATCAATAAAAAATGTAAAAATAAAATAAAATAAAATAAAGCTTCTATGAAAAAAATAAAATGTCAATATCATAAAAGACAAATGCTATGAAACTATTCCTATTAGAGGAGACAAGAGATGTGGACAGAAAATATATTCCTATTATTAGATTGGGTTTTATGCTGGAGGAAAAAGCAAGTGCCACAATTGGACTGAATCAATCAACAAAATTGGAATTTTCGGGCAAATCAGCATATTCTGTCAATGTTAAATTAACGAAAGTTGATAATGTATGTAAGATAACAGTTCCTATTCCTAGGAAATACACACTAAGGTACTTAGGCACAAATGCCCATGCTGTATGCAACTCCTAATTTGACTGGAAAAAATATCATTCACATATACAGAGAAAGAGAGAGAGAGATGGAAAATGATCAAGCAAGTAAAATCAGATAAAGTGTTAACAAGAGATGAATCCAGGTGGAGAGTATTGTGGCTGTTCTCTGCATGCTTATGATTCCAAGTTTGAAATTATTTCAACTAAAATGTTTCAGAAAGGTTAAAAAGGTCACTATTTGTAGATGATAGGCTGGTAGACCAAGAAATTTTAAAAGACTCTGCAAATAATAATGTATTTACTAATAATCAAATACATATACCTACATATACAAAAACATAATGTTGAGGGGAAAATATATGTAATACATATTTCTATATGCCAGGAACAAAAATATTCTTTTTCTAGGAATAAGAAGAACTTTTAGCAACACCAAAAAGCTCTTCATCAAATAACTAAGAAAAAAAATCTAAGAAAAGATATGCAGGGTATCTACATAGTAAACAAATGAAAATCAACCTAAAACAAAAAATAAAACATTATTTAGAGAAATAAAAGATCTAAATAAATGGCGAGACAGGCCAGACCATGTTTGCTGACTGAAAGATTTAACATTGTGATGATGTTGGTTCTCCTCAAACTGACAGTTATTAAATAGTTACAGTGCAATTATGATTAAAGTGTGGCAAATTCAGGTTTGTGGATACAAGCTGAAAAGGTGATCCCACTATATTGTTATGCAACATGTTTCAAATTAATTTTCAAGAATAAAGTTGGTGGACTTATGTTAAGTGAGGAGCAGACATAATGCTGCAATAATTAAGATACTATAGAGCTGGTACAAGTATGGACAAACGGACCAATGGACCGGAATCCAGACATCAATCTATACATAGCTACACGTTTAACTTGCATTATAGAGATGTGAAGAAAGGTTGGCCCTTTGGATAACTATGACTAGGTCAGTTGGCTATTCCTACGGAAGTAAAACACCTGGATTCATAACTCCCTATCTCTATACACAAGGTCATTTCAAGATGAATTGTAATATATAATATTTTCTTGATGGAATTGGCAAAGATTTCTTACACAGGACACAGAAGTCAATAATCATGGAGAGGAAGATCGTGTATTACATTAAAATTAAGAACTACACTTATCAAAAACACCATTAAGAGAGTAAAAACCCTAATGAAAGTGTGGGAAAATATATTTGTAAGACATAAAACTGTGAAGTGCTTATATCCAGAATATGTACAAAATTTTTATGAGCAAGAAGAGAAATATCAAATCCAATAAAATAATGGGCAGGAGACGAATAAATACTTCATAAAAGTAGGTATTCAAATGGCAAATAAATATAAAAAGATTCTCAATCGTATTAGCCATCAGGGAGATGAAAATGAAAACGATACACAACTGCACACCCACCACATTGGCAGAAATTAAAATAGATGACCAGTGTCAAATATCGGCAAGGATACAAACACTGCTGGGGGAGTATAAATTTCTACAATCACTTTCAAAACCATGTTGCAATAGTTATCTGCTAAAACCAAACACAGGGATACCCTGTGATGTCCTTTAGTATATACACAGAAGAAATGCATATGTAAGTTCTCCAGAAACTGTGACTATTCATAGCAGCACTATGTGTAATAATCAAAATCTAGAAACAACTCATTATGGTATTATAAATTATGATAAATTCATAGCATCATAAATCAATGAAATTAAGTGCCCTAATACGCAACAGGAATGAATCTCACAAACACAGTGCTCAAAGTACCCAGGCACAGCAGAGGGCATAATGAAATTTTTACATTTACAAAAGGTTGAAACTAATCTATGGCATTAAAAATCAGGATAGTAGTTATCCCTAGGGAGTGAGAGGTGAGTGAAAAGGAGAGGGTATATGTCTAATTTCTGGACTGCTGGTTATGTTCCATTTCTTTATCAAGATGGACATCACAGGAATATGCTTTCCATCTTATAATTTCTCTGTACATTCATGAATTCTACAAAATACAAGTGCATGTGTATATCTGTGTACACACACATGCAGACACAGAAAACCTCTATACTGCCCACCAAATACAGTATATTACTGCTAACAGTCAGCTCAGACCAAGTTTTGCTGCAATAAAAAATGACCCCACAAATCACAGTGGCTTACAACAGCAAACCTTTCTTTTGCACTCATGAATATATTGATTGTGGGTTGCCTTGCGATATGACACGTGTATAAAAGAGCAACAGCAGGGACATAGAATGGCTCTTAATATTCCACTCAGATGCAGAATATCCCTTTGATCTAATAAAGCCCTATTTGTTTTTGAGACAAAGATAAAGGGCAATCTGCTCTTATTATTGACATACTAAGTATTTTCTTGCCCTGATTTATCCTCTCATGCTTTTATACAGTCATCCCATAATAACTTGGAACACAAAGGAAAGGAAAGATAGAAGAGTTTTGAAAGTTTTAAATGCATTCAAAGTAAGATTCACTGCGACTTCACAGGGGACACATTCCTCAGAACATCCAACAGCTGAAAAATGTTTTCATATTCTGTTTTTAAACATGTAAGCTGCTTCTGGTTTCCTTTCAGGGTCATTATAACTGATACCAAAAGGAATAACTGTCAAAAAATATATCTGTCCATTTCAAACTCATATTCTAACTCAGGACTTGTTGGTCTGTATGGAATTGAAATACCCGTGCTGTCAAATATATGACATTCAGCTAACCTTACAGAAAACTGCTCCTTTCTAACAAAGGGATTCTTACCCCTCAATTCATGTTTAGCCTTTGAAGGATATAAGAAATATAGAATTCCAATTACAAGAGTGTGCAAATGTACTTCTGGGGGGACCTAGTGTCCATGACTTTCACTTGGTTCTCAAAGGGTCTGTGACATAAAAGAGATTATAAATCACTATTCTACTTTTTTCCCAGGTTTATCTAGATGTCATTGATATACAACACCGTGTAAGTTTAAGGAGTACATGCGTTGATTTAATACACTTAAATATTGCAAGATGATCCCCACCTTAGCGTTAGCTAACACCTCCATCATGTCATATAATTATCATTTCAATATTGTGATATGAATGTTTCAGACCTACTCACTTAGCAACTTCACAGCATTATTAGCTATTATCATTATGCTGTACGTTTGATTGCAGAACTGGTTCATTTTATAACTGAAAGTGGGCATCCTTTGTCCA
Source organism: Camelus bactrianus (assembly GCF_048773025.1). Classification (NCBI taxonomy): domain Eukaryota; kingdom Metazoa; phylum Chordata; class Mammalia; order Artiodactyla; family Camelidae; genus Camelus; species Camelus bactrianus. The sequence goes on along the minus strand of NC_133555.1, from coordinate 7,665,016 downwards.
ATATCTCCCCATCTCCGCAACCCTCCACCCCTGGTAACCAACACTCTACCCTCTCTGAAGCACTATTCTTAAAGGAAAAGAAAGAGACTAGGATTCTCACTATGCCACTATCAATTAATTTTTCTTCGACTTTATCTAAGATATATGCATAGGCAGAGAAATGACCTCTGTCCACTTACTCCTATAAAGCTAGATGATGTACTAAGTTATCAGAAAATGCGAGGTAACTGCCACACAGTCATTTGTACTGTCTTCAAGCAGAAGAGTTAGGATGCTGTAAGAACAGAGTATTCGTCATGGGGATAGGGAATGACATATCCTGAGCATCTGCTCTATGAAGGGCCAGTCTTAGGCACACTGACAATTGTCACCTACTTTTAATTTTACAACGAGCATTTTACAAGTAAGAAATCTGGGACCACAGAAGTGAAACTCTTCATCTAAGGAACAGCGCTCGTGAATTGCCAAAATGAGATTAAAATTCAGTCTGCTTCTGAGTAAGTGGAAACCCTGGCTGCATCTGAGTGTTATACAGACTGTTTTTAAAGGAGACATGGAGTAGGGGGAACCCAGACAGTTGTTCAGGGCCATCATTTATGCTGACTGACAGGGCCACTAACCCGTGAGTAGATACTTAAAAAACATAGGGAAGGGCCTTTATTTCAAATCACTTTTCTCAAACGTGATAATTTGAGAGAAATAAAATAAAAATAAAATAAAAAAATAAAATTTTTATATCATTTAAAATTACAATGTAGCCTCTAAAAATACCTAAAGATAATAATAAAAAGATAAACTACCAGATCAGAAAGCAGGTTGAAAGTGGAGACAGCACAAAATGAGTTAAAACCTCACTGAGTCAGTTAACATGTGAAACAGTAGAAAAACCATAGTTAAACTGGCTAAAAAATTACTAAATAAAAGCCTATATTAGGAACCGCCAAAGAGGTATCATTAGACACAGCAGGAATTCTAAGAAACAATTCTCCTGGACAGTTCTATGCTAGCCAACCTAAAAACACAAAATGGACACGTTTCTAGAGAAATCTAATTTAAGAAATCTGAATCGGGAAGGAAAAGGTGTCTGTCACAAAAGCTGAACAAATATTTAAACATTCTCATCAAAAGAAAAGAATAGGCCCCGATCTAGTCATATGCGAATTTTAATGGAAGTCTGGACTATTAATTCCAATGTACATGTGCTTTTGCAGACACTCAAAAGAGGAAACAACAATAATTATTTTGGTTAGTATGATCTTTTTTAAAACCACTCTACTGAAGTATGATTGAATGCAAAAAGCTGCACAAATTTAATGTATACAACTTGATGAGGTTTGAGATAAGCATACACACGTGAAACTGTCAAAATTGCCACCAATGTCATAAACATATCCATCACCACAAAAAGTTCCCTCACTCTATTATTATTATTTATTAATTATTATTATTATCATCATCATCATCATCATCATCATTTTGTGGTAAGAACATTTAAGCTAAGGTCCACCCTTTCAGCCCATTTCACAATATACAATACGCAGGCTTTATGCTGTACAATAGGCAGTAAGCGGAGGAAGTAGGACTCTGTGACTTATTCGCCCTGTGTAACTGAAACTCTGCACCTCCCACCAGTACCTCCTCATTCGTCCACTCCCCCAGCCCCTGGTAACCCTCATTCTACTCTCCACTTTGATGAGTCTGACTATTTTAGATTCTCCATATAAGTCGGGTCATGTAGTGTTTGTCCTTCTGTGTCTGGCTTATTCCACTTAGCATAATGCTCAACACATTCATCCACATTATCTCAAATGCAGGATTCCCTCTGTTTTAGGGCCAAATAATATGTACATACCACATTCTCTTTATCTATTCATCCATTGATGGACATTTAGGTTACCTGCATGTTTGGGCTACTGTGAGCAAGGCTGCAATGAACCTGAGGATGCAGGTACGTCTTCAAGTTCTTGATTTTGATTCCTTAAGTTAAATATTAGAAGAGGGATTGCTGGGTCATTTGGTAGTTCTTTTTTTTAAATTTTTTGAGGAAACGTCATATTTCCCTAGGGCCTGGACTACTCTGCATTCCCACTAACAATGTACAAAGGGTCCCTTTTTTCCATATCCTTACCAATACTGGGCTCCTTTTTCCATTTATTTTTTTAAATAATGCCATCCTAACAGGTATGAGATGGTATCTCATTGTGGTTTTAATCTGCAATAAGTAATGAGAGAGGAGATATTATAACCAATGCCATGGGAATAAAATAGATCAGAAGGGACTATCTGAATTTTTATACACCAATAAATTGGATAACCCAGAAGAAATGGATAAATTCCTAGAAACATACAACCTACCAAGACTGAATCAAGAAGCAGAAAGCCTGAGAAGACCAGTAACAAATAAGATCAAATTGGTAATAATTTAAAAACATTCCCATAAAAGAAAAGTCAAGGACTAGATGGCTTCACAGGTAAATTCTACTAAACACTTAAAGAAGAAGTAATACCAATTCTTCTTAAGATTTTTCAAAAAAAAGAAGAGGGAACACTTTCAAACTCATTTATGAGTCCAGCACCACCCTCATACCAAAGTCATACAAAAATATCACAAGAAAAGAAAACTCCAAGGCTATATCCCTGATGAACATGGACACAAAAATCCTCAACAAAATATTAGCAAACCAAATTCAAGAGGACATTGAAAGGGTAATATAGCATGGCCAAGTATCGTCTTGATTATAAAACCAGTCCTGAATAACAAGATGGAGGAAGGTTAAAGGCCAATCTTACTTATGAACATGTTGCAGGATTTTTTTTAATTGGCAAAACGAAGCCACCAGTGCCTATAAAACGTTAAATATAACATAACTAAGTGGTGCTTATCAAAGGAATGCAAAGCGAGTCTAACGTTAAAATCTCTCTTAAGGAAATTTACTCTATTAACAAAATGAAGAAAAAGAATCACATAATTATCTCAATAGAAGAAAAAAGCATTTAATAAAACAAAATTAATTCATGATAAAAAGGAAAAAGCAAAACGAAACACTTACTACAGTCAAAATAGGAAATTTCTTAACCTGCTTGAAGTTAACAATATCAAAAATTAACCTACAACAAAACTTAAATTGTTTCATTCTATTAAACCTAAGGTACCATTCATTATAAGATGCAGTACAAAGAAAAAATGCTACGAATTGAACTATGGCAATCTCTGACTGTTAGGCTTATGACACTTGAGTCACTGAAATGTGGAAAATCATGTACTTTAGAATTCACAAACTATGGTAACTGTGAAATATTAAAAGCACTCTCTTAACAATTAGGACTACAGTAAGGATGCCCACCAACACTTCTTCTATTCTCTCCCTAGTGAAGGTCTTCGTAGTGGGTTGAATACTGTCTCCACAAAATTCATTTCCTGGAACCTCAGAATATGATCTTACTTGGAAATAGTGTCTTTGTAGGTGTAATTAGTTAAGCATCCTGAGAAGAAATCATCCTGTATCCAAGGACTGGTGTCCTTATAAGAAGAGGAGAAAAACAGGAAAAATCAAGTGAAAGCAGAGGCAGAGACTGGGGTTATTCTGCCACTCAGGAGTGCTAACGCCACCAGATGCTGGAAAACCAAGGAAGCATTCTCTCCTAGAGTCTTCAGAGGGTTCAAGACTCTACTTATACTTATGCACTTCTAGATTCCAGGCTGTGAGAAAATGAATCTCTGAGTTTTAATCTACTCAGATTGTGGCATTTGTTATGGCACCTATAGGAAACTAACACAGTCCTTTAATATACTTGCAATATGACAAGAAAATTGAAAATAGGTAAAAAAGATTGGAAAGAAACAGATCATTATTAATCACAAATCATGACTATATGGAAAACAAAAAGAGAATTATGAAAAATTATTTTATCTGAAGAGTGAGTTTGGTAGAGTTGCTGGATATCAAATTAATATATCAAAATCAATTGTGTATTTATAAAATAGCCACAAAATGTTAAGAAGTGTATTTTCTACCATCTTTTTAAATGATGCCATTTGTAATAGCCATAAATTTATAAACCTCCTAGGAATAAATATAAAATATATACAAGAATATGTTTTGAGAAAATTATATACCTTTATTCAGAGTTTCAATAACTGGCGAAATACACCATGCTCAGAGGTATTAGGAGCAGCATTATTAGGAAAACCAAACCTATCCCCAAATTAATAAGTAAATTCAATTAAGTGTAGTGAAAAGTACATCAGAGTTCTTTGCACAGCTTGACCCGCTCATTCTACAATTTACATGGGAGAGCAAAGGGCCATGAATAGCCATGTTACTCCTGAAAAGAAGAGTTGGCTCAGAGAAGAGGCTCATCTTAGTTCATATTATGACTCATTATAAAACCATAATAATGTAGACAATATAGAATCAGCAGAAGGATAGACAAATAGAGCAGCAGAACAGAATTAGAGAATCCAGAAATAGATACATGCATATAAACCATGTACAAAACTGAGAGCAAGCATTTAAGAAGATTTATGGCAATCTGGATCTGCCACGACATCCAAATGCATGATTTCATAAGTATAGGTTTGTAATAGATTGGGAATTAAAACAAACAGAAAACTGGTCCTCCACAATTTCCTTAAGTATTGTCTTAGAGAACAAAATTGGAATTTAAAAGTATTCCATAATCCTGAATAATCAGGCAAACTGATGTTCCCTAGATACACCAAAATAGACAGATTGTTGCAAATCAAAATGAGCAAAGCTGGATGATGACCAGACAAGTTTCAAATAACTAGGTCGGGGTGGAGAAAGATTCAGAGGTCAGAGTGGACCGCAAGCAAACCTAAGCCCGATGTGTGTTGACCAGGCTTGGGTTTATGCCCTCACAATTTACCCACACTATGAAACATAAACATGGAGTCACAGACACTCTGAGACCCCGCTGTGGGAAAGCCAGTTACCATGCTGTATCAGTCCCCTGGACAGACACCAACCATTGCGCAGCTCCAGGGAAATCAGTGCATATTCACAGATTTCTACAGTGGTAAAGCTGGAAGGGATCCCACAAGTCAAGAAAGCTTTATTCTATCGCTTTTTACAGCAGAGAGGCATACACCGAGGTTAAAGAGCTAACCCCAAGATCACCTATGGCCTGGCGAGACGAGCTGAAGCTAGGACCTCAGTTTCCTGAGACATAACAGGCTTCTGCTTGCAGCTTGAAGAAAATCTCCAAAGTAGGCAGCCCCATTTACCCAATACAAAACAAAACTGCCAATGGCCTTAATGGACATAGAACCATACTTTGCAGAACCCTCAAATCTTAAAGGACTGTCCCACCAACTGGGGAAAATACTGCCAACTCTGGCCCACCTATAGCTTCCCATCTTCAAGTTCAATGTGGAGAGTTGATTCAAACTGTATTCAAGGTAATGAACAAGGCTACTCATGTCCATCAAATTACATCATCTTGTCTTATAAGTTTTAACAACATGAGTTGTTAAAGTCTATGCACTGATGGATTCAAATCATTCTTTTGATCAATTATGGGTCCTTCCTTGTCTCTTTCTTGTGTTGACAGTCAGAAGAATGATCAAGAGAACCATGAAACCAAGCCCAGCAAAGCCACATTTCTGAGAGAAGGCATTCTCTGAAATGTAAATAACTAGCATTAATAGCAAATGTAAAGCACTTAACTCATTGTGACGTCTTTAAAATCCATTTACCATTTTAAAAAAATTTTGTCCTCACACATATATTATGAAGTAAGAATTATCATTTCTATGAATTTCAGTTTCTAGGGAAACTGACTGATATTCATAGAAAATAAGTACTATAAACTTAGAAATCCAATCCCAAATTGAGAGTACTTGCTACTATGACATACAGTTTCATATTAGAAGATCTCAGAAACAATTTGCAAGAATAAAATCTGGAAACCACAATTTTTAGTCATTTTGATGGAGGGACAGGGGTGAGAAAGACAAAAGCTTATACTGCAGAATACACTTATAAGTAGAAGGCATTCCAAACCTCTGGGGTGTGCCTAATCTCTTACATCTTCAGATGGTTCAAAAATATTATAAGAAAAAAGGAGCACAAATTCTTACTGTAATTTACTACAGACCTAGAAGACACAGCTAATAGGGAGAGACCAAAAGGCAATGTTGATATGGGCACTAGAAATTATGTGAGACCAAGAGAAATGTTTTGGGGTGAGTAGATGAGGGAAAAAGCAACTTGGTTATTTTGTATCCATTTATCCATACTCTTTACCATGTGACTTGAAGATTCTCCCACAAGAGACGGAATAAGTTCCCTTACCCCTTGACTTTGAACTTGGCTACGTGACTTACTTTGGCCAACAGGATATTAGCAGATGTGATTCAAGCAGAGGTTTGACATGTGCATTGGGGCTGTGTAATAGCAGAAGCATAAGAGAACTTGAGAAGATCTGTCAACAGGTAGCAAATGACTGTTAAGACTGATTCTCAGAAAGAACTCATGGAGCGATTCTAAGCCCAATCCACAGTTAGGAGCCAACCATCAGAATCTGTCCAGCTGAGTCCAGCCTAGATCAGGTAATTACAGTCAACCTGTAGGCCCATGAAAATATTGTTTATTGTTGTACATCACTGAGTTTAGGGATGATATGTTATGCAGCATTATTGTGGTGAGTGCTAGCTGATACAAAGGCTTATCTATGACTTCTTTGGAGAAGCACAATAATGCCATTCCAGAGAAATTATTCAGAATAGTTTAGATATCATGTTTTACTAACCCAGTTGTTTCATGCATCCATCCCAGAATGTTGTCTGTCTATTCTAGTCCTGACAATTGTGTTATAAATGGGTTCCAGGCATTTATTTCAAGAAAGATAATAAAGTCATTTATAAATATCCAACTAAGAAGCAGTCAGAACAAAGTTTTTCAAATTCCACTTGCATCAGAACCACCTGCACATCGTGTTAAAATAATTCCATCTGGTGTCCACGCCAGGCCTCCTGAAATAGAACCGCTGGATATGATACTCACGAATCAACATTTAAAAGTTACTCTAGTTTATCTTAAGTATAATGAAGTTTGAGACCCACTGAGTTAAAAGATTGTCCAACCTCCTCATTCAGTTAAAACACTTTTCTGAGTTATAGGAGGTAATTAAAAGAACTTTTCAACTTTAAGGTAACACATACCATCTAGAGATCTTGTTAAAATGCAGATTAGGATCGAGAGGGTCTGGGATGGGGTTGACGATTCTCTGTGTCTAACAAACTCCCTCAAGTGATGTTGATTTTGCTGGTTCTGAAGACTACACTTTGAGTAGCAGAGTGCTAGATCACATGCTACAAGATAAAGTAAAAGTAAACTGAATTTGAAATAAAGCATAAATTGAAATGGAAATGGATGGAAATGTGAATAGTGATCCATGCCATGTGATGAAATGTAAGGGTTGTAAAAAAAAAAAAAAAAAAAAAGTCACGTTGTGGGTGGAGAGTTCCCAGTTCAAGTCCTGCCTGTACTACTGCTAAAACTTGTTTTGTGACCTTGACTCACATTTCTGGGTGTTTGTTTCCTTGTCCTTCAATATGGGAGATAAACCAGACCATCATTTGTTATTCATCTAATTCTGATTTTGGGAGTCTCAGGTTCTGGTTGTCTATTTTGATATCTGATGTTGATTAGTAGCTCACTCAAAAAAAATATATATATATATAAGATTCAGGAGATGCAATCCTAATGTAAAGCAAAGGTTACTATAAATAAACTGAGCAGTCACTTAAACCTCTGAAAAGGAGTATACAATTTCATGATCACTCCTTCCTCGTACTACACAGCATCGTTATTTTTTAAGACAGATTTTATGAGTAGACACTAGATTGTTATGAGAATCTATCATCCCCTGGCCTATTCTCTTCAACTATCAATTCTGCCAGTTTGGACTGTACTGGACCCAACTCTCTCTCAAACAGCAAATCTATTCTTAGTGTTTCCCTGGGTTCAGTAGACTTAGAACTCCAACCTGTAGGAACCTCATCACTGAGTATTTTCACCGTCCTTCTTATCCAAGTTCAGGGTGGCTTGAGGGCATAGAACTAAGGGGCAATGAGGCAGGACTGGAGAGGAGGTGGGTGAGACATAGGCTTAGTTCAGTGTATGTGGGAGCACTGAGGTGTCTGCTGGGTCCTGAGCAGAAGAGGCGATCAGGTAATGAAAGACGATCGCTGCCATCAATAGGCTCACACACACAGCCACACACACATACGTATGTGCATGTAATTAGTACCCAACACAGCAGAGTAAAGTCCTGGGGAACTTTATCTACATGCCTACATGATATGTGCTTTTAAGAGGTCCATGGAGGAGGTCTTTTCAGTGGTATTTGGGAAATGAATCACTGAATGGTCCCTAGATTTACTCGATCCATCTCCCAAACTATTCATTTGTGAACCGATGCCAGATTTTTGCCACATCTATTAAGCAACAATATTATCAAATCAATAGTTTTCTTAAAATCGCCTCACTCATTGCCAGAACATACTTCAAAAGAAAACTTTCTAACCAGTACCAATGGCCACAAATAGGTAACTATAAGAACAAACACAATGAAAATAAACCAACTTCATCAATTTCTAGTTAAATGCTTTTGCCTACTGAAGGATCGGAGCTTGAGGCATGCTCTCTTGTCTGAGAAGGGAGATTCACCAGTGTTAAAGGTGTTAAAGACACACCAACAGCAGAGTTTTCCCTCATGAAGCAATTAGAAATACTGAAGGAGAAATGAAATAACAAGACAATGATATTACAAAGTGATACAGCATTATACATTTCCATTTCCAGAGATATCATGAGTGGTACATGGCCCATCCCATGGATACACACAATGAGAAGAATCAGGGCAATGTTTCTAAATTGTTTTCATCACATCCATGGGCACAGATCACACTGTACATTAAAAGCAATGCCCTATAAAAATAAATGGAAAAAGAAAAAACCCAGATCTGTCTTTCAGATAGATGACACTGATTCCTGCTCTCCGAGATTATCTTGCCATTAGAAGTAAAGGCTTTTTTCTCCTTCATTTCTTAGAATCTTTATTTTTCTTAGGTTTGACTAAAAATTTTATATTTCTTAAGAGAAATATACAGTCTTACCTATGGAAAAATAGTTGAGAAATATTTAGACATCAAAAAATTCTAAAGGCCAAGTCACAGTAACTAGAGATGACCTGTATTCACTTTATATTCTAAATCTAAGTCAGCTTACACACTTGCCCTTAACATGTTCAGCAATACCTTCATGACTGAGAGGTGAGATTCTTTTGTCACTATATGCTCCACATATCTACTTCTGTACCCTGTAACTTCTCTTTCCACATCTCTCAAAAGGAGTTAACCAAAAAACACTTCACAGGGAAAGTTTCACTGGAGGTGGGACGGGGGACTGGCAATTGATCAGGACCTTGAAGGACAGCTACTGCTGGGCCATGTGGACATATCTGCACAGGGCATGAACAAAGCCAGGGAGACTGAAGAGCACAAGGCATGGGCCAGGGGACGTTACAGCCGAGGTGGGAGAAGAATTCGGGGCAGACCGCATGAATGCCATGCAAAGAAGCTTGAAGGTCACGTGACAGGCAACTGACAGGTCATTGAAGAAAGAAGGGAAGAAGAAAGAAGGCAACTGTCACTTTCTGAGGACTTGCAGCTGGAGGTCTTCCAGCAGGCAGTCAATAGCACATAAGCAAGATCATCAGGACATAGAGTTTCCGTCTGTGCATCAAGAGGCAGCTTGGGAGGTGCTCGATCGGCTGCCAATGGCAAGACTCACTACCACACAGAACCAGGAGCAAAAAATGTTACATTTTCTTTCTTGCTTTTCCCCTTTTTATTGTCTAGTCTATTTATGAAACATAATAAAATTTTTTAAAAAACTTGAGGAATTTACAACCTAAAACAGATACATTCTTCTTCCCTCTGAACTACAAACATTCCAGAAGTCACGTGTGTCAAAGGAGGAGGACAGTTTGGTGGATCACTCTCAGTCCTTCACCAGACTGACCCTAGAAGAATGAACGCAGAGCCTTAGATAGGTCTGCCCTCAGAGGTCCTGGCATGGCCACCCGTCATCTAGGAATGATGCTTTTCCACCTGAAGGCAGAAAACACAGGGAGCCAGGGTGTAGACTCTTGAGTGAGAAAGACCTAAATTTGTGCCTCATTTTCATCTGCTGTAAAATGAAGACAGAAATTGCACCAGACCCCCACGCTTTATGATGGATGAGAGTGATAAGTAAATAATTCATGTTAAAAACATAGAACAGTGTCTGGACCATAGAAAGCTCTTTTGTGATGTAATTTCACTGGTTAACCATGTTAACAGATCGAATGAGAGAGAAGAGGTTACAGCATTCCTTCACCTGCCAAGGGCTAGGCTCCTCGCCCTTTCCTTGTACACCCCTCTCGCACAGCAAATACCAATTTAATGTTATCTGTTTGACTTCTGAAACCTCTTGTAAGAAACCACAAGAGAGGTTTTATTCTCTGCAATCTAAGTGCCAATTATCATAGTAGATCAACAGAGAGGCTTAATACCTATTTGTTAAACACTCATTGATAATGGCAGCAGCATCTCAATAATTCTCTGTCCTCATCCAAGCTAGGTGTACTATGGAATAAATTTTAGCCTTTAAGGCCTCCAAGTCTTCTTCCTTAAAAAAAAAAGTCATGATTTGGAAACAAGCAAAAATAAGCAAATGGTACTACATCAAACTAAAAAAACTTTGCATAGTGAAGGTAACTATTATTGAAACAAAAAGGTAGCCTACCGAATGAGGGAAGATATTTGGAAATGATATGTCCGGTAAAGGGTTAATATCCAAAATACACAAAGAACTCATACAACTCAACATGAAAAAAACAACCCAATTAAAAAATGGCAGAGAACCTGAACAGACATTTTTCCAAAGAAGATGTACAGATGGACAACAGGCATATAAAAAGTTGTTCAACATCACTCATCATCAGGGAAATGCAAATCAAAACCACAAAGAGATATCACCTCACGTCTGTCAGAATGTTTATTATCAAAAAGACCATAAATAACTAGTGTTGGCAAGGATGTGAAGGAAAGGGAAAACTTGGGCACTGTTGGTTGGAACATATGTTGGTGCAGTCATGATGGAAAACAATATGAGGATTCCTCAAGAAATCAAAAATAGAACTAGCATATGATCCAGCAATTCCACTTCTGGGTATTTATCCAAAGAAAATGAGAACACTAATTCGAAAAGATACATGCACCCCCATGTTCACAGTAGCAATATTTACAAAAGCCAAGACAAAGAAGTAACCCACATGCCTGTCAATAGATGAATGGATAAGGAAGCAGTAGTGTACATACATGCAATGGAATATTACTCAGCCATAAAAAGAACAAAATCTTGCCATTTTGACAACATGGATGGACCTAGAGAGTATACCATGCTTAGTGAAGTCAGGCAGACAAAGGAAGACAAATACTGTATGATTTCACTTACGTGTGTGATCTAGAAAACAAAACAAATGAACAAACGTAACGAAACAGAAACAGTTATAGATACAGAGAACACACAGATGGTTGCTGTGGGTGCGAAGGAGGAGACAGGTGAGGAATATTAAGAGGCACAAACTTCCAGTTGCAAATTACCTGACACGGATATTCAACATGCAGTGTGGGGAATATAGTCAGTAACTATACAATATTTTTTACAGTGACATACTGTAACTAGACTTATTGTGGTAATCATTTTGAAACATATAGAAATATTCAATCACTAGGTTGTGTAATAGGAATTAACAACAACAAAAAAAGTTTCATGATTTCCCTAAAAAAAAGCAGAGTGAATGTTAATAGATTTCTTTGGCAGCATTTGATAACCTCCATAGTATTAAAAAAAAAAAAAAAGGATATTTTCACTTCTAAATATCTTTTGACAGGTGACTTCACTTACACAACCACAGCCATCCTTGTGACACCGAGCTCCTGCTCAAAGGGTAGTGCTGGGTCAGAGAGGCGAAAAGCAGGTGCCTGATTTGTCTGTGTCTTTGCAGCCAGTTCACTGATCCTGGGCAAGGATTACATACTCCAGATTGTCTTACTACTGTCACAGGTGAAAGTTATTTTTTAAAACACATTTGCACTTTGTGATTATAAAAGAAATCCTGCTCATTGCAGATGATCTGGAAAAGAAGGGAGACATTTCAGCTGCATATAATCTCAGAACACAGGGAAAAATCTTCCTCCTGCTAACAGCCTGCTGTATTTCCTCTCCAGTTTATATATATGTGCATATATATATGGATGCAAAATTGTTCATTTTAACTTGGGCTTATTTTTAAGATTTAAAAAAATTCATTTGCTTTATGTGAATTAGGCAAGGTATTTTTGTTGTTGTTGTTGTTTTCCCCCATGTTGGGGAATAAGGTGATTTTTTTCCCACCTCTGGGCTGGGAAGGCATGAAACTCATAGTCTTGCAAGGGATACAAAGTCTGATTCAACCCCAGGTTCAAATCCAGAGAACAGACTGGGGGGTTACTGGTAGGCAAACCCACCGCTCTTGGAGGAAGGCCATTTCCTTGGGTGAGGCTGGCTCTACTGATATTTCCAACAGAGAGCAGTGTGACTTAGCCACACTCCCCACACACATTCACTTATGTTAATGGTAAATTGTGCCAAGTCAGGATTCAGGACAAACCTGGACCTATGACATTTTTTAAAAGCAAGAGTGAACAGAGTGAGAATTTGCCCCTCTGGGGCCTATCCGGCAACTGATGATAACTGTTCCCACCATTTGGGCCCATGCTCTTTGACAAAACCAGTTTCTTCAGTTCTCTAACATACTAAGTAGTGCAACAAATTCTCTAAAGGACAAATGCCCCTCAGACCCGAGCAGGTCTCCCTTGCTGGGACACGGATGCAGGTGTTGAGCAAATGGCCTACGTTGGGCCTATGCCTCAACCTGGGTCTGTGCTATGCTATTAAAAAAGGAATTATTTTTTCTTGGGATTGTTTATTTATCTTTAAATGGAGCAGGGTCCTATGGGGCCCAGGGAAGACCCCTCCCCCATGTCCTCTGCCAGCCTCTTGTCTGTAGAAAAACTTTAGTCAAAGAGTAAGTTTAATCAGAGAAATAAGAAAATACAGGAACAAAGTGAAACAGTCAAGCAAAAAACAATAACAATAATAGGTTAGTCATTAAAGTCAAGGGCCTTTAGCGTCTCTTCAAGGGCCATAGATAACATTCTGAGCCATGACCTTCGAGCTGCTTTGTAGATACAGACACCCCCACCAGGAGGAATAAGCTAACTACAAGATGCCACACTACAGCCACGACAGAAGCTGCCGCGATTCTGAGAGCTGGCCTTAAAGAGGCGGGAACAAGCCAACCACGGAACTAAAGATTAACTGTACTGAAAACCATCAAGATGACAATGATCAGACCACTGCATGACTAACTTCAAGATGACTGTCCGAGCTGACTGCCCCGTTCCGCATGTAGCCCCTCCCTCCACCCTTACACCCCTGAAACTCCCCTTTAAAAGCTCTTGCGCACTAGTAGGCAGTGGGGAACTGGCCTTTGGACGTGAGTCTGCCTTTTCCTCCAGATGCTGGCCTCTGAAATAAAGCAAAATTTCCTTTCTATCAACACTGGCCTCTCCAGTGTTGGACCTCGAGCAGAAAACAGCTGGACTGGACCTGAGTTTTGGTAAGAATCTATGAGCAGAGAGCTTTTTCACTTCCTTTAGGCAATGTTTACAGTGACACAAATTCAAGGCTTCCAAACATCTTTTCAACAACAACTGAGTATGAATATGGCTGACGTGACCATTATTGCCAATGCTGAGTAATTAGCTGGTTTCCAGTAGGGCTGGGTGTAATGGATTTATACTGGACTAGGAAGGAGAATTAAGGCGGGTAGACAAAGTCATGGAAAGACTGTTCCCATGTGAGAGAAGGGGCTATTCTTGAAGCCTCAGAATAAATGCTGGAAGTACTTGCTGGGTCGGAACTCACCCATTAGAGTAGAGGATGGAAAGAAAGACAAATGAAAAAAAGGAGAGAATATTAGCATCTACTCTACACCTGCACCCAGGGCACTGTGCTAGGATTTGGATGGTGACAATTATCCCTCTGCCCTTAAACATTACGGAGGAAAGTGATCCTCTCTCCTCTCTTGAGATGTGACATCGTAAAGAGCTGATTTTGAGCCTAAATTCTACCTTTGGCTACCAGTGTGGCCTTGTACAATGACCTATGTGACCTGTGTGTGTTTCTTTCTCTCTTTAAGAATCTGATAACATTTTATTTTTTTTTATTATTATAGCAGCTTTATCTGTCATAGGCTAAAGCTGGAAACAATACAAATGCCCATCAACAGGTAAACAGAAAAACAAATTAGGGTATATTCATACCAAGGAATATTACTCTGCAATAAAAAATAATCAACCATCGATGCAAAGAGCAACATGTATGACTCAGTTATGCTAAGAGAAAGACGACAGACAAAAACAGTCCATACTGTATGATTTCACTTATAGAAAATTCTAGAAAGTGTTAATTAATCTACATCAACAGAAAGATTAGTGGTTGCCCAGGGAGGGAATGTTTAGGGGAGAAGAGCAGGCTGGATTCCAAAGGGGGATGAGGAAACCTTTGGAGGGAATGGATATGTTTATTACCCTGATTGTGATTATGGTTTCCTGGCTTTCTATTTATTTCATGGCTATGTGTGCTTCTTTATCTATAAAATAGGCATTCTATTAGTACTTGCCTCGCACAGAGCTTTTGTGAAGATCACTGAGACATACCAGGCAAAGCCCTCAGCACAGTGTTCAGGATTCACAGGCAATATTTCTAAATTGTTGTCATTATGACTTTCCTTACTTTAAAGAAGAAGACCTTCGTCTCAGAGAAATTCACTGATTTCATTTGGACACACCCATGTCCATGATGTTATGTGCTCACACAAGTTAAGCTTTAGCAAAACCGTATCGGGCAACGACTCTGCAGCCTGTTTCTCTGCAGCCTAACTTAGAGATGCTGTTTGGAAGCGGCAGCCTCCCGGGCTTGTCCTCACGGCTTTACACCATTACAGAGCTTGACATTCAGAGAAAGAATTGAGCCGTTGAAGGCAGTCCACTGTTCCAAGCGGCTACAATCTTGTTCTGCTTTTGTCATTCAAACACTAACTATACCTTCCAGCTCCACGTCCTGTGCAGCGCCGATCAGTATGCCTTCCACAGCCTCGTGGCTCATGAAAATGTTGAGCAGATGAAGCCCCACAGGGCATCTCTAGAGCCCAGCTTTCCTCTGGTGCAGCACCAAGTCTTGGCACCTTATTTTACAAATGAATAAACAGGTCTGCAGAGTTTAGGTGTCTATTTCGTACTGCATGGCCACTGAGTAGGTGACCCAGAACTCTTCCCTTCAGGTGTTTATTAAAGGAAGAGTTTTTTGTTTTGTTTTGTTTTTATAAGTAAAGGAGTAAAAGCACCAGTCAGCATTCCTTTCTTGGGATAACACCTAATCAGAAGAAAGTATCAGGCAGTCAGAGTGTGGACAGGCACCGTGCAAGATGCCAGGACAGAGAACAAAGGTGCACAGGTGACTGGCTCCTGCCCTTGGAGAGGCTGTCACACAGTCTGGGGAAAGGGTAGTTGTTTGGTTTTGATAATTCTTAACAAGTCAAGATTGTTATCGTTTATAAGTAAAGTGCCAGGATTTGCAAGAGGGAGAGAATTCCCTCCAAACGCCTGCTGTCTCCTTGCCGCTTCCCAGAATGCGAAGCAGCAGTGGGTGAACCAGCAGTGGACCGATCGGCAGGGCTTGCAAACTGTGTGCGAAGCCTGGCTCTCCCCTGGCTCTCTATAGACAGTTCGGGTCAGACGGTCTTTGCAGAAAAGGTATTTCCAGTGAGGAAGGAATCCGCACAGTCTATAGACGTTTCCACTGTAGACATCTGACTCTTATCTGCTGGGATTACAGAGCCACACATTTACCAGTGCCTCACCCTCAGCCCGTAGAAAGGCAACTGGGAGCAAAGCTTCCAAATCTCTACTGAGCATCAAAGCGGTGCCTTTTAGAGGGCGCACTGTGACTTAATAATCAAATGCGTGTGGTGGGCACATATAGGAAGCATTCATTCCCTAGGACCTCACACGGTCCACAACTCTGCTAATTTAAAATTAACATTTGTTATCAAATAATGACTTCTTCCTCTTCTTCGTCATCATCATCATAAATCATTAATAAATAGGAAAGGAGTATATCTATTTTTCCCAGAGCATAAATCTGCAACCATGACACGACATCTCTGTTATTTTTCTAATTCCATTTCTGTTTTTTCTTATTTTGTTTCAGCATTCTCTCTTATTATGCAATCTGTTTGCTCCTCTTGTAACACCATGCCACATCATACATAACTGTCTTATCAAATTCAGCTTCCAACCCAGGCTTACTAATTCTCTCGATGTATTTTCCCCCCTTTGGATGTATTTTCTAATGCTAAGATTAATGCGACCTGTAGATGACATAGTTATTTCATACAATAAGACCATTTTATTTTAATAGTCACTGCTGTTCTCATTTAAGCATCATATCTCTTGCAGAATATTTGGTGCACATAAGCCATAGAACGTACGCACAATTCCAACAAAGGAGACTAAGTTCTTTCCATTTCAATGGCTCAAGTGGTAACACCCACAAGGTAATGACATTAACATGGTTCAAAACTTCTGTGGGTTGACAGCTTTGGAGTTTGGAGATTCTGTCTAAAAAAGAAAAAACTAGGGCTATGTCTTATTTCAAATTTGGGGCATCGAGAGTCATTATAAATTTCTGGAGTTAAGCTAATTTCAAATGTGTATCATTCACATCTTTATGAACAGCAAAGCCACTCTAACGAGGACTTGGATTAAAAGTGCTATTACAAATCTGAGCAGCCAGGGTCATCTACAGAAAAACAAAAAATGCCAGTGTTCCTGGCTGCTGCCTTGGGTGTGTGTGTAACCCGGGGCTGGGAGGAGGGTCGGTCGCTACCTGCTTCAAAGTCCACATCTGGGAGGATGAAGATCTCAGCTACCCATCCACTGAAAACCCTAAATGGCAAGTTCCTTTTTTGAGTGAAATCCTTCTAGATTCTTCTTCCCAAGCCACCTTCTGCTCTGGGTGGGCCAGTCTGATCTCAGTGCCTCCCAGAAATTCCCTGCCTGTTCATGGCTCTGTACCCAGGATATCCCTTCTTCCTCCCTAAACGTCTCCCACTGCTCACAACTCGACGATTGAGTCCCCTTTCACTGCAAGACTGGCTACCCACAGTTCACACCAATATTACCTCCTGCAGTCTCTTGGCACTGGAGCACAGTATGTCTCACCAGTATTCCAGCCTTTCTGGCATATTAAATAGGTGAGTAAATTAAGAAATTTCTCCAATACATCAAATTATCTATATCTGGTTCTGGGCAAAGCGTGTCACTCAATACAAGATCATAAGAGCTCGTTGTTAAATTTTCAAGTACACTGTGAGACGGTGATGTCACGTGGATAGCTTGAAACCAGCCAGGTTGAGAATATTTATACCACAGAAATTGTTAAGTGCTACAAATAACCCCACCCTTCAAAATTAGTGCGGGTTGATAAATACGTAACAATGGGCCATCATTTACAGATGTTAAATTTAAGGACTTCATTATCTGCCTGCCTAGGTTTGAATACTACTTGACCACTTTCTAGCTACATGACTATATAAAAGTTATTAAATCTCTCTAAGCTTCCTTCTAAAGCAGTGTCCTTACTTATTAAATGGACAAATCAACAGAATCAGCATTACAGCGTTGAAGTGAAAATAATCAAGCACCTGTGCACTGTGGTTGGTAGGATGCCTGACGTAGTGCATGTCCTTCAACAAGTGTCAGCTGTCATCATTGTTGTTGTTGTTATTATTATTATTTTATAGTGGTTAGCAAGAGGAGAACCGAAACTTAAAGCTAGAGTCAGTGTTAGTTAAATATACCTTAGTCAGTTTTTATTAATATCTATTTTTTAAAAAAACCAACAAACATCAATTCACAAAATTCTAAGATATTTTTAAGAGCAGAAACTGGGTTTGCCGTACCACAAAAGGATGGTAGATAATATTGAAAACTTAGATCCAGCTACCATTGCCATAACCCACCAGCTGTGTGACCTCTGGCAAAGCTAGTTTCTTAATCTGTGAGTCTCAGCCTTCTCATCTATAAAATGAAGATCAAAAGTATTTACTCATAGCATCACTGGGAGCATTATGAATATTATGTAGAAAAAGCGGTCTGCACAGTGCCTGGCTCACTGTGGGTACCTGGTCATGGCTAATCTCCTTCTCTCCTGTTTCTTCCATAAGAAAATGAAGAAAGTCTACACACCAGGTAAGCTTTGTGAACTTTTCATAAAGCTCCACTCTTCATTATTTGTCCTTAGGTCCTGATTTCAACTAGATTTGTTTTTTAGGACTAAGAGGTAAAATTTGAGACAAATATGATCTTTATTGCTAGTAACTGAGAACTCAGAGAGGGAGACTGATGTTACCAAGAACGGAAAATTGGAAAGTCCAGAGGGTGACTTGACTTGGGAGAAATGATGATGAACTTGGTTTCAGACATACTAAATTTGAGCCAAGAGGGCCCTCTGATCTGGGTGAACGGAAACATAGGGAGGGAACTGAGAAGAGTGAGGGTTGAAAACGCAGATTTCCGGGGCATCATCAAAGAATAATTACTACAAGGAGGGTGGAAGAAGTTGGGCGATGAAATGCCCAAGGAGAATTAGAGGACAGACAACGGTGGCTGCAGGAGCACGCCCCACTCGGAAAGGGCAGGGCAGGAGAGGAGAAACTGCTCAGAAAAACCAAAGGCAGACACTTAGAACGGAGAGAGCCTCTTCACGGGGAGAGTGGCCACAGTGGAGGGCCGTGCATATGAGGCTGTCTGCATGCCCCCAGGTGCTCACCTGTAGATCTACCAATTTAAAATATCCTGGGATGGGGTTCCAGTCCCTGGAATTTTAAAGCAAGAGTTGGCAAGCTTTCCCTATGAAGGGCCAAATATTCAGTAAACATTTCAGGCTTTGTGGGCTTTGTGATTTCTGCCACCACAGCTCAACTCTGCTAATACAGTGCAGAAGCAGCCATAGAAACCTATGTAAATGAATGGTTGTGGCTGTGTTCCAATAAAACTTTATTTATAAACAGGCAGCCCTCTGGATTCAACAGAGCACTCTAGTTTGTCAACCCCTGTTTTAAAGGATTGTGAAAGCCACGGAAATAGAAAGGTTCTAAGAGGTCAGGGGCCACATTCCTTTGATTCTTTACATAATCCTAAGAGCCTAGCAAGGTAACTGGCACAATCCAATGCGTCCTTTTAAACTGAGGGTTTACTAACATGGAGAAGTGTTCTGAAGAACATTTACACTGTAGTGTAAAAGACCCGTAAATAGTTTTTTATCAAAAGCCAAGACACACATACATTTTCACTGGCACCAAAGCCTTGAGCTTAAAAGACTGAAGATGAAAGATTAGAACTGCAGATTCAGCCTGCAGAGATTTGTGGAGAGGCAAGGGAAATTTTCTGGAAACCCTATGAAAACACCAGGCAGGCAGGAGCCCATTTCAAGAAGCTTTATAGGGTCTCAGGGACCAAAACACATGAAAACTCCAGAGGCATCAGAGGCACAGGGCTGTCTACAAGTCCCAAATCCTGGAGACAGATATTCCTTCTTATTTAGAAACCTTTGCAGCTGCCCTCTCTCCAGCCACTCATAGTGTCTCAGAAGAGGGCATTTCAGCAAGACACACAGAGGTATTCACCACTCAGCAAGAACCAAACTCAAGAGATGTAATTTGATTCATATACACAGACCATGTGGTATTAACCTTAAAAAAAAAGTGTAATAAAACATGCAATGGATCCTGGAGGTATCATACAGTTTTCATAGGAGATGATGATCTTGGTCCGTGATGGACCCTGCTCCTCTCCGTCCTGAGGCAGAGAGTCTATGTGGGTGACCTGACTTCTGCTGAACATGGGGGAGTTTTGCTGTAGCCCTTAGGCTGGACAACTGATAGTCCTGTCTTTGTTTAGATTCTGATAGTTGGAAAGACCTCCAGTTGCTGATTTATTTAAGCTCATAACAATGAAGTTGCATGTGTCTTGCAATTTGCAAGCCCCTAGTCCTCACTTCCAGCTTTATGGCTACTAAACTCTCAGCTTGAAAACATTCCATTTCAAGAGTCAATGTGCATGTCCTTGGCTAGGGTTTGCTGGCTGGGAGCTGAGCCTCTCTGCTAGATCTGAGAATGCACTGCTGTATCAGCCTCACAGGCAGTTCTCTCTTACCTGGGCAAGACAAGGGGTCCAGATCTTTGCGCCCTCATCTGACGAGCTCAGATAACAATGGATGCTGAGAGCTTGTGCCCTGAGTCTCTTCTCTGGCTCACTTTCACTTCCATGCTGAGCCCAGCTGTTCGGGCAACAGAACGCCTCTGGGCTCTGTCAGTTGTCCAAGGACTGTGTCTTATTCACCTTCATACCCCAGGAGCTGGCACTCCAAATGCTGACTGAGCCACCAATGAGACTAGAGCGCCAGCCTGAGGCTGCCTCCTCCAGGCCGCTCAACTGCCTCTAAGCTCCACTCTCACTAGCCCTTCTACGAGAAAGGCACCGCCAATCTAAATAAAAAAGAAAAACAGTTCCTGATATTCACAGGAAACTAAAGTCTCACATAAGCAGAAAACTCCTCCAAATTAGAAGCCCTGAAAAATCTCCAATATTAGCCCAAGTTTATTTTACTTAGACCCTTAGATTCTCGTCTCTACGATAAGTCATCTCAGACCTCTGCCCAAGGTCTCACGCAGTAGTTTATTAAATGAAAGAAGTTTGTTGGATGGATGGATGGATGGATGGATGGATGGATAGACAAACAAGACAGGGAAAAAATAAGAAGGCAGCCCATCTCCTAAATTCTCTTTTCTTGGAGAGCCCCCATTGACATTAGCATAATAAGGGCTCTTCTTTGTTCTACAGTAAAGCTCTCTATTCAACAAAGTGTAACCCACTATTTCTCAAATTCACTTGCCTTTACAAACTATCCCTCATATGGCTTTCTGTTTATCACTTTGAAACAGCGTTCATGTGGTATGTTTTAGAAATTGCTGATTTTCTGACGTTCTTCCACATTCATGGTAACGTTCTCTCCATTATTTTACCGAGAGAGAGATGAGGACAAAAAAGGTTGGCACAAAGAGGCACGCAACACAAGTGAACATCGAAGTGTTATGTTCACCAAAGAAACATTCATACGACGTCAACCGTACAGCCACAAGGTGAGAAAGAGGCAACCCTTTGTCCCAGACTGTGGACTCAGACCATAGAGTCCTGGCTAAAATCAAGCTCCCATTCAGAGTCTGTTCCTTCAGAATTTCAAGGCCAACTTATCGGCCCTGGGGTGCTTCTTAGTCCTGGAAACGCTTATATCGCTTCTGACACTGTGCTCTTGTTTTGTCTTTCAAGCAAACGAAGTACTAATTGGTTTTTCAAATGCTAATCAATAAACAACTTCATTTCTCCCAACAATTCAAACCAAGTACAGTGTGAAAATTGCAGGCCAATTGCCTCTGTGCGACTAGAGAGAAATCAATCTCAGATTCATTCTAAGACTAGCTGGTGTTTGTATTCCTTGATTAGCACTAGTTCCCCCTTTTTCAAAAGTCTACATTTGCATAATGACCTCTCCATCCTCCACAGTTAGGGGCCAGAGTCTTACTGCTCACAAAAGGTTTTCAACTGGCTGAAAGGATGTCATGTCCTTGGTACAAATCGTTTTACTCAAAAGCAAAATCAATGCACTTCATCCACAGGAAACCCATGAACACTGAAGACCTGAAATGAGACTGAGATTTTGGGGTACCAGACAGTTCCAGACACGTGTATATATAGGTACCTGTGGAACACGGTGATCAAAGGCCATTAGGTCCACAGATAATATTCAAAGACCTATGATGATGATGTGGTGTCTGCCATAGGTTAGTCAACGCAGCATGATTCAAGTGTGTGTGGCTGTGGGTGTATGCGAACTGTGTGTGTGTGGTTTCAGTTTGACACCATGCATAGCTTTAAGGAGATATGACAGTCATCCCCAAATATTTGAAATATTACCCAGTAGAAGAAGGTGCTGGGAATAAGTCCCTTTCCTACTGATAAAACTTAGATGAGCAGAGTTTGCAGAGAAAACTACCCAGATTTTTTTTTTAATTCTGATATTGACAGTTTTAAGTGAAATTCACATTTTAGATTTCAATCCTTTTCCCTGACTGCCTCTTTAGTCTACCGTTCTGAACAGAGAGCATACGTAGTTACTCCCTTCCGCAAGAATGGATAGATTTCTTTTTCTATCGCATCCATCTCAGCTTTTTGTTTTGTTTTCCTGTTGGTCTCACTTAAACAGAAATTAATTCAAAAGCAGCATTTCCAAGATCAACCATAAAACAAATTGCTTTACTAATGTCAAATTAATGCAGAATTTGGCTTTCTACTTGAGCATATGCTTGAAATTTGAAATCATTTATATTCGTTGTATGCAGATATGCCTAGACTGATGTGGATATAGCTGCCCACTATCGTCCACGGACAAAAACGGTTACTACTGACACTTGTCAGATTGATCTGCTAATTTCAACCCAAGTGAAGGCCAAGAAAATGCCCTTAATGTTACCATCTTCATTATATTGAAAACACGGATATGAATAACAGTAATTTAAAACTAAAGAAGCTCCAACAACTCTCACGCAGTTCAGAACTCTCCAAAGTCAACTCCCAACCGTCCATTTCATGCTAATCCCCACAACTCTTCTTCACATGTCTGCCTCATGTCGCACCACATTTAATCTCACTACAAGTGCACTGAAGAACGCCCCCACTAGCCTGCGCTGTGTTTCTTTCAGGGCAAGGCTGGTCCACATCCACACCAATGTAAACTGCACGAGAAGAGGGACTTACTGTTTGTTGCCTGCCCTGGTTCTAGCACCTGTAACAATGCCCGGAACATAGCAGATGCTTAATAAACACAATAAAGATTTATGGACTGAATAACTGCCTGTACCCATCACAACAGAGAAGGAACCCAACAAATATCCGAGAAGATCTCTCTTAGTACATCTGAACCACATCTTCAGATGTCGGGTAAGACACTGGGCACCAGTCATTCCAAGGCAGAATCCAGGTGGCACCATTATCATGGTATCAGACGTAGATTGGAGATGTCCAATTACCATCACGAGACAAGATAAAAAATAGCATGTCCCGTGTTTTCTGGTGCTCATACATTTACTCAATGAAGGGGGAACCCATTTGTAACTCAAAGCCAATCTCACCTTACTCGTTCCACCACAGTAAGTGGGCACATAACCATTCCCTTGGCATGAGTGTCTTGCACAACTCATGGATCACCTCACAAATGGAAAGGTAAGCCATTTCCATGGAACACAGTCCTAGCAGTGGGCACATCACAGCACACAACTGGTGAAAAGCAAACTCTTTTTAGCAACATAACTGATCAGAGTATGTGCTGCAAATGAGTTGTGAGCAAGTAAATAAACTGAGATTAAGATTACAATTCAAGAACGTGGCATCTGAACGCACACAGGAGAGGACAAGGATGGTGTAATGTAATTGCAGAGGAACAGCACAGTGTCAACAATGGAAAACAAAGAGGAACCCCAATCCAGCCAAGATGGCGCTGACCACTCCACGCCAGAGGTTTTCACCACCTCATACCGAGGAACAAATTGTAAATGTGTCATTTGTTGAATGGATAATTATATCCATTATATAATATACAATAGACATTAATTCTATCTAAAATGCAATAAATAATTACACTGAATGTTGGAGTGTACATTGTGGATTCCACAGTACGGATTCAGTCATTTGCAATGAGTCCTTTTATCATCTTCATAAAGCCCCAGGGGTAACTTGGGGAATCTCTAATTCGGCCTTTGGAACTCGTGTTCTGGTGCCCACACTGAGGATTACACCCCTCACCCGAAGACGCCTTAACATGCCTATGGAGGAAGGGCAAAGGGCCTCCGTAGGAAGAATGCACTCTTCTGCTGAGAGTGGCTGTTTGAACAGCACTATCAATGCTTCTACACGTCTGGAATGCACACCGCATTTGATTTACTTCAGAAGTGGCACAGGGGCTTGCTCTGCTCTGCTCTGCTCACTACAGGTCACAACGAATGTACATCTACACACTCAACTTCTATTTCAGCCGCAACGGAGGAATGAAACTCTGAGCAACTGCACCAGGGAAGACGCTGGGTAATACTGCCTAGTCCAAGACAGGCGGCTGTACGTAGCCAAAGCAGTGCAAAAGCAACTTCAAAAGGCATGTTGGCGTGCCAAGAATTATTTGTTAAAGTGCAGGTTGAGAGGCTACTGTGAGAAAATGCACGATGGCCCATCCTTCTCAAGTGGAATACACCCTTTACCTTTCTGTCTCGAGCTATCACTGAATTTCCATTACTGTGACACTTGATGGATGCGGGTGCGCAGGTGAGGCAGAGATGCAGAACTACATCACCTGCTCAAAGAAGACCTATCCCAGCCTCCTGGCGTTCGGCACCGCGCTGCGTTCTACCATTAGCAGTTGCTCCGGCCCAGCGCTGCCTCGGCAGGGCCTTCACACGATAGGATGGATGGTACAGACTTACTGCTGTTTTTAGGTGCTCGCTCTTCTTAAAACCATGACGAGAGATTCACTTTCCCTTTGAAGCTTATCACACTCGGACGAGTCTGCTCAGGCTGCCCAAACGGAGCACCACAGAGTGGGCGGCTCCAACGTCAGGAATGTGTTTTCTCAGTTCCGGAGGCCGGAAGCCCAAGGCCAAGGTGCTGGCAGGGCTGGTGTCCACTGAGGGCTCTCTCTCTGGCTTGGAGGTGGCCACCTTCTCGCTGGTCCTCATGTGGCCTTTGCCTCTGTGCGCACCCGCCCTGTGCTTCCTTCTCCACTCAGAAGGACAGCTGTCCCACTGCACCAGGCCCTCGCCTTCATAACCTCACTCAACCTTAGTTAACTGGGGAGTCAGGGCTTCCACACATGAATTTGGGGGATACAAAATTTCATTCCTAACAATACTCTTAGTGCAAAGCTGGTAACATCAAGAAGTCATGGAGATGTGAGGTTTCTTTCACACAATTATTACTTAGTCCTGTCTTTGTAAAAATGCTTTCAGATGTGACACTCAGAAGACGCCACAAGCACAGGCAGAGGAGCAGGAGCACCGGCCAATCAGAACAGAGGCTGCGGCCGGGTCTGGAGGACCCAGCGGCTCTGGGACCTGGAGGAGGGCGGGAGCAGTGGGAGGAGGGCCCTGGGGGCTTGTCATAACAGAACAGAAATATTTCAATATACTAAAAATCTGTGTGCTTTCTCAGGTCCACAGGATCTTGCACAACATTGAATATTGCCTAATTATCATTTATTATCATCATTTACTTTTAAACAGAGTATCTTTCCTTTTTTAAATGTTCTCGCTGACAAAAAAGTTAACTTACAAAGTAGCCAAATTATGATCGTGTAGGCTGGACAGCAGGTCAGCTGCTTCACTGCTCTGATAGGTACATATGTATTTTGTATTCTGCAGCTGCTGAGGTACTTTTGCTTTCTTTATGCCACTTTTCTTCCATTATCAGAATGCAACAAAAAGGAGCAAACTCTACCAATAACCCTGAAATAATAAATGGAAGCAACAGAGACAACGAGAAACAGAGTGTTCACCTTGTGTTAGCAAGCTCCGATGTTATCTTTTAATTTTGAGATGTTCATCTGTTTTTCTGGTCTATTTTGTATTTTGGGTGGGACAAACTTTTTCATGTTTCTTCATCTCTTTTACGCTCTTTTGGATATTTTTATAAGGTCACATTTGCCTAACTGAGTGCTTTGTAACCCAGTAAGCATCCGTATCTTATTGCCAAGGTGACCACATCCTACCACGTCCTAAATAGTCCTGCTTGAGTTCACAATTGTTGATCTCATGTTCCCATCCTCTGTCCCTCCAATGCCCCCCACAACTCCACGTGCCCTTAGCACTGGCCAGCTGAGATCCTTGTGAGGTGACTACTGATAAATGGTAAGCCAAGAGGCCAGGCTCACTATCCATAAATCCTTATCCTACCATTTGTTGGCACTGATCGGGAACACCATACCACGTGACAAATATTTCTAGTTTCTGAGGACACAGAGTTTGTAAAGCAAGACAAGTAAGGTTCTTGCTTTGGGGGGGTTGCAATTCTAGGGGTGTTTCTATTCTCAGACATGTTACTAAGACCCGTTGAGCTTCAGTTTCTTCAGTTGTAAAATGAGATAAAGATTTGCAGGTCTTCTCACCAAGACTATATAAATATTCTCCAGTAGTGTCTATATTTGCAATTTTGTGTTTAGGTTAGTAATCTTACTCATTTCTCTCAGCCCTCTAATAGGGCATGAGAAATGAATTATAATTGTATTTAGTCAATGATGTCATTTGACACCAGGAAGGTCTGGATTTTAGACTGGATACTGATGGCATTTCAGGTGATCATTAAAAAAATTCAGAGTCTGTTTTCCCACTTCTGAATTTGGAACTGTATCCATCAGAGTCCAGGCAGGAAAACAAAACCCATACAAGGTAGCTCAACAGAGAGGATTGAATATGGGGAATTCACTGTAGCAATGTTAGAAAGAGCTAAAAAAGCAAATGCAGAAGGAGGAAGCAATCCAGAGATCAGCACATGGAGGAAGTCACTACCACCTTTGGGACTGGAGGGACAGAGTCAAAGTCAGTGTCAAAGGAGCCTGGAGATGGTGTCTCCAGTGAAAATAAAAATTACACTGGGTGCCTACCCCAGAGGCAACAGCTGGGTAGTGGGAGCTGAAATTAAGATCTGCCCACAGCAACCACGGCTGGAAGCATTCTCCTAAGCAGCCAGAGAGGGGAAAATACCCAGGCTTCTTCCTTCCTCCTGCCCCCAGCACCCTGCTAGTGCCCATCCTCACCGACTCAGCCAGAAACAGCCAGCAACAAAGCAGGAAATGGAGCGTGAAGGGCCAGGCCCACTGCAATCAAGAGAGGGAATGAGCAAAAAAAGGAATCTAAGGGAAAAAAAGCAAATGAGCAGAACAGGAACCAAACGAGAAATAAGATAAAGGAGACTGACAGGTGGAAATCAGAATATTAACACTAAGAAAGCTCTTTGGAGAATATGGCTTTAATCTGCGGGCCATCTTGTTTCCTATCATTATCCAGAACTAGATAGATTATCCAGATTAGATAGATACTCACTCTACTGGGTAGAGCTGGACAGGTCATCCCTCAGAGTGGTGCTCATTTTGTTCATCATGTACGTGTTACTCAGAGAATATGGTTTATACCATTCCTTTCTAATGCATGGAAATTAATTCACCACCTTCGCCAAGATCACAGGATTCACCTTTGGGAAACTGTAAGTATGAAATGACTAGACATTCAATCACAAGTTATGATGTCTGTCAAATCAAGGCAAAGTGCCTCCAAAAGCTTTTCTTTAGAAATACAAGAAAATTAAATGATAATTTTTAAAAGGCTTGTTTGACTCTCATGTTTCTATGGTGATTAGGAGGCAATGTTCAAAAACAACCAATTTAAATTATTTTAAATAGTGAAAGGAAAGAAGGCCAAGGATTCGTATCATAAGCTTAGACTCCAGATTATGGTCAATGGGAAGTGACCTGGTCAACACCATACTTTTGGAAGAATAAGCTGGTGCAGGTGTGGAGAATGCCTTGAAGGGGGATCAGATGGAGGACGGGGGGACTTGTCAGTGGAGGGAGACTAATGTGGACATGAAATGGTCATGCTTGAAGTGGGGGTGGTGGCTCAAGGGAGGTTCATTTCCTCGGACTTCTCACAGAGCCATTTGTTGGGCATGGTTCTTACACGCACCGCTCACGTTGTCTCTTTGCTCTGAGATCACGCGTCATTCATACTGCTGTTCTGCACTCTCCAAACCCACACTAACGAATCCTTGTCAGAGAGCTGGGATGAGGCGTCACCGTGCATTTCTACAGAGTCATCCCGAAGTTACTCTCATTCAACCGTATCAGCAACTATCCAGTAATATAAATTTTCCACCCAGCTGTGACTTCTTTCTGAAATGACAGCTTTGACTCACCTTACCCAACCCTGTTTCTTCTTATAATAACTGGGTATGCTAAAGCTACCCTATGGTTGTTAAAGTCTTACATGAGTTCAAGGATGGGGTGTCCCGAGCGCCATGTCAGTCATGTAGCAGACACTCAAAAAGTGGCTGTTATCCTCATCAGCAGGGCTGAAGCCCGTGGGACACGGGGAGTCGATACACGTCAGTGCCTTGGCTGCTCCTCCTTTCTTCTCCACCTGACCTGCTTTCTTCTCTATTATAAGGTCAAGTTCAAATTTGCTTTCCTCTATCAAATTGCAGCCCAAACAGTATCACGATGGATTTGTTTACATGCATGTGTCTTGGACCAGCTGAGGAATCACTGAGAGTCTGGCTGCATGACTTCTCTCTCTAGACCAGCTTACTTACACATAGTAAGGACTCAATACATCGTATAACTAGTGAGAGCCTAGATGTGGGTGGTGAGTGAATTCCCAGCATGTACACGATAGCCATGCTTTACATGTAAGGATGTAGCCCTTGGAAAAGGAGCAAATATCAAGCGAGTTCTCCATTTCCACTCCTGTAAAAGAAGCGTAGAAGCCTGTAGAGCTGCTAAGAGGATTTTACAAGATACCACGTGCACTGTGCTCACCACTAAGCATGGCGGCCAGTAAGCACTCCAGAAGCAGTAGCTACACTGGCTTAATCAACCCTGATGCTGGCTCCAGCACAGAGGCCAACCCAACCTCCTCTCCTACTGAATAGCAGATGAGCAACTCCTATTCCTTGAAGGCTAGCAAGCATTCTGAAAGCTTCAGGAAGCCCAGACAGAGGCACTGTTCCAGCCACTCATCCTTCACAATGGAGCCATCCAACCAGGAGGCTGCTAAGAGGAACTCTGCCTGAAAGGTCTAGAAATGCAGATCCTGAGAAGCGAGGCTCTTCTCACAAAATTTCCTTTTCTCTTCATTCCAAACAGCATGCGCACTTTTTAAAGTAAAGCAAAATCATTACATAGCAAGGGTGCTGCTGTTTTTGTTGGTTTCTTTATTTGCATGCCTGCTTGTTTCCTTAACAAGCCCTAAGGTTCTACAACACAGATGGGAGTTGCCTGAAGATGATCATGCAAAGTAGCCCAAGACTGGATGGAATCCACCCGGGGAAAGAAATTACATCATGCCCTAGGGCAGAGGGAGGGAAGGAGGGAGGGTGGGGAAGAGAGAGAGAGAGACAGATGCAGAAGCGGTAAAGATTGGTGGCCAGTTGTTTCCAAAGCCTATTTGAAAAGCAATATAATACAGCCTCATGTTTCCTAAACTACAGCCCTGAAGAAAATGTAAGTCGTTACCATATCCTCACACCACCTCTACTTCTTACTTAATGTTTTTCTTTGAATCAACTCACTTTAAATTTTTGGGTTTTTTTTAAAGTAACTTTATATAGCTATTGCAAGTATAAAAGCAATATCACTTTTCATACAGAGAAGGCACCTGTGAAAATAAATTCAATAGGAACAAAGCTATGTTATTGAATCCAGCTAAATTTAATGAGGCTCACTGTCTCGGTTACACGAAGATTAGCAAGTGTTCAGAGTTACGACCTGACACTGAACTAAAACCATCTCCTTGGGGTCTGAAAGGCTGAAAGAGAATTGAAGAGGGAATGACTGTTTCAGCATGAAACCCTCTGAACTCAACTCAAGGATCACAGAGAAGCCCCTCACTTTGGGAAATGTTGGTGGAACAGAAAGAAGAGACAAAGAAACTAGACAGTTACCCCAGTCCCACCATCACTAATTCACAGTTCCACCCCATGCAGGAAAGCTCTCTCTAGACCTCAGTTTCTCCATTTGTAAAATAAAGTATGTAGAGTTGTAATACTGTTTCCCATTAAGCACAGTTCAGTAAAAAACCTATTGCATTCATCATGTTTCGGTTCTCTAGGACAGATAAAATAAGTAGAAATGCAACAGTCCTGAAAAAGTTAGTTCCCATATATGGGATGAACATGAACATCATTAATAACAGAAGATATGGGGCCATTGTACTTCTGCTTTAACTGCTCTGTCCCGGTAAGCAGCAGTGCACCCATGGGTCTCTAAAAAGCAACAATCCAAGGCTGGATATAACATGGCAGTGAGGACTCCATGTCATCCGATCACCTGTGCTGGAGAATAAGCATGGCCTTGCTTCTTACAGACACTACGCTAAATTGGTGTCAGGGTGTCTTGATTTATACTTTACCAATAATAATTCAATTCTGATATAAAATCCAAAAGGCAGCTCCCAAGGCAATGTATTTGTTAGACATTAGATCTCAACAATACAAGATAAGAGATGATGTTCGTTTGGTTCTATGTCACGACGGCCCAGATTTTAAAATTGAATTAAAATTGATGTTTCCAATAGGTTTAGCATAAAATTTCCCCCAAATTACAAATGTCAGCACAAACCAGTGGCCCCAGATCAGTCTGGCAGATTCCTATAAGGCACAGCTGTTACAGGGAACACTTGCCACCAAGACAAGATGGTCATAAATGTGCGGGTAACACACACTCCCCACCCCAGGTGGATCTAGGCTCGATATCTTCTCAAAGGAAAGGCAGGTCTGGGACAGGGTACAAAGCAGGGTTCTATATATGCAGGTGAAGGGATGGATCTATGGCTCTATTTTATTTTGGGTTGTAGCTTTCCCTTTTATCAGGTCTTCTGGGAACTAAAATGGGTGAGATCAATCCTAAACAAAATCATCTTTCTCTTTCTATTCCCAGAAACCTTTTCAGTGACACCTGTCCACCAACTTCTGTGCACAGGTAGAAAGGAACTAGCAATGCTGAGAGGTAGGTAGGGAATTTCCTGAAAATACTAAAAAGGAGGAAATTCTGGTAGACACACTGTTTAGCATCCTATGCTTCCTTTCCTTTGGAAACTCATACCACGTCCCCTTCCTACATAATAAAAGTCTTATGGTGCCAAAAGAGAACTTCCCACATCCCACCCACAATCACTAAACCTTTCCTGATTGGTCAAAGAAGTATACATGTGACCTCTTGAGCTGGCCAATCATATCCCTGTCCCTTCCAGTGACGGCAGTTGATTCAAGGTTGGGACAGCAGGACTATTAGTTTTTCCATAGGTGTTAATATGCAAATGTTTGAGGGAAAAAGTTGTCTGTATTGGTCAGCTTAAGTTCAATAGTGCTGCTGTAACAAACTCCAAATTTCAATAGTTTTCAACTACTAAGGCTTCTTTCTTCCTCTAAACAGGACGTCAACACAGTAAAGGGTACATTTCTCCCTCGGAGAGAAGTTCTACAAATCATACAGCCAACATGGGTATCAGTGGGTCAGAAGTGCATGTTACTCTCACAGCAAATATACTGGATTTGCCTTACATGTATTTTAATAGCATCTGCTGGGAATAATAAGCTACAAGAATATGAATACAGAAATACTAACAGCCATGTTACCCACTGGAAGAAAAACTGTCTATCAAATATGGTTTTAATGGAGCAGTCACTCACAAAATACTGTACCCACCCATCCGCTGGGAGAACATGCGATCCAGGTATAGCCAGTGAGGACTGGCCATCCCCTTCAGCAACAGTGAACTGAAACTGACAGTCATATAACTCAAGGAGGGACAATCAGAGTGCTTCCTGAAGACTGACCTACAGATAAGAGAGAAGAGAATCCCTTTCCTACAGGATTTCTAGGCTGGATGATGTGATTTTCAGGACGTCAGATGCCAGCTAATCTGCCATATGAGGCAAGTCTGTCATTACAGTGAAGCCAAATGGAAACAAATCAATGTGAAGCAGAAAGAGGGAGAGGGAGACAGGAAGAGACAAAAGAGATACGAATCCATGCCCGAAACATCTTCAGTCCTGGTTCCAGTCTCCAAAGCTTGCTTACTATTGTTCACTAAATGTTTTTCTTGTATCCTGTAAGTTATCTGTCCCAAGTTAATAAATTCTAATTCTCTTTTTTGGGCGGGGCTGGGGGTGCTGGTTGATTTGAGAGAGCTATGACTATGTAAAAAATTAGGTACAGGAGGAGTTAAACAGCTAATACCGGATACACCTTATAACCTGACATACAATGTGCATCTTAAACTGGCTCTGCTGCCTTTCCAACTAATCTCCTGAACCCCTAGTGCACTTCACCCCGCCCAATGGAAGTGCTGGCTTCTTCCCAAACACTTTCTGCTTCTTCTCAACATTGGGCTTTATGTATAGTGTACAAACTGCACATATACAGTGTATACCATTTCTAATCCCTTGGGACACCTCTGTTCCCTGGGAGAGTGTTCTGGAGAGAGGAAACAGCACATACGAAAGCCACCTTTGCCTGACTTCTATTCAACCTTGGCTTCAGGGTTTCAGCTTAGATTTAACTTCCCACAGGACCAGGAAGTCATCCCCGGCACCCAAAGACCGCACAAGCTTTTCCTCCTGCACCCTCCCACGCTGTCATTCTTACTCCGCATTTTAACACCTATCACACTGATCTGTAATTATGGATTTATTTACTTTCTCTAAACCAGTAAACAAGGCTGTGTATGTTCATCTGTACATATCTAATGATAGTGCCTGGCAAAAGATCTCCAGTATTTGTTGAATAAATGAATGTGAAACATCACTAGACATAAAAATGGCGTATCTGGATCTAGAACCCATGAGTTCCAAGAAGTGAGTACTTTCCCTAATATCTCTTTATATCAATGTATTTACAAATATGCCCGAAGTCTATTAAGTACCATAAAGTTTAACATTGCTGAATTGCTTCCTTTCTCATGGATCAATTTTTTTGATTTTTAAAAGAGGGCATGAAGCTGAGTGAAGGTCTGAAAATAGGTAAGTGTCATGGTAAAGCTACTCACCTAGGGTAGGTGGGTGCCCGCTCTAGCCCCTGCTGGCAGGACTTCTTCTCTATAGAGAAGTGCTCTCCCAAGATGCCCCCTGCAGCGAGGTGTGGAGGGGACCCAGGTCCAGCCAGGCTGACACACAGCTCCATGGGACTTGGAAGCTGATTACGAGCAGTCTGGGGAGGTGGCAGCATGAAGAGAGTGGACCTTCTGCCAAGCGTGATGGGGAAGACGTGTGTTTCTTCTGAGCACAGCTTCCCCAACAGCACTGCTACCAGGTGACACGAAGGGCAGGAGTGGGGTTCATTCTGAACGCTCCACACTATGGTTGGGCATTTCTCCCGGCCACGTGACCTTGGTTATATAGATCTAAGCTTTGTTCTTGGTCCTCCTGAAAGCTGTATCAGCTGCCTAACGCTCTGTGATTATTCTCTTTCTGCTTGACCAGCATGAATAGATTCTGTTATCTGCAAGAACCCTGATCTTCTTAATCACTTTTCACAAAAGAACCTTACCTCACTACCCACAGTGTTGATCTGTAAAGAATGTACTCTGTCCTGAATAACCATGTTTCTGGAGATGAGAAAGTCAGGGTTTGGGGAAGTGCACCAAGACACAGTAAGTCATGGCAAGGAAAGAACTATTTGAATGAGGTGCTAGGGTGAAGGTTTCCATCACAGGTTATGTATGTGTCACCAAGAACCCGATTTATAAGGTGTATTATTTCTACTATATTTTCCTAATGGGAAGGGTTTTTCTTCCCCCTGGATTATTATAGTATATGCTTCCTGGCATATTTGTTTTTGAAGGAATTTTTTTTGAAATCAGCATTAGTGAGTAAAATAAACAGATGGGGAGATTTATACTATGAGGGGCAAAGTATTAAGTTACATTTGAGTTAACATGAATGGATGGAAAGTGTCAACATTCTTGATTCAGAGCTCGAAGGCATTCATCTCACTTCTCAGAGAATATGGGCAAATGCATATTTATGTCTTCTTTGAGTATTCTAGATTATTTAAATGTTTTCTAATTTGGGGCTTCCTTTTACCTCTGAACATATGGTATTTATTTCAGGACCAGGACAGCAGCCCTGTGTTTAAAAATTAATGCCCTAAATAGCAGTCTTTACATAGGTTCAAATAAAAAAACAGGCATTTCAATACTTAATTCAAGTTTATGCTTCAACAAACAGCAAACACATCCTCTCTTACTTTTTGTTGCATCATTGCAGCAGGATTTCTTTTTACGACGTTGTTTTAACATTAGATAGTTGATTACTTCTCATGGGATTTAATTGAGAAAAACTAGGAATAAAGGACTAATCAAGGAAGTGAACTGGCAAGAAAAAAAAGATACATAGATTCCTTTGTTTATTGCAGCATTATTTACAATAGCCAAGATATGGAAGCAACCTAGGTGCCCGTCAATGGATGAATGGATAAAGATGTTATGTATATAGGATGATACTCAGTGTAAATAAAGATGAAATCTTGCCATTTGCGACGACAACATGGATGGACCTTGAGAGCATTGTGCTAAGTGAAATAAGTCAGATGGAGAACCACAAATACCTTGTGATTCTACTCATATGTAGGACATAAAAAACAAGCAAGCAAACAGACAAAAAATGAAAACAAATGAACAAACCCAACCAAACAAAAACAAACACACAGATACAGAGAATGGGGTAGTGCTTACCAGAGGGCTGGGGAGATGCGGAGGATGAAATGGGTAAAAGGGGGTCGACTGTATTGTCACTGATGGAAACTAAACATTTGGCGGTGAGCACGCTAGAGGTTATACAGAAGTCAAAAGATGATATTGTACACATGAAACTTATACAATGTTATAAACCAATGTTACTGCAATAAAAATAAATTTAAAAAATTAAATAATAAAAAAAAGCAAGTGAGCTGGCTGTTTAACTGTTTGGAAGTAAAAATTGAAGTTAATGTAAATAATGAATATGCAGGATTTACAGGCTCTCCTGTGTCTTACTGCTTGGGTTTACATACACAGTAAGCCCACTCTCTTTTTTCAGTCCACACTGTGTCTGCAGATGTGCCATGAAGAATTATAAAGGGTGAAGCACCTTAGGGATCATCTGGATGGACCTGCTCCTCACATAGATTAGAATCTCAAATACCACAGAAGGAGGGAAACATCGGCTAACTCAAGTCACGTGACGGGCAGGCAGCACATTCTTACCTCTGCGCAATGACTGCCAAAGACAGACACTCAACTTTCACCATTGCTCCCGCCTAGAAATCTGCATTTTTCCTCCTTCCACTGCCTCCACCAACACCTAGTCTTTTCATCCCCCTTCCTGTTTCCTCCACAATTTTGCTAAGGAGAATGAGGAAGCCAATGACCCTGCCCTTCATGGGACTGGGAATCACTGACAAAACTTTGCTCAGGTTTTGGGCCTGATTTCTCCCAAGAAGGCAGATATTTTCATCTGGTTTTTTTTTTTTTTTTTTTTTTCCCCTCTCTGCTATATCCCCAGCACCCAGAAGCATGCCTGTTACTTAACAAATAAAAACTAAAAGACTGAATTATTGAATGAATGTATGAATCAGTGAGTAAAGGGACGAATGAATTCATGAAGCAGAGGCAGATAGCTGAGGATACGAACAAAGGCTCCACACACAGCCTGGCAGCTCTCCAGGCACTAAGCCCGCCCGCCTCTGGTAGAAGAGAGACAGGCAAGGGCCAGACCAGGGCTGCCCAAAGGACAGACGCAGACGTTAGCACAGTGGGTTGTGACTGGGGGCTAACATCCCCACACAGCAGCCTCTTCTCCTTTTGGTTCCAGTGTGCTCCCCTTGCAGTGAAGATTCTCTGATTCGCCTTGTAACAGACACTGAGAAACTCTAGAAGTAAAAGGGTGAAACAGACATAACCCTGGTCTACAGGAACTTCCCACTGGGGAGGAGACGTGCTCCAGAGAGCCAGAAACAGAATATCTGCACTCTGATGTAGTAAGTACGAGGCCTTCAGGCCACTGGGGACAAGGCACGGAGGAAGAAACACAGATGAGCATAAATGCGGAGTGATGAGGCAGGGTGGAAGGGAAGGAGACAAAAATCAAAGAAGGGTCAGAGGAGAAGAAGCAACAGTCAATGTGGGTCTTGAGGGATGAATGGACGTTTTTAAGATAGACAAGAAGAGAGAAATAAAAGGGGGGGAAACATTCTAGGCAGGGGAAGTTGCTTGAACCAAGCCCCAGACACGTGCTCCACACGTCTGCTCCTGGCCTGGACCTGAGTCAGTCACTTCTCCCCACCCAGCCCCGAGCCCATCCAGTGGCATCACTGTGCAGCTGGATGCCCCAAACCAAGACTCAGAATCTGTCACTGTCACCTCTTTCTTTGCTAGTCTTTCTCCATCATCATTTGAGATCAATTTTAGTTTCTGCAGCAGTCGCATCACATCCCCCCGCTCCATGTCTCTCACCGTCCTGGTCCTTGCCACCCCTAACCCCTCCCATGGCTTTCCACAGTGGTTTCCTTATTGTATTCCTTCCTGTATCCAGGCCTTCTTCCCATGTAGACTGCAATGAAATGATCTTTTTTTAAAAACACAAACAACTGATCAAGTTATTTCCCCACTTCAAATGCTTCAATGGTGTGGTGGACTGAATCATGTCCCTCTTAAATTCACAGAAATTCAGAGGCAGACTCACATTAATCTTCAATGTGACCGTGTTTGGAAATATGATCTTTAAAAAGTTAATTAAGGTTAAATGAGATCATAAGGTGGGATCCTAATCCAATATGACCAGGGTCCGTATAATAAAAGAAATTGACAGCAGGAGTGGGCGCGCACAGAGGAGAGGCCATGTGAGAGGCCATCCATCTGCAAACCAAGAAGACAGGCCTCCAGAGTGACCAGCCCTGTTGCCACCTGGTCGTAGACTTCCAGCCTCTAGAACTGTGAGAAAATAAATTACTGTTGGGTAAGCCACCTGGCCTGCAGCATCCTGTTATGGCAGCTTGAGCTGACTAATATAAATAGCCTTTTGTGTTTCTTACGCTAACATCCAAACTCCTGAATGTGGCCAAGAAGGCCCTATGTGGTCGGACACTCATCTTTGTCTCCTGGGTCACCTTTTGTCACAATCCCCTCTCTCTCTGCCCTCCAGATATAGAAGCCCTCTCCATACCTCCGCGTACCGCTGAGTCAAAGCACCCGATTACAGGCCTTCAGCACTGTGTTCCTGTCCCTTCCCATTAAACAGGGTGGCAGTTTGATTAACGCCTGGGTCCTCCACCAGTGGACAAGCTTCATGAGAGAAGGGACCGCATCTACTCCTACCACCACTGTAGCTTGTGCCTAGCGTGTATTTTCTCATGCCTTGGCATGAAGTTGCTTTTCAAATATCTGCACAATGAATAAATGAGTTAAGTACACTGGTCCAGTTTAACCAATGGAGACTAGGTTGATCGTCAGAGCACAGGACTAGGGGAGTAGCCAGCACTGAGGACAGAAAGTGATGGCTAACTTGCCATGCTGAAGATTATTGGCAAAAATTCAAAACACTGACAGAAGCAAGGGTCACAAAGGGAACAGACATATGGCCTCTCTTTAACCTTCCTGATGAGTGTATCAGCTGGTACAACTTCTTTGAAAAACTACCTTGACTTTATCACCCAAAGCAGTGTTTTTCAGCCACGGGTGACCTTGCCCCCCAGAGGACATGTGACAATGTCTGGAGTTATTTTCAGTTGTCAGAACTGGGTTGTGGATGCTACCAGGATCTAGTGGGCAGAGGCCAGGGAGGCTGCTCAAACCCTACACTGCACAGGACAGCCTCCAAAACAAAGAACTGTCAGGCCCAAATGCCAAAAATGCCACGCTTCAGAAACTGTGTGCTAAAGTAGACTAATGTATCTTATACCTATTATATATCTTTATTTGTAAGTACCCCTCTCATGTTTATGCCATTTCAAGAAGAGACATTACAAACTGTTTATAGCAGCACTGCTCACAAGGGTAAAAGCTAGAACTAGGTTAAATGCCTATCTTTGGGAGAATAAATTGTGGTGTATCCACCCAATGGAATATTATGCAGCCATCAAAATAAACTTGCTAAAATGGTATAAAACAAGCTGGATGAATCTTAGCAACATGTTAAGTGGAAAAAATTATACTTTTTTTATCAAGTTAAAACCAGTTAAAAGTATGCTTTTCACTTTTATAAATACATAAAAGTATACTTTATAGAAGTATGTAGCGAGGAATTGAAATTATTAAAATATAAATGGATGAGCACAAGAGTCGGGATGGTGGCTTTTCAGTCAGGAAATATTAAGGAGACATGGTGCTGTGAGAAATCACGTGGTTAATGTAGGCTAAGGTGCTAGATTTGCTTGGGGTAGTGCGTTTGCAGGTCCTTAGTACATTATCAAATATCACTCAATCATTAAACAAATAAATAACTAAACACCAAGCCTTCTAGACTGAAGATAAGGGTGTGTAGTGAATCAGTGATTAAGGTTAAATCAATTTCATGCAACTGAGGACCAATTTAACAGCAGAAAATTTCCTCCTATAGACTGGTGGTTCTCAAAGAACACCTTGAAAGGCTGCCTCCCTATAAGGTGAAGGCCTTTTATGTGTTTTAAATTGGTGCATCACCTATGATGTCATTTGAAAAAAAACATCAGCTTCTAAAATAAAGAAATGAAAAGTTTGAAAACACTCCTGTGAGTGAGAAGTCAGAGTGTCATAAAAGGGAGGCTGTAATATGAGATCTGTGACATGAAGAATCACACACTACAGAAAGGAGGCTTCACTCAGTGACGTTCACATTTCAAAGAGGGCAGTAGTAGACTGCCAAGAAATGACTCACAAACGGTGTAAATCCAAAAGCCAAAGACAGCAAGGGAGGGGGAAGAAAACGCTTTCAGGTACCTCCACCCCCGTCACAGCATGGAAGTCAAGAGACTGAAAGAGACAGTCACGCACATAAAATCAGCCCCGCAGTAGTGCGGTGCTTTCTAATACCGACATCCAAAGAAGTTAGAAGCCACCTAGTCTGCCTCTCTGCCTCCTTTCTTTTCTTCCAAATGTCGCCAGAACGGAAGCCTCTGCGAGGAAGGTGGGCCCAGGCAGAAAGACGGTGTCCCAGAAGGTTTGGGACATGAGTTCTAAGAAGGGAGGAGATAATGGTAGCTTGGTTTCTCACTACTGAGGAAGGGAGGCACATGTAGAGAAACACACTGGAAAGCCACTGTGGTGTCACATTGGGATTGGAGTACAGTAACTCATGGTTTGAGAGACAGAGATGCAGTGTGGGTGTTCGTGAACACATACATACATTTCTTAGCTCTGCCCACAATGAGAGCTTCGGTGTCCTAAGTGGTGAGAATTTCTCTAAAATAACTGTCTTAAACTCTTGAAGAAGTTTTAAGGAAAGACTGAGGAACTGTTCCAGTTGGCTGCAGATTAGAAGAACATGGCGACTGTATGCAGCACGTGACCCTGCACTGGCTCCTTTGGCTCTACGGGACAGTGCTGAGATGCTTGGCAATACTTGCACGGAGTCTTTGGAGTGGATGTTAGTAACGCAGCAACGTCGATTTCCTGACTGATGACTGCTCTGTGATCATCCTATAAACAAGGACAATGTCTTTGGAGGACACTTGTGTTGAAGGATAGTGGAGTGTTTCATGTGTAGCTTATCCTCAAATGCTTCAAAAGAAAAATATTTGTAGTTTCCCTTCTGTCTTTCTCTTAGATTGCAATTATTTTTAAATGATAATAAAAACAATTCACAAATCCTATTATTCTTGGAGAAACAAGTCACATAGAACTCGAAAGGAAAAAATGATTAAGGAACAAAACCATGCTATTTGAGTGTTTAAAACAGGTTAGTAATAATGCAGGAACACAGGGTGGGGGGAACAAACAGGTAATTAGGGAATCTTCTTCATAAAACAGCAACAGGAAGATGAGTGAATCTTGGGTACAGGGAGGAAATTTTCATTGGAAGCCTGGTGTCTTCCGTCTTATCTGAAGGTAATGGGGGAGAATGGTCATTGCACTGCCTTGGGTTTATTTATATAAAATGATGAAACTATTAATAGAAACTTACGGAAAATGCCAGAACTGAGGAACAGATATGGCTTGTTGAGGGGTCCTGCTGTAGTCACAAACATCTCAGGCTAACACTCAAACTCAGCAGGATGATTTATCAGTTCCCTGGGAAGAGCACAACAGGAGACTTGGACAGTAATGGCAGAAGAGATCACCAACTGATATTTTTACGTCTAACTAATTGTTCTCTCTTCATAGAGTTTACCTTAAAAGGATCCACTGATAATGCTGAGAGCTAGTCTTTATTTCTGTAATCAGCATCCTAGAGGCAGATCATTCTCATAAAATTGAGGAAGAAAAAATGTGAGATTATCTGCCCACCTCTTCCCCATGAGCAATCACAAAGTTCTAGAAATGCTTATCCCCTTATAGATAACATGAAAAGATAAACATAATTCACATTTATAATAAATCTACTTTGGGCACAACACATTCTATAAAGCATCATATTTAATACTTTCAACAGTGATAAAAAGTATGTGTTATCTTTCTTCTTGTTAAAATGAAGGAACAAAGGTTCAGAGAGGTTAAGTAACTGATCCAGAGCCACACAGATTTGAAATGGGAGTAGAGATCTATAGCTGGTCTTATCTTAAACCTCACTGATCCTCATGTGTAAACCTTGCAACCGAGATATCATTGTTCCCACATTATAGATAAGAAAACTAGTTTAAGTCCATGCACAGTTCAAAGCCTTCTTTTCACCTATTGAAATTTCCTTGAGTAATATCTGAGATTTCTAAATAGCACCTTCATTATATGATTCATCATCATAATAGCAGCTGCAACATGAATATTTGAAAAGTCATTTGTAGTTTACAAATGCTTTCATGCACACTTAATTTCCATCTTCTCAATAGGCAAAGAGAAAGGTAACTTTTTCCTTCCAATTTTATGGATGTGGCCACTGAATTTCAGAGTAGATAAGAGAAAAGCTCAAATCACCCAGTAACACTCATGACTGGAATCTGGACCAGAAGCAGCTGATGACGTTACAGAGGAAGAAATAGCAGTTTACTTACTATCACAGTAAGCCTTACGGTGGAGGTGAGCGGGGCAGGCAGGAGGCCAGAAGGGAAACCGACGCTGCTCAGCGATGCTGAGAAGACAGGCTTACGCAGTGGCTGACCAATGTTTCTGGGTTTAAATGTTTAGTGTGTCTTCAGCAGGGAGAGGAATGATGTATTAGAGATGCCAGGGCATCCAGAAAGTCAGATGACAATGGATGTGCCTAGAAGTACTGCCTGAGCTCTCCAACAGTCATGGGCATCTGGGATTCTGCTGTCCCTCAGTTCTGCCTCTGGGGTCCACCAAGCAGTGAGCCTACTTGCAAAGGATCACAAAGGAAAGAAAGAACACCACTTCTGGATCTCCTCCCAGGGACTCCTCCTCCCTCCCCACCCTCTGTTGGAGAGGACTGGAAAACTCTGCACTGATGGCCCACCGCTTGGACAGGAACAGCTCTCCATGCAGACACGCCTGGCAGCGGCTCCGCAGCTGGCAGCTGGCAGCTGGCACACATGGCCCAGGACCACCTGCTGGGATGGCTGTCAGCCCAGCGAGAAGGCAGTGCGCTGGTTCCCTTGAGGCAAAGAAGCGAAAAATGAGCTTGTGAAGTCTTTGTCAAATGGAATCTAGTACCTTGTTTCCCAATCTTCCTGAACAAAGAATAATAAATTGCACTTTGCTACATCAGTCTTTTGAATTCCAGACCCTCTGCACTCTACTGAGAGAGGTTTTGCAGTCTTTGCGCTTGACTTCTGATTGCTGGTGAGGACTGGGCTTGATTACCTCTGTGAACGCCGGGGCACCATCTTTTCTATGTGCCTGGTGCCTAGGGTAGTGTCCAGCACTCTTAATAAACATGTGATAGGTGAGTAAATAGAATATGGTTACTCAATGCAGCAGAAGGTAGTGTCACTTTGAATGATCAATTCTTAGCCTATTTCAGACTAAATACCTAAACTTCAAAAGAGAATGAGTAAGAATTGCTAACAGTGCGAAGCTGTCTTCCAACTCATGACTTTCTAACTTCAGAGAATGCACTGTCTCTACCAGTGTGCTTTTTTTGGGGGGGGAATAAAGAGGACTATAAGGCATCCAAACTGTTTTTCTAAATGTGGAGAATCCCGAAACAGTGGAAGATGAGAGGTGGGATGCAGGAGGGATAAGCCAGCACACGGTAAAGATGCCAGAATTATGGGAGCCAGTTAGACATCCCTGAAAAGGACTCTGATTATCAAAAGAGCAACACAAACATCCAGCCACAGCAAAGATATTTTCAAGTTGATGGCAGTAGAAGGCTCAGACATCCTGTGATGACACAGCCAGGAATGTCCGGTGGGCGACAAAGATCGGCGGAGAAGATGCCAGCAACAGTATTTTAAGTAAATTAACGAACACCGTTCACTTAGAGGGATCACAGGCATACCTGTTTTCCAAGTATATCTTGGTTCTGGCCTGTTTTGCAAACTTCCCCTTTCCACTGATTGTACGCACCATGCAACAGCCTTCTAAGACACCCCTTTTCAGTGTCATTCAATTAAAGTTGGTTTCATTCATTTGCAAACTAGAACATACTTTGACAGGGGAAATATTGCCAGTAGGCAGTCAGAGTTGCCTGCTTTCCTATAAGGTAACATATGCTTCGGAGAGGAAGCAAGAAAAACTGCAGTGTTTGGTGCCTCAGAAAGTTTTACCTAGCAGGCTCGTAGCGTGAGGAGAAGTCAGGTGTGGAGGCACGAATGTTTTCAATTGTCTATGAACTCTGATGACTTTTTAAAACATTTTTTATTGAGTTATAGTCATTTTACAATGTTGTGTCAAATTCCAGTGTAGAGCACAATTTTTCAGTTATACATGAACATACATATATTCACTGTCAATTTTTTTCTCTGTGAGCTACCGTAAGATCTTGTATATATTTCCCTGCGCTATACAGTATAATCTTGTTTATCTATGCTACATTTTGAAGTCCCAGTCTGTCCCTTCCCACCCCCACCCCCTTGGCAACCACAAGTTTGTATTCTATGTCTGTAAGTTTGTTTCTGTTTTGTATTTATGTATTTTTGTATTATGTTTTGCTTTTTTTTTTTTTAGATTCCACATATGAACTCTGATGCTAGATGTCAGAGATGTGATAATAAGGTAGATGGGCCCTCAGCCTTCACAGGTTAAAAATGTGGGTCCTCAGATCCAGCTGCCTGCACTTGAATACCGGTCTTACCACTTCCAGCTATGAGATCCTAGGCCATTGGTTTAACCCTTCTGTGCCAGTTTCATCTGCATGGTAGTATTCATAGCACCTGCCATATTGAGTCGTTGCATTGACTACTGTTAGTATCTGCCACATACAGTCATTGCATTAACTTACTTAACCCTTACATGTAAAGCCCTCAGAAGAGTCCTTCAAATGAAAGAAGCATTCAGTCAATGTTAGAAGTGATGACTTCAGTTAATTTTATCATTAGCAGAGTGTTTGATGAATGATGGCCTTTTCTGTAAGAGGCAACAGAAGAACGTTACACATTTGAAAAGTGTTGTAACCAAGAATAAGCAGAAAAATGTTGAAAAGATGCTCGCTGGAAAGAAAAACCTAGAAAAGCCATTCAAGAGCAAGCAGCGCCTAAGCTGAGACCTGGTGGGTGACTGGGAACCAGCTAGTGGGAGTGGTCAAGGCAGGAGGGAACAGAATGTGCTAAGGGCCAGAGGATCAAGAGGGCACAGCAGGTTGAAGGAAATGAACTACATTCAGAATGGTTCAAGGTCATATGGTGAGCAGGGTGGTGGGTTAGGGAGAAGGAACAGTGAGCGATGGAGCTGGAAAGGCAAGCAGGAAGAAGAGCATGAAGAGCCATGTTCAAGACAATGGACACAGTCTGAAGACTCGCTGGGAAGCCCATGGGAGAGCACTTAGACCAGTGTTTCCAAAATGAAGGGGCTGACATGGTAGTGGGGTAGATACTGGGGATTTCAGTGAAGGGAAGTGATAGGTATTTAAGAGACATATGGGAGCATACAAAAGAGAACTCAGTAATCCACTCAGAGTAAGAAGAGAACAGGAAGGGGAGAAATCTCAAATGAGACCCCCAGTTCCCTTATAGGCCGTAAGGTGGAAAGTGGTATCACTTCATGGAATATGAAGTCAGAGGGAAGGAGCAGATTCCGGGTGAAGGAAAAGGGAAGGTAAACTCATTAGGGGGCCAAGTGACTTTCAGGTGCTTTGGGGACACCAAAGTGGATTATTTCCAGTAGGCTTTTGTGGGTTTCAGGATGAGGAGAGGAGTCTGAGCTGGTGATTTAGAATGAATGCCAGTGGCAGACAGAGAGCTAAAGACATTATTGAAGAATGATGTATTGATTGAGAAGATATCTCAGAATGGAACTCAGAAGGGAAACCATCACTGAAGGTTTTGGTCAAAGCCTATGAAAACGAGTGAGAAGGAGCAGGCAGAGGATTAGGAGGAAGCCAGGAAAAAGCAGCAACATGGAATCCAAAAAGGAGAGACTTCAGAAAGAGGTGTCATTAACGGCA
The DNA here is from genome assembly GCF_048773025.1 of Camelus bactrianus. Classification (NCBI taxonomy): domain Eukaryota; kingdom Metazoa; phylum Chordata; class Mammalia; order Artiodactyla; family Camelidae; genus Camelus; species Camelus bactrianus. The sequence goes on along the minus strand of NC_133555.1, from coordinate 7,620,294 downwards.
CAGAATGCTATGGAACGTTCAAGCAAGTTTAGGGATGGAGACACAACATGGTAAAATGATTATAAATCAATAAAAAATGTTTAAAAAAAAGTTTAGGGATGGAAACTGTAAACTGATACAATGGTAGCCAGTAAGAAAATCAGTTTCAGGAGTTTTAGGGTGTAAAACTCAGATTAGTAACAGGTTGAGGAGGAGTAACTGCAAGATGAAGAAGTAAGACAACAAACACTGCCAATAATTTCAAGCATTTTGCCTGTAAAGAACGGGAAAGATACAACAGTAGTTGAAAAGCAGGACTGGGATGGAAGAAAGATGGAAGAGACTTGATTTATCACCCACGCTCTGACAACTTTTTCTTTGGCTTCAACAAAGAAGATACTTCTGCCAAGCCCAGCCATTGTTCAAAGACGTTGTATCAACTGTGTTCAAACACAGTATGAAGGCCACATAGAAAAAACAAGTCTACCTTTGGCCCAGAACGACAATCTGTAATACATCATGACCTTGCAGACCCAGGCCTTTTAGATTTATGTATTATACTCTTAAGTGTGTTAAAGGTCCTTAGGGATTTATTTTATTAATTTAAGTACAGACGATCTACTGGGACAGCCATCTGCAACTTCCCTCAGTTTATACTTCTTTTATATTTGTGTCATCATTTTGACAATGGGATGTCAAAGTACCTGATATTAAAACACATATTTTGATGCTTTTTACTACATCTGACATGTTAATTATTTTTCTTCATGACTCTCATATTTGAATTGTTTGATTTATTATTTGTGCATCTGTGTGTATGCTTCAGTATTTTGAAACCAGATGCTTTTATTTTAGAGCTTGATGAATTCCAGGTTCTGGGAATAATAATGTAGATGTAATAATAATGTAATTTAAAATATTTTTCACTGATGAAATACACTAATGTTGATGCATTTAGGAGAGATTAATAAAATCAGTTCAAACTGATTAGAAAGAGGAGATTTCTAGGAAACAAATAACCAAAAAAAAAAAAAAAGGTTGAGAATTTACTACCCAGGAGTTTACTTAAAAATCAATAAATTTTGGCAAATTTATCAAGGTAAACAGCTAGATCAATTACTTTTTTTCTGGAAATGGCAGAAGATAACATTCAATTACATCTAATAAACAAATTTAACTTCAGACACTGAAAATTCGAGAAGCCCTCTCTGTTAGTGGACATGATACAAGTTTAGAAGGCCCATTTTTGGGCTATTGAATTCTTTTTGAGGTCACTGTTCAGAGGGGCTGGATCTCGTGGCCCTTGGAAGTTTCTACCTATAAATTCACTTACTGGGGCACACTCTAGCTCACAGACATAAAAGAATATGGAGGAAATAAGACAATGTATCACAATAGTGCTGAATGACTGCATCCTTTTATTAGAGACAAAATAATAGCTAGTTATGTGATGCCTATAATAAATACAACTCACTCAAAGGGTAAGGAAAGTTGAAAACAATATAGGAAGAAGTAAAGAGAGTAAAAAGAAATGTCTTCAATAATTCTGTAAAACTAGGAATTATTTAAATATGTGGCCTTCCTTTGAGTCCAAACCAAGAGGGAATGATTCCATTTGCCTTTATAGATGTTACACTGTCACTTTTTTCTTCTTTAAGCAAGTTACGAATCAAGTTTAGTAAGATACCAAGCAGTAACTTAAAAGGCTGAAGTTAAAAGTACTGATTTGCACTCAAGTGAATTTCATGTGCTTTGGTGTATTTCTGTCCAGAACTGGGTTTCCTTTCTCTGCATCCTTTACTCCAAAGTGTTGTGCTGTACGTCTCAAAGGGAGCAACATACTTCATTTTCACTTCTTAAAGGATTTCTGACTCTTTGGGTTTAGGATGTTAAGAACTTACATAACTATAGCACACTGATTTACCAAGTGCTCAATTCTCATAGGAACCCAGAAGACTGGGGTAATCTCAAGTTATCAGACACCAAAACAACCAGGAGGAAAGTGGAAGACCCAGCCAAGCAGCTGTTTCATCTACACATCATACAATTTCGGAACAAGTTCCGGTACCACAGGCACCCTCACCAACTTCAATAAAACAAGAACCTCACACATCTCTCTGTCCCTGACCACACCACTCCAATACTATAAGGGCTGTGTGGGATCAGACAAGTTAACACCTAACCTTGTAAACAAAAATAACTGACTATGAGCAGTGAGTGTCTGCTAAATGTTTCACTCTAGACCAGGTGGGGCTGTTGATTGATAGTAAAAAGGTTCAGGTGCAAGGATAAATGTAATATACATCTGCTCACAAAACTTGATGTACTAGTGATGGGAAAAAAGCATTAATCCATTTTTATTGGATATTATGGATTTCTCTTTTAAAAAAAAGACACTAATCAAAACATTTGTTAGATGATCTCTTAAATGGTGTCAGGAGTGAAGGAGCATTCACGTCCTAGTAATTATTTTCCATGCCATAAGCAAAACACAAAACACATACGGTGTGTTTATTTTTTGCCCAACACTATGCTAGGTGATTTAGGAAGATTGTTTGATTTGGTCTTCATGACCTCCTCTGAGAGTAAGTTCCAGTATTATCTCTTTTCACAAAGGAGGAAACTCAGTCTCTGAGTATCTCAAGAACTGACTTTTTTGTGTAATCCTAGCCAGTGTTAGAGACAGAACTTGGGCGAGGTTCTACTTGACTTCCAATCTGATGATTTTTTTCCACCAAGTGATGCAGCCTCCCTAAGAATATCAGGTTAGGGAAGTCACATACGAAGATGAGAAAAATATACATCACATAGGGAGTCTAGCCATACTAAATGCTTTTTCCTTGTGAACCCTAAAACAGTTAAACAATTTCTGAAAAAAATCCTTATAAAATATGGCATACCGTCTAAATTTCAGAACCTTGAAATTAGTGTTGAGAATATGGTGGCTGCCATAGTTACTTTACAGCAAGTTTTTTAAAGTCTCTCTCTGTTACTATATATAATAACAATAGCCCATTATTAAATCACTGCTTTTTATAGTTTCTTTCTTATATGTCTTTTATCTTCTATCTCCTACCTGATGCTTTTCCCCCCAGTAGTTACAATCTCCTGGACTCCCTAAAGATGGAGAGGTGGTAGATAATACAACAGCAAGTAACAGTGAATGCCAGGACTGCTCCCCCCTCATTTTCTTTAAGTTACATCTGATTCCTTTGATAATTTTACAGACTAAAGGAAGCTTGGATCTTATTTCAAAGTTACATCAAACCAGTCATTTTAAAAAGGAAAATCAATTTTATGATTTGGGATTTTATGATTTCCAGATTGAAAACAGTAAACAAAACCTAACTGAACTTACCTTAAAGTCCATGGCCATAACTATGAAGACCAATGCTGTACACATGAAAGATTCTGAAAAGTTATTACAAGCACTTCATCCAGAAACTGCTTAAGTGGCAGATCCAGTCTATTCTTTAAGTAGCCAAGAAGTTAGAAATGAAAACATCTGAGCAATCAAAAGGAACGTTGCAAGTCACAAGCGCACACGCCTACAGAGGTGAGGCTGATGCTGAGCTGAATGAGGGAGGCTGATGTGAGACAGCAGGACTGGTGGGACCATGAGGGTTCTGCATCTAAAGGGAGCAACAGCTACTCAAGTCCAGTGGACGTCTGCCTGGTAGGAATATGGGATCAAGGTCAGAGGATCTTCCAAAGTTCAAACAGAAGGACTTCCAGATGTTTCATGGGAAATTTCTTCATATTTAAAACATTCTGAGGCCCGGAAGAAAACATCTCTACCATCCAAACTGGAGCCAAGATAAATGATGCCCATCAGTCAGAGCCAATCAATGACCCTGAACTCTTGGCTCCTTTTGACTACTACAAAAAATTAACAGACAGAAACCTCGATTAAAATAGAGTCAGTAGGCCAGGGAGAGAGCTCTCATGCCAATGGGTAGCAGAGCTCAACAAGAAGGAGAAAGACTTCCCTTTCTTCCCTGGAAAGAGCTCAGCCAATGAGAGACTGTCACAATTCAGACAATGAAAAGCCATGGACTCCTTGTTTACTACGACCGTCCCAACATCTTTTCCCCTCTATAAAAGAGTTCTCCTCTCCATTTCTACAAGGGGATTGCAGATGGATCACCATAAATGCTGACCCTGAACTGCAACTCTTCGCTGATCCTGAATAAACCCATTTTTTGCTGGAGAAATAACTGCCAGTAGTAAATGTAGATGGCACCTGCACTGTAGCTCTGTCCGGTCCATCAGTCAGTCAAGGCTGCACTATTAGCCCCTGTGAAATAGCAATTTCTACCCTTGGGCAGGCTTTTAATAACAATAAAGGCGATTCTACTTAGGTATGTTCACCGTTAAGTGAAACAAGAACCAGGCTTGGGAGAAGAATCACTGTTGATCATCATTGAAACACTACACCAAGCCCAAAACTAGGTTTATTATTGTTAAGTCATATAGATGGCATTTTTCTTCTCAAAGTGTTTTTCAAAATTACTTTAAAATACCAACTCTTATCTGCAATCTCGTCTCGTTACAAGACAATGAAAATTCATGTCTCTTTCACATCTTATATTTATTTCTCAAAGCACTCAGAGCTCCACAGAATTAGAGTAAGACCATCTCATATTCTGGAATTCTCCAAAGGAAATGTTTCTGGTCCCTAAGACATACTGAGTCTTATTCTCCCATCCCAGGCTTTGGATTCATCCCAAGCAAACCCACGGACTTGTGGACTTGATATGTTATTCTTATTTTCCAAGTATGTTAAAACAAATTCAAAACTACTAAGAAAAATAAAGTCTGTCCTCATATCATCCAAAATCATCTCTTTTCAGCCCCATGATTTGAGAAACTCTGAAGTTTTTATAAACTTCATGCTGCCCACAGTTTCCCTGTGAGACAAGTCCTGTTAACTCCATGGCACAGATGAGGAAACTGGGGCAGAGGAACATTAAGTAAGTAGCCCACGATTATCACCCCATTCAGTGGTGGAGCCAGGGCTTGAATCCAGCAAGTCTACCTTCAGGATCCAAATACTCACCAGACCACACTGTCTCACTATGAAGCATCAAGAAGAGAGTTCCCAGCTACTGCCCATCTGCCCTGGTAAACAGACACGCCACAGGGCGCTGAGGTCCTGGAGCTCCATGCAGATGTGTGTCCCAATCTTGAGGCTCTCCTCAGGTCACATTAATCATAAGGAGAGAAGATTTAGGGTCATCTTTAATCAGAGCTCTTGAGAACTGTGTATTATTCCCGAGGCCTCTGCAAGGCTCTAGAGAAAGTTCCCAGGTGGAGATAATGTCTATCTATAAACTAAGGGGAAAGAATTATCTGCCTGTCCTCAAAAACATTCCTTTCCATCTCCAAACAGGATTCTGCTGAGCCATGTGGGAAAAGATCTGAAAATAAAAGAAGAGCTAGAGCAAGTGTGGGGCGACTTTCTGTCCAGGAGGTTACCCAAGACCTCCTTCATCTTGGGCAGCCCACACTGGCTACCTGCAGAGCTTGGGAGGAAAAAGGGCTGAGGGCAGCAGCGACGCGGGACTCAAACCAGATTTAAGTCAACAATGTTTAGCAAGTAGTTCACAAACTCTTTCACTGTTCCCTCCTGGTAATCCCATGAGAAGGGTGTCACTGTCACTGGACACATGAAGAAATTGACATTCAGAGTTGTGAGTCACTTGACTAGGTTCAGACCTGCTGGGAAGTAAGAGCCCCAAAATGAAACCTCAGATCGATGTGGACGAGTTTATGCTCCACAGGCATAAGAAGGAAAAACAGACTGCTAAATACTCCCAGATTTCAATCATCCATGAAAAAACTAAAAGCAAAGTTGTCCATGGGTTTTCTAAGGTGTTTTCCTAAGATGTTATTTATTTTGGTATCTGCAATCACACTGCTCATATGGCTCTCTGAAATGGTCCCCACTTATATTTAGAGAAAAGCAGAGAAAATAATTAGGCTGGTATTAAGCATGCTGGAACTAGAAATTACAGCATTAAAAGAGATGAGGGCACTGGCCCTAGAATTTTTCAAGGAAACTGCCCATCACCCTCCAGGTGCCCAGATTTACAAACATCACCTCCTGAAATGCTAGGAGTGAAACAAGGTCAGAAGGCCAAACACAGGCATGAGATCACAAATGGCAAAACTCAAAATATCAGAGAGCATCTGCCCTGACTTCTCCCTCACCAAACAAGGTAAAAGGAGAAATCCGAGGTTAAAAAAGTCAACTGCCCAGGGTCAAATAGCACATCTGTTCGACAAGGACAAGAACTCAAGCCACTATTAGTCCAGGATTCTCGCTTCTACTTTCTGATTATAGCGTAGGGGTTGTAAGTGGAGTGCAGGACTCAGGATTCGGATGAACCAGGCTTTAATGCTGTTGCTAATTCGTGACCTTCAGCAAGTTATTTAACCTTGTGAACACTTGATTCTCTCATTGGCAAAATCGAGATAGTAAGAGTGCCTATTTAATAAAGTTATGACGCACAGCAGAGAAGTCAGAGTTAGCACGTATAAAGCACTGAGCACGGAGTCTGATCCAAGGCTGTACCGAAAAAATGTTATCAGCTTATCATGATGCCCATGAAAGTACATTATAAACTATAAAGTGCTGCTGGGTATTATTTATTACTACAGCCTGATTTTTTTAAACAAGGAAATATACATGTTCTTTCTTATACATCATAATAGCACTTAGGCAGTTACAAAATACTCTATAAAATCGTCTTGTTTCTCATCTTTTTAAAAAAAAAATAATTGCAAATCGCACATTTAATCATTTTCAATATTCCTATGTGTCACAACCCAGGCCCAGACAGTATGTCTCTTTCCACAACACTGCAGATTAGTCATACGGCCTTCTCTGACAACAGGATTCATTCAGAACAAAACTGAGAGATGTGATGTAAGAAAAACATGTTTGGTCTTTGTCTAGAGTTCCTGGCACAGAGCACCTAAACCCCTTGGGATTTCCTGAGTGGTGGGTGTGTCTGTTGTTATTTATAACAAGCTCTTGTAGACCATGTGACTCACAGCCAGGCCCCTAGGTCAGATTGGAGGCTGGGTACTGGAAAGACCAAACATGAGCAAAGGGTGACAATTTTTAGCCCCATCCCTCCATCTCTGGGGAGGAGAAAGGGACTGGAGGTTGAGTTCAATCACATGACCAATGGTTTCATCAGTCATACCTATGTAATGACATGTCAATGAGAACTCTCAAGCACTGAGGCCAGAGGAGCTACCAGGATGGTGACCCCACTGATATGCTGGGAGGGTGGTGCACCTGACCAGGGCATGGGAGCTTCAACCCCCATACCCTGCCCTCTATGTCTCTTCTATTTGACTGTTCTTGAGTTGTATCCTTTACAATAAGACTATAATCGTTAAGTATAGCCCTTTCCTGGGTTCTGGGAGTTTTTTTAAACAAATTATCAAACCAAACGTGGGTGGGGAGGGTGGTTATGGCAACTCCCAAATTTGCATTGGGCCAAGCGAAAGTGTAGATGGCTTGGCGACATCTAAGCCTTTGGGCTAAGCATGTGAAGTAGGGGCAGTCTTATGGAACTGAGCCCCTACCCTGCAGGGTCTGAGCTAACTCTGGGTAGTCTCAGAACTGAACAGAGATTTGTGTCAGAGAACTGCTGTTGTAATGATGTGAAAGGGAATTTCTTTGGTTCTGAGTCTTTTTTTATATGTTAATAACTGGACTGGCTATGAACTCTAGTTTTTCTACTTCCCCTTGCAATCTCTAGATTCCTCATTTAGAGCGAAAAAGAGAGAAGCTTCTGACCCTGAGATTCTCAGGGTGTGTCTGAGGTTATGGAGATCCAAGGCAGTCACTGGATATGGCACAACTAAAGTAGAATCTTAGGAGCAACCCTGATTGATCTACTAAGAACTCTTCCTATTTGAGTCATCCTCAGTATTGGCAAAATCCTTCCACTTCCATACTGATAAAGATGTGTTTGCCCCCAAGGTGTTGCAGAGGGATACGAATCAGCTGGAGACCCAAGTAGGTGTAAAGCAGTATGTGGGACTGGACCCCGGAGTTCCAGCCTTGGTTCTACATCTTAGAAGTCAAAAGACCTCATCAAGGTTACACAGCTAAGGCATCTCCATTTCCTCACTCACATAGTAAGGAAGTCGTATCAGTTTTGAAAATGTGTTCCAGGAGCCACGTGTGTTAAATACACCTGGTGTCCCTGTGACAGCAGTTTACATTGTCCCAGATCTGATGATTCAGATCTGAGTTTGAGATCCTGGAATCTACATTTATTGACAAGCACTCCAGGCAATTCTGATGCCCAGTAAAAACTGGCAATTTCAATGCATAATCCCTTTTATTCCATTCTATCAACTTATTGCAACAATTCTAACATATTATTTCTCTACGTGAGAAACAGGTTATCATCTTGGAGAGGCGCTAACAATGCAGCCATCATATACTCCAATATTAATAAGTATTACTAAGTAGTAAGGCTGGCTAGATAAAATCAACCCTTCTGCAATGTATCAAACTAGGTAATTCTCTCTGATGAAACCCCCAAGTTTCTTGTACAACTTCATCTCTGTAGTAGCTCCTTCTGTGTGAGTTTTACAGATAATGGTATTATCTTTCCATTTAACTGGTCTATGCAGTTATGGTCTCAGAACTAAAGCTCTCTCCCAGTTATACACCAAGCCAGTTGCAATCTCCTTGACAGATGCAGTCATTTCAGGCAATGAGCAAATATGCTTAATGTAGTTAATGCTACGATGCATTATTTTTTCACCATCATGGAAGTACTCCTGAAGAGTAGAAAGTGGTTCAATTGATTCTGATGTAGTTAAAAATGCAAATAATTCTGAACCTAAAGATTAGGACTGACTCCTCAAATCCATCTCCTTCAGAGGGCATCCACTGTTCCAAAGTTTCAGATTCTTGCTTCCCCTTTTCTTCCCCCTCCCTCCCTTCATCGCTCCCCCCCATGTTGTATCTGGGTTATTATCTGAAGCATCTAGCTGAGGGCATAGGCTTCCCTATTTTTACTTCAAAGGAACCAGCTCCTACACAGATCTCTTTTCACTTAAGCATTCACACTTTTCGAATCTTCTCAAACTGCCATGTTGGGAAAATACAAGATTTCTTAGACCATCGACTGGATCAACATTCCTGCTTCCCTCATTTAAGATGCTATTAAACTGATGCCTCAACACACAGATCGAAGCCATTTGTTGTAAAGTAATTTAAGATAATTTCAGCATGGCTGGGAAAACCTCAGGTTCACCAAAAATACTGTAATGGGTAACTTAAAATCAAGACTATCTTAAATGGTGAAGATCTTTAATTTTTATCATTACAAAATGATTCCAAGGGAACCCAAGAGTCCACAAGCTTTAATTTATTTTGATGTACAAGAATACCTTCCCACCTACCAGTTGCACAGAACAGCATCTCCGAATGTGGATCCTCATCACTTAGGAGAGAATTAGTAGGATGGAGGCACTTACAACTAGAGAATATGATCAAAGCTACAGCCCATCTTCACTGTCCACCATAAAAAGGACATCTACACACCGGGCCAGGAACCTTCCTACGTATGCTCTCCATCAGAAACTACTAGACCGTGGGCCATCAACAGTGCTGGTCTGTGAGCTGCTTGTTACTACTCCACAGCAAGTACTGAAACTGAGGATAAAGCACGCTGAAACTTCACAGAGACTTGACAGAACAATTTTATACTTATTGAATTTAATAACATAAAAAGAGAGCTTGTAACTCAGGAAATAAGAGAAATCTCAAATAAACAGCCTAAACTTACACCTGAAGGAACCAGAACAAGAGCAAACAGAACCCAAAGTCAGTAGAAGGAAAGAAGTCATAAATATCAGAGTAGAAATGAATGAAATAGAGACAAAAAAAATAGAAAAGATCAGTGAAACGAAGAGTTGCTTCTTTGAAAAGCTAAACAAAATTGATAAACCGTTGGCCAAACTTATCAAGAAAAAAAAATAAAAGAGGGCCCAAATCAATTAAATCAGAAATGAAAAAGAAGTTATAACTGACATCACAAAAATACAAAAGATTGTAAGAGATGACTATGAACAATTGTATGTCAACAAAACGGACAACCCAGAGGAAATGGAAAAATTCTTACAAATGTACAATTTCCCAAACTGAAACGAAAAGAAATAGAAAATATGAACAGGCCAATTATCAGCAGTGAAAGTGAATCTGTAATTTAAAAATTAAACTCCCAACAAACAAAAGTTCAAGATGAGATAGCTTTTCAGGTGAATTCTACCAAACGTTAAAAGAAGAATTAACACCCAAACTACTCCAAAAAAATTGCAGAGGGAGGAATGCATCTGAACTTTTTCTACCAGGCGAGCATCACCCTGATACAAAAAAGGAATCCAGAAAAGATTCGACAAAAAAAGAAAATTACAGGGCAATATCACTGATAAACATATATGCAAAAATCTTCAATAATATTAGCAAACTGAATCCAATAATACATTAAAATGATCATACACCATGATTGAGTGGGATTTATCACAGGAATGCAAGGATTGTTCAACATCTGCAAGTCAATCAATGTGATACACCACATTAACAAATTGAAAAATAAAAATCATATGATCATCTCAATAGATGCAGAAAAAGCTTTTAACAAAATTCAATATCCAATTTATGATTAAAAAATCTCAACAAAGTGGCTATTAAGGGAATATACTTCAACATAATAAAGGCCACACATGACAAACCAAAGCTAACATCATACTCAATGGTGAAAAGCTGAAAGCGTTTCCTTTAAGATCAGGGATAAGACAAAAATGTCCACTCTTGCCATTTTTATTCAGTGTAGTTTGGGAAGTCTCAGCCGTAACATTCAGACAAGAAAAAGAAATAAAGGAAATTAAAATTGGAAAAGAAGAAGTAAAACTGTCACTATTTGCAGATGATGTGATAATATACATAGAAAACCCTAAAGATGCCGTTAGGAAACAACTAGAACTCATCAATAAATTTGGTAAAGTTGCAGAATACAAAATTAATATACAGAAATCAGTTGCATTTCTATACAGTAACAACAACTATCAGAAAGAGAAATCGAGGAAACAGTCTCATTTACCATAACATCAAAAAGAAAATACCTAGGAATAAACCTACCTAAGGAGGCCAAGGACCCGTACTCTGAAAACTACAGCACTGATGAAAGAGACTAAGGATGACACAAAAAGATGGAAAGATATACCGTGTTCTTGGATTGGAAGAAGCCCTGTTGTTAAAATGACCACATTACCCAAGGCAACCTTCAGATTCAATGCAATCTTTACCAAAGTACCAAAGGCATTTTTCATAGAACTAGAACAAAGCAAAGGAAATAAAAGCAAAAATAAACAAATGGGACCTAATTAAACTTAAAAGCTTTTTTTACATAAACAAGGACCTACTGTATAGCACACAGAACTACATTCAATACCTTGTAATGGCCTACAATGAAAAAGAATATGAAAAGGAATATATATACGTATAACTGAATCACTATGCTGTACACCAGAAATTAACACAACACTGTAAGCCAACTATACTTCAATAAAAAATAAATTAATAAAAAATTAAATTTAAAAAGCTATTTCATAGCAAAGGAAACCACTGACAAAATGAAAATATAACCTATTGAATGGGAGAAAATATTTGCTAATGACATAACTGGTAAGGGATTAACATCCAAAATATACAAACAGCTCAAACAACTCAGTAAAAAAATACCTCAAAAAACCCAATTTTAAAAATGGGCAAGAGATCTGAAGAGACATTTTTCCAAAGAAGATTTTCAGACGGCCAACAGGAACATGAAAAGATGCTCAACACTGTTAATCATCAGAGACATGCAAATTACAATTACACTGAGATACCACCTCATACCTGTCAAAATGGCTATCATCTAAAAGACTATAGATAACAAATGTTGGTGAAGATGTGAAGAAATGGAAATCCTCCTGCACTGCTGGTGGGAATGTACGTTGGTGCAGCCATGTGAAAAGGAGTACGCAGGTTTCTCATAAAACTAAAAATAGAACTATCTGCCATATGACCCAGCAATTCCACTTCTGGGTATATATCCAAAGATAACCCCCCCCCCGCAAAAAAAACCCCAAAACACTAATTCTAAAAGATACATGTACCCCAATGCTCACAGCACACAATTGCCAAGATAAAGAAGCAATCTAAGTGTCTATCAACAGATGAATGGAGATATATATATATATATTAAATGGAATACTACTCCACCATAGAAAAGAATGAAATTTTGCCGTTTGCAACAACATGGTTGCACTTGGAAGGTATTATGCTAAGTGAAAGAAGCCAGACAGGGACAGACAAATACTGTATAATATCACTTTTATGTAGAATCTAAAAAATAAACCAAACTAGTGAATGTAACAAAAAGGAAACAGACTCGGAGATACAGAGAACTAGTGCTTACCAATGGGAAGAGGAGAAGGGGGAGGGGCAAGATAAGGGTGGAGAGTTAAGAGGTACAAACTACTATGTATGCAATAATTAAGCTACAAGGATATATTGTACAACACAAGGAATATAGCCAATATATTATAATACCTATAAATGGAGCATGACCTTTAACAGTTGTGAAGCACTGGGTTGTACACCTGTAACTTACACAATGCTTTACATCAACTGTATCTCCTTTTAAAAAGGGGATTGCACTTTGTATATTTTTAATTTCATTTTTAAAATTTATTTTTATTGTATTTTAAAACTGTGTTAAGTCTGATCTGCAATGGACTAGAAGTTTTAAGAACAAAACGGGCCCTTCACCACAGATAGCCGGAGAAGCATTGCTCTGCGTGGCAGCTCGCACTCACTGCTCATGAGAAGTCTCAAAGGTCACAGGGCTCCCAGGGCATGATGTGCCCATCTGCACAAATTCTAAAATCCTCTGCATCCCACGTATGGGATGTGGCTGTCCCGTCTCCCATGTAAGAGATGCAGCCTCAGGGAGATGGCAGGCAACCTCATGCCTTTTGTGCCAAAATTTGGTCAAGAGCCAGAACTCAGAATCTCCAAGATGAAAGAAGTAATCAAAAGGCAGGAAACACAGCGCGAAGGTAGATATGGCTCAGGTTCCAGAGTCCAAGTGGGAGGAAGCGCTAGGATTCGGGACCTGGGTGAGTGATTGCCACCTCTGGGGGAGGCCTGGGCCCTCTGGTAAAATACATGCAACGCGCTCAAAGGTAGAAGCCTCTTGTGTTATAACAAGAGGCCCTCAGTGGTGAGTGCCGCCTAGGGCAAGGAGGGTGGGCCACCGAGCTGCGCCTCGGTGAGCCGGCAGCATCCCCCGCCCGCATCTTCCCCAAAGGGAATCGTATCCACTGCGGGAGCTGAAAACAAATACAAACCTGCATCTAGTCCAGGAGCCCCAGGGACTTTCTGAACTGAGTCCTTGGGCCTCTTCCCAGCCCCTGTGCTCAGAGGGGCTATCAGAATTCACAGGGAGGGGTAGGGTGGTCCCCTCCAGGAGACTGTCCAAAGTGAAAAGCGAGTATGCACTGGGCCCACGCCCAGAGCCTTTGCAAATCTGTAAAAATGCAGCTCTGTCAATGATTAAAACTACTATATCCTTTAGGTACACCGCAAAAAATTGAAGTTCAGGATAACCCTTGATTGTACTGTTCTAAGTATGATGTGCAAATACTCAAACAGGCCATGTACGGAGAAACAGGAGACCGAGTTTCCATACTGCCCTACTCCTCCATCTACCCACCCCGCATGCGTGCACACACGCACGCGCACACACACACAAAAACACCTTTCTCATCATTTTCCCTGTCTGACTCATGGCTCGAGACAAGGGTGTGTTCCCGACTCTGGGGCTGCAGAGCTCACCCAGGGCCACACAGAAACCTGTAAGATTCAGAGGCTAGCCCAGGTCTTCCAACTTCAAGCCTCACAAACTTTCCATGTCTCTGATCTATTTTAAAAGTAAACAAATTCTGCACTTACTGACTTCAACCTAAGGCAGGAATGGTATTTAATTATTTACACCCAGCAAACGCATTCCACATCTTAGATCTTGTGAAAAACCCGACGAAATGTCAGCTTCAAATATATTTTTCTTTAAAATATTAGAACTTGGTATTGCAATTGAAGTATGTGCCTGTATAGATGGGCAAAATGGTTCATAACAATCATATATCCATGAACACAAACACAAAGGGTGGTAAAAGAAAAATGATGCATCCGACCAAGTTTCTCACTAAAAGCTAGGAATTTTCAAAGCAGTTTTGAGTCCAAGGATTGCTCAAGGAGGTACATGTCTGATAGACAAGGAGGAGGCTGATGCTACCTGAATGGGTACATTGGCCCCAAAAAGTCAAATCCTTCTAACTTTTCCAGGACCATGAATCTCTGAAGGACCTGTCGCTGGATGGGAGCTGTATTAGTGGCAGAGCTAAAATCATCTCTAATGCTTGGCTATCCTTGGTTTCCTCCCACTCTTTCCTCCCCCAAGGAAAATTCAGTCTTTGTTTTCTCAGTCTGGCACTTCCATCTATCTCTGCCATGGGGTTTTGTTTACCAAGACCATTTCTGACTTCAATGACCACCAGATTGATCTGTGATAGGAAAAACCTCAAAAGCCTGAAGATCTTGTGAGACTGACACTGGAAATGGAAAGAATCCTGAGTTGGGGGAAGAAGAGAAAGAAGTCAGTGAGGAACAGCAGGATAAAAGCAGAAGCAGGCTCCAAAGACAGAGACATGGGCAAAAACTGAGGGCACGCAAGATACCCCGGGAGGCAGCTCCTGGTGTGAGAGATACAGTTAGAGAAAGGTAAGTTAGTGAGTATGAAGTTGTGATCTGATGTGATCTAACACTTGGCAATCGGCTCTGATCATTGCCCGACACTTGGAAATAAGGTGAGGGGCAGGGAACGGTGGCATTTCGAATCAATAACACACCAAAGCACTGCTTAACAAGCCTCCTCGGGATTACTCAGTTCTCTGGAAGACTGTACCTGTGTTCAACACTGCTGTTTACTATTTGATCAGAGCTCAGTCAATTTACATGCTTGTTTGTAGATTTATGTTGAGTAGGAAAGATAACCCTGAACATTAAGGTTTTATGGATTTATTGCCCTTTAGGTCTTTATAATCAGTTTTGTAGCGAACCTGGCAAACTTAGGCTAACATTTTTTAAATTCCTGTAAGTGCCCAATTTCTCAACTGTTCTTGCAATCAGCTTGACCATCTCATCTGTCACCTTATTAATGAATTCAGTACAGTTGACACACGTTTATATCGGATCAGGATCATGAGTTTAACCTGTGAAAATGATCCTTTGACAAGAGTTAAGGGTACGAAGCTCTTTCTGCCATGACTATCATTTGCTTTTGCAATAAAGCCTCAAATTCCTTTTCCATTGTTTTCTCAGCTGCTAAACTATTTCTTTGAACAACAACAAAAAAGATCATCTTGGTTGCCTGTGAGTGTTAAGCCCCTTACATTTTTCTCCCTAAGTGGGAGCTGCACGGCAGGCTATCCAGAGGCCTGGGGTCAGTGTAACCCTCTGGGCAAGTCTCCTGGGGGTCTCCCTATTCCTGGATGTTCCCTTTGTTCTAAAGGCTTTCATAGGGTCCTCTTGCCTATGTGGTAAGAATATGCTAATTCTTCCTTAGTTTCCCCTCTTCTTCCACAAAGAGGGAAATAAACTCACCACTGCCAGGGAACCTGAGCTTCTTGAGATCAATCAGAAGAGGCAGAACTGTCTTCTGACTAGAGAAGAAATTCACCGGACAGGGTGAGGCCTAGCAGAGAAAATCGTGGTGAGCACACAGGAAAGTAAAGTATCCCACGTCTCTCAACCCTGCCAACATGCAAATCCCTCAGCAGCTTGCAGACTACTTCATATTCATATTTGGGAGGGGGGAGGAGTAAAACGAAAAAACATTTCCGTCACCATCACTGATAGAAATCGTATTTAGACGCCGAGACATCAGCGTAAACACATGTGGATCTGTCCTTGTTTTCCAGTCATCTGAAGTGTTTATATCTGTTGAATATGTATTATTAAATTAATGCTGATTGGAGTTGGGAGGCAATTTTCGATGGAAATGTATTTCATTGTGCTGTAGGTAAAGCTGAGTGTGGGAAGCAAATTACGTGGCAAATTGAACTTGCTGCACTCCGAATACCCGTTCCTGCTGAAGACCTGATTTCCTGATTATCTGCTCGGTTTCCTTCCCAGCACAGACAGCTTCTTCCAGAGCCACCTTCTAGGGAGAGAAATCAGCGTGCAGGATGGAAGGGACACGGGGGGCGTGACTCAGGTCCTGACGAAGAGCCAGGTTCTCCTGGGGCTCCTCTAATAAAGAAGTGATGGATTGAGAGAGAGGGGCCCAGCCGCTTGTGAGCTCCTTTCGAGTTTAAGTAAAGCCAGACTTGGTTTTTTATTAAATTAAGTCAAGGCAGTGAGAGGTGCATTCAGTGAAGAAGGAGTATGGATCCAAATCAGCTTGGTGGGGTGAAGAGAAAGGGCGAGTCAGAGCTGAAATAATCACCGTTCTTACACAGCTTAAACAGAATGAAACTGGTAGATTCTGCCCTACAGGACGTATTCCTACAAACTGCTGGAGCTTCTTGAGTGTGACTGCTCCAAACGTTCCCACTCTCTCATCTTCCTCTGTCTTCTCCCGTCACAGGAGGGCGTGGCTAACCAGCTACGTGTCCCAAAGGGCTGTTCTCTGGCTCTGCCCCCACTGACACCACTGGGGACCCCGGAAGCTGCGGAGGAGGGTGGCAGGGCGGACTGCGAAGAAACATGGAGTCAAGGAGGCACAGACACTCAGTCAAGATTCACAGCAGGAAAGCTCTCCACACTGAGGCCCTGCATCCCATAAATGCAGCCTCTGTCCCACGAGGACAAGAAGCCAGAGAGGGTCAACACAACACGACGGCTACTCCCCGCTATGGCTCTGTGCCTGCCTAGTGAAAATAATAATTGGATGTGTCTGTCTTCAGTGGAATTTGCCGTATTTTTTCTACCGTTGGCCATCATTTTGGTGGCTAGATGGGCTCAGCCCAAGAAAAAGACGGCCATTTCAAGAAAGTCCTATCCAATTATCTAGGTAATTGTAGCAAATTCAAATACAAACAACAGGATTTTCTATTTTTTCAGTAGATTTTCTGTTTTACTTGGATTTTTGGAGGGGGTTTTTAGGTTTTGCCTAATTTGGCTCTGCGGTCTGACCATATTTGAGAAGAAATTGGCTGAGTCCCATTTCTACAAAGACCAGCTTTGGCTCCATCAATGAACAGAAATAACCATGAGCCTAACGACAACAGCTAAGATTTTCTGAATGCCTACAATGTGCCAGGCACTCTTTCAAATATTCTACACAAACTACCCCTGTTCGAATCTCACAGCTCTGTGAGGTAGTGTGCATTTGCCTCTCCATTTTACAGATGAGGAAACTGAGGTGTGGAGAGGCAAGTTAACCCACCCAGGGTCACACAGCCAGCGTCTTAGTTAAGAGGCAAACTGCTATATCAGGCAATCCTAAAATCTCAGAGACTTAAACATATATTTCTTCCCCCAATAAAGTCCAATTCAAATACTTCAAGTCAAGTAGGCCCTGTCCCTTTTGGGTGGCTCATTTCCATGCAATGACTCAGGAATCCAGGTTCAGGGCACCTTAGGAAGCAAAAGGCTTGTACATA
Organism: Camelus bactrianus; assembly: GCF_048773025.1. Classification (NCBI taxonomy): domain Eukaryota; kingdom Metazoa; phylum Chordata; class Mammalia; order Artiodactyla; family Camelidae; genus Camelus; species Camelus bactrianus. The sequence continues at coordinate 7,602,564 of NC_133555.1, read as the reverse complement.
TGGCCTACTACAAGAACATCACAGAGGAGCAAAAGTGTGAAGAAAGCAAACCCTGTTCTTAGAAACTTCCTAGGTCAGGATGTGACATGCACCATCGCTTCCCACGCTTCATCTTCCAGCACAGATCACATGGTTCCACCCAGACGCAAAGGAAGTGAAAAATGTAGTGACTGGCTGGACAACCGCTTCCCGGCAACAGCTCTCCCATTGTGAGCAGAGGTCATCAGCTCTAGTGACCTCCAGCCTCTCTGCCACACACGGTCCACGCCTGAGCTGAGACTTCAAATTTAGCGCTTTAAACCCTCTGCTGCATCAGACTTTGAGTTAAGGACTAGCACTATATTTTTTTCAGATACAAAAGTATATTTCTAAAAGAAAATTTCTAAATAAAGTGTTGCATATGATAGGCGCCTGGTAAGTCATGTAAATAATTACATTCAGCCAGGGGAGACTAAAAGAACGACGCGCACACTAGTTAAGGGCAACTGCTGTCCAGGTGCAAGGCCAGGAAAAGAGTTGGGGGTTACGTAATCTGTCTAAGGATGAATGCAAATCTAGTACGGCTGACCTATTACTTTGGGTTTGTGTGTGTGTGAGAGAGAGAGAGAGAGAGAGAGAAGGGGGCGAGAAACCAGAAATACGAAAAGTGATGAGAAAGCTCCAGATTTTTAAATATTAGTTCTGGCAGGCATCCCACTTCCAGAAGAATTAGCATTTGAAAGAGAGATGATTTCGCAGCAATGAGCCTAAGGGATTGCACGGATGTCCAAAAGTACATGGTGATGGCGGGAGGGAGGGTGTTCCCAGCCCAGAGCAATGGACCGCTCTGCAGCGCCTACCAGTGTCGACCCACAGTCTCCTTTGGCTCTGTCTTGATGTCCAACCTAACTTCCTCCAGACACTCCTCTTAAAACCCTCCTTCTGCCCACTAATCCTGACCCTTCGCCAAATTTTGCTTCTCAACTTCTTCTCTTTCTTCTTCTCATCCCTCTCCTATGTTCACTGGAGATTTCTTCCACTCTTTCTGGTCTCAAATATCATTCTAATAATGACTTGCAAAAATCTGTCCAAATTCTCCCTCTCCTCTAAGCTACAGGATGACCTTTCCAGGAAACGTCACCTAGACCAAATTCTTCACCCTGCCCCGGATCAAATCTGGCTTCACGTCCTGATTTCCTTATTTGGATCACTTACACTGCTGCTTCTGCAACTATCGTGGAGGGTGGGCTTTTTAGGTTTTTAATTCCTTCCTCCATCTCAGACCGATACAGTGGGGAGCTAATTGTCCATGAATATTTTCACATTTCTGCTTGGTACGTGCTTTCTCAGAACTGGAAGACTTGGGTAAAGGATGATTTAATGGCAAATATACTTGGAAGCTGGAGTTGGTACATTGCTCCAGAGAGCTTTGGAGACTTCTCTGTCCTAGAGCCACTGGCTTACATTCCAGGCTAGGAAGCTACAGAGCTCATTTCTCTGCTGAGAATAATTTAGTTATATTCCAGAATAGAGGTTTTTCTCTCTCTAGAAGGGAAGATGGGCTGATATGCCAACCACTTTCTATAAACTCCAAGTCTCATGATTTCTGGGTTCCTCTCCTGTTCTTATTATGTCACCCCAAGAGGACTGGGGCTCGGGGAACTGATGCCAAGATACTCTGAGCAAGTAACAATTTATTCTCTGATCCAGAGACCCTGTGTTTTCTATAAGAGTATCTATGCATAGAAACATAACAGATGCATGTATGAAATGCAATAAAAATGAACTACATGCTAAGAGATATCTTGAAAGTTCTCATCACAAGAAAAAAAATGTAACTATGGGTGGTGATGGATGGATGTTAACTAGACTTATTGTGATGATCATTTTGCAATATATACAAATATAAAATCATTATGTTGTACACTTGAAACTAATATAATGTTATGTCAATTATATCTCAAAAAAAAAAAAAACAAAAACACACAAGAACACCTCAGACATACAGTGGTCCAGGATCAGGGCCCAGACTGCATAGGTATGAATCCTGGTTTGGCTATTTTCCATCTGTGTACCTATCCGCAACTTAACCTCTGTGCCTCTGTTTCTTCATCTATGACGTAGAGACCATGATGTAACCGTCTCACCAGTTTATTGTAAAGATTTAAGAAGTTGCCACAGGTTGAGAACTTAGAATACTGGCAACATGTACTAAGTTCTCAACAGAACCTAGCTCTTCTTATCATCAGACAGGCTGTGAGTCTGACCAAGGGTCATCCCAGCCCCCTTCGGCTGATCCAGGACAAAGTCAAGAAAGGTGAGACGCACAGCTGATCAGGGGAAAGGACTAGGATCCTCAGGCTGAATCCAGGCGGCCAGACGTAAACGTGGTGATGAGACGTGCCCTACAGCATCTTTACAAAAGCATCCTCCCTGGTCAGTTCTGAGCAGAGTAGACTGAGTCTTTTCTATGAGGCAAAAATGAGGCAACTTCAGCGTGTTCTTCCCATCTACCCAGCTCAGTGGTATGTCCATAATACCTCTTTGGATTATTTATCTTGAAAAAATATGGGACCATTTAGCACCTAAGAAGAAGGGCCTAAAGGCAAAAACTAAATGAGACCCAGCAGTAGTAGTATTACAGGTAACTATTTCTAGACTAAACAAACTGAGCCTAGTCAAGGGACAGGGCTTCAGACAGCCTCTAGATAGCCCCTTCCTAAAAAAAATAAATTGCATGACATGCAAAAGCATAAACATATAAGCCAAGTGTTTATCATTACATGAAGCCACTCTGCCATCTTGCCATAAACGTGTCCGATCCTTACCTTCAGTTTCTATGCTCAGCGCAGCACGGCCAGTACCAACAGACCCGTGGATTCTCCTTTACGTGGCACTGACATCCCACCAGCTGGTTCAGGTTCAACTTCAGCAGAAACCTATTTACAACTCCTTGTGGAGCTTATATGGGTAGAGCTTGGAATACTGCCCAGCACATAAGTAAGGGTTGGATGGATGTTAACTATTATTGCTACCCAGCTCCACCCTCTCCTTCACCCTTCCTTCATAATGAACTCTCAAGTCTCATTAAATTCATCATTTAATTTATTTTCTGCACTTGTCCCTCCCTCTCCGTTCCCACAGCCGTGACTTCAGTTCCGTTTAGACAGACCCTTATTACCACATAACTACAGAATTTCAACAGCATCCTAATCAGAAGCAAAGTCAGCTCCAGGATACAGAGCTTGGGTGACTGGCTGGTCAGTGATTTCACTGGTGAAAATAAAGAACAGACTTAGAGAGTCTACTGGGAATGAGAAAGGCTAGTTCGTTTGGTGGGGTGGGGGCACTGAGTTGAAGCAGTGCATAGCTGGAGGCCATGGGATGACTGACCCCCACACTCCCCAGGAGCATGTCCACAAAATCCAAGTTATTGTGCTCCATTTTCTGCAAACCCCAATTTCCATCACTCATAAGGGACATGCAGGAAAAGGGTGGGGGAACATTTCATGACCTTTTTCATGCGTCCTCAGGTAGCCTTTGGCCAGCAGCAGCATAGGAAGCTGAAGCAAGGAAAGAGAATGAGAAAACACATCCCATTAAGGATGAAGAGGAGATGGTTGACCCCTCCTTTGAAAGTACAACGATGTAGCTATGTACAATGATGTAGTGGGCAGTGTTGTAACAAATGCATGCCTCTGTCTGACTCACGTGGGGTAACTCCTTGAAACCACTTCCAATGGCTTTGCCAGAAATCAATCTAGAAAGGACGGTTGTAGAAGCTTCCAGTAACACAACTACTGTCATGGTGCTCAGAGGCCTAGAACTTAAGCTGCGTGACACTCCTGAACTACAGGTGGGGACTTAAATACCTGAGCCATGGAAGAGCGTGCTTAGGTGCCTGGATCTACTGAGAGTTTTTGCAACACACTCACAGGCACCAGGACACTTGGATGCAGATGTCTGTCACAGGCAACCAGAAATGCAGCTCAGTAAAGAGTTCAGCCTTGGAGAGAAGAAAGTGCACACAGAGAGAAAGGACATGGGGTGACAGTTAGGGCAGAAGTCTAAAAGGAGAAAACATCCTCAAGGGTAGATCCTAGTAGAATCCTTGTATTTAAGAGTGAAAAAGGAGCCAGAGGAGGAATATCTAGAGAGGAGGAAGGAAACCCAGAAAATTAAGCAAAAAATGACAGTAAAGTATCAGAGAAGCTATTGGTGGAAAAATATTTTAAGAAGGAAAGGATATCCACAATGCCACCTGTAAGAGGAAAACAGGGAAGAGCAGAAAGCTACTGAACTGAACCACTAGGAAGGTATCAGGGACATCTGAGAGAGGAGGGGAAATAAACAGGAACAGCCAAGGAGTAAGCGGGAGGCGAGAGGAGCCAGTTCAGACATGGGACAGGGCAACTTTAAGATTGTAGTGATCAGAGAACAAAGCAATTACTCATTATTTTACCTGATTTTCTTCCCACTGTTATCTCAGTTCTTCCTTTTACTGTTTTAAATGCAATGCCTTGCTGTCTGCTGTAGCAGTAAGTCAAAACTTCCAATATAGTATTTTTTTAAAAAGGCGATTATCCACATAAATCAAGCCCAAAGGTACCCAGTGGTTAGTTACTTGGACAACATAAAGGAAATCATTCAGTGACGTAAATCATCCAGAACGTCCCCTCAGCCTCCCCCTTTCTATCAGCGAAGCCTGGGGTTGAGAGCAGAGGGGAGGAGAGGATGAGAAGTGGCGTCAGTGTCCTATCCTGGTGTCACAACTGAGGCAACGGCTCTTATCAAGAGAAGGTAAAACCTCTGGAGATGATCCTATGAAAGCCTTCAGACACAAACAAGAGCTAAAATTTAAAGGTGGAGAGAGGATGAAGAGATAATCACCTGCACCAACCACTGAGCCCCTAATTATGCAGCAGGCGTGAGATAAGAGGCCACACATGACGGGGCCGATCTCCTCCAATGTTGGGTTCAATGCCAAGCCGGCACAGCCAGCCATCCAAGGCTCTTAGCCCATTACATCACCAGACAGTACCATCACCCAACATGGGATGGAACGTGGAACCAGACCAATTAATCAACCCTCCTCCATTTCTTTAAAAAAAAAATCTTTCTTCCTTAGGGTTTTTTTTTTTTTTTTTTTTTGGTAGGGGAGGGGGAAGTAATTAGGTTTACTTATTTATTTGTCTTAATGGGGGTACTGGGGATTGAAACCAGGACCTCGTGTATGCTAAGCATGTGCTCTACCTTCTCCCCTAAACTGCCTCCATTTCTTGAAGAACAAGAATTTTGACAGCTTAAGCAAAATGTTAGAGAAGAGTCCGAGATCCCATATATGAAAGGTATGATTTTCTTTCTCAAAGACGTTAAAAAATGGTGATGGTTTGACAAGCCTTATTCTTAGAAAGCAGCCTGAACTCCTTCACCTACACTTCCCTGCCTCCTGCTGGCCCTTCTGCCGGGACAGATGGTCACTACCCCCTACTCACCCCACCCCACACACAACTCCATTGCACATAGCCCCTTTCCGGTTGTGGCATCTCCAGGTAATGTCACCTCCTCAACAAGGCCTTCATCAACTACCATGTAAACACAAACTTCATTTCCTCTGGCGCCTGCTTATTCCCTTTGAAGCAACTGCATAAGGTATTTAATGTCTTCGGTCTCTTTCTTTACAGCCCCCCTCTGCCCATTCACATACATCCCACAAACTTACGGCAGGAACCATACGTCAGGAGTCCAAAAATGGGTCTTACGTGGCTAAAATCAAGGTACCAGCAGGGTTGCATTTCTTCTGGAGGCTCTAGAGGGAATCTGTTCCTTGCTTTTCCCAGCTTGTAGAGGCTGCCTTCATAGTAATTCTTCAATTCAGTTGACATGGCCAATCCAGAAATGATTCAACAAGTTGGTACCAGTTCAAGAAATATCAAATAATTATTTTCATTGCTTTTTTTTTTTTGCCCCCAGATGGATTTTTCTGTTTGCTTTCATATTATGTAAAAGTAATCAAAACCAAAATTTTCACCAGATCCTCTAAACATGATTGATTAAAAATGGGCATCAATTCTTCAGAAATCAAGCACTCCTTAACAATACCCAGCATAAATCCTCACTAAGTGTTAGATATTATGATAATCATTCTAATGATTCTTACCTTGAAAGCTTCCAAGGTATATACCTCATTAACAGACAATTTGCTAAATGAAATTAGCAAATTCGGACTTCTTTTAAGGTGAAATTATCTTGACAATTATTTTTTGAGGCCAAGATCCTCCTCAAAGCCTCATGCTAGCTTTCAACTTAGGATGTATTCTACACTCAGAAATCTCAACAAAACTCTCTCCTGCCTCTCCAGACCCTAGGCTCCAGAGTTGATGGAGTATTTCATTATGTTGTCTGCAGTTCTTGACAAGAGGTGGGGAAAAGAAAAGGAAGAAGATGCTTTAGGAAATAATTGAAATGAGAAATGTCACCTTGAGTTTAGTGTCACTGAGCTTATATTCAGCCCTCGGCTGGAAAGTGGTCGTGGAAGTAAATGGCCTTTATAAAAAAAAATACCGATCCTGTGCATGAACAAATCTATCTTTCATTAATATTTGATTTTTTTGTTCCCACATTGATTGCCGTGACATGGCTGTCACCCAGCTGAGTCCCACAACCTCTATTGCAGGCAATTTCCTTACAGAATTACTCCGCTGGAAGGGCTAGATGTTACGGAAGCCTTGTCAAACTGCACACGTGTCAGCAGCGTTTGGTAGCATCTCTTCAATAATTAATGTACTTGGCTGAACTGCTGGTACAATTTGAGAAGTCCCTGTTGGCTGTCCACGCTTCTTGAGGCCTGTATGTGCTACCATGACTGTACCAGGAACTGCACAAATACCAGGTTATGTGATCTAATATCATCAACTCGACGTGTGTCCATAAGAAAGTGAGTTCAAAATCACAGAAGACCAGAGCTGGGAGACACCGTTGCCCATTGATCATTTTATGAATTAGAAATTGTGCTTAACCACAATTTGTTAGCTGGGAAATTAAAACAACGCATTTATATACTCTTCTTCACTGTGTGAGGAGGAACCGGCAGAACTAAAAGGATAAAGACACACTAAGACAGCCCTGCTTTAAGTCTGCCCTGCCTCCCAGAAAGTCTGCGTACGACAGGAATAAGCAGGCTTGTCTTAAGTAGTCGTTCCAGGAAATTATTTCTGATTGTATAGTGTTTCCAGTCATGGCACTTTAAAAACAGGACTGTGAATTCTTGAGCACCCCTCTCGTTGAGAGGTGGATTCTAAGTCCTCTTTCCTTGAACTTGGGCAGACTTGTGACCACTTTAATAATGTACAGTAGGAGTGACACCATGTGACTCCCGATGCTAGTTCATGCAGTTTCTACTTGGTCACTGGAACTCTATCAGAGTCCTGGGCTACTACGGAGAAGTTCAACCACCCATAATCTACCATGCTGGGGGGACGCCCCAGCCACCTGAGGCGGCAAGATGGAGTCACTATGGTTAATAGTCCCAGCTGTGTCAGGTGTGTGACTGAGGGCATTTGCAGATGGTTCTCAACACAAGCCACTGAGCCTTCCCAGTGAGAGTCCAGACACTGCAAAACAGAGACCAACCATCATTTGTACTCTGTTCAAATTCTGGACCTGCACAAATTGTGAGCACAATTAAATGGCTGATCTGTGCCATTAAATATTAGTGATTTGTTACACAGCAGTAGATAATTAGATTACTATCTCATCCCAATGTAAAACTGCACGTGATAAATGAGATGGTTGCTGTTTTCTCTCTAGCCCAGAGTACCTTTTATTTCCCTGGGGGCACACTGAATACATCTACCATCTCAAGGAAAGATGGTGGGTGGGGTGGGGTAGGGAGAGGTGAGGAAGCACGGAGACTGCCTGCCTCACTCAGAAATAGAAGAATAAGTTACAGATGCTCAAAAGAATCACTGAAAGAGAATGGAAAATACCTCTGGGGAGGTATAGAAGGTGTCATTTTACAACTGTGCAAAATTAAGACAGCATCTCCAGGGACTCGTAGTACCTGCCAACAATCGCAGAAACTCTACCTGGGTTTATTTTGTTGAGATGAAATCTGTTTCTTGCACACTTTTAATCAGAAATTCAAAAGTCCCTTTCACCTTAGTACTTATATAGGCTAGGTGTACACGAATCACTATGCAGTGCTAAATTGCCTCATAAAACAGTACGTGTTAAGTCACAAAGCCACGGTGGCAGTTCAGGAAGACTTGCTGCCCACCTGCCATGCTTTCTATGTGAAGTACGGGAATCATCAAGGACCACAAAGTCTTCAGGGGCATCTCACTGCCTCATTACTGCAGTTTAATCCTTACATCTTTTCCTTATTGAAGTTTCCTGATCTTCCTCTAACTTACCTCTCCATTCATAGTTCTTTCTTCTATTTTAATTGATTTTTTTTAAATTGCCTTATTATGTATCAGGCACCATTCTCAAAACTATACTGGTTTGTAATAACAGAGAGGTTCCCTGCCCTGATCAAACCAACATTCTAGTAGGGGTGAAGTCAGAATCCTCAGAAAATAAAACATTTGACAATCTTTGTCAGTGCCATGGAGGAAATGAGGTGATGGGATGCAGCAATGGGCTAGGGTAATTATGGAAAGTAATAAATAGATTTTTCCAAATTTTTATGAAGAAACATTTCAAGGACACAGCAGAGTCCAGAGAATATTTGCCGTATATATTTCTAGTCTGTTTTTGATTCACTATTTTAAAGTAATTTACAGACATATTTTTTCTCTTAAATACTTCAATAGTCTTGGAGAAACAAAGGCATTTTCTTACATAAACACAATACCATGAACACACTAAACACAAGAGATATCTTCTTAATGTCAAAATCCCATATCATACTCATCCAGTTGTCCCCCAAAGCCTTTTATACTTGATTTGTTCACTTTAATGAAAAAAAAATGAAAACAAATATATGTATGTATATGCATGACTGGGACATTATAACTGTCGGTATTTCAATAAAAAAAATAAATGACTGGTTTGTTAAAAACAAGGTTTAAATAAGGTCCCATCAACACAATAGGGTGTATCTTTTTTTAAGTCTGTAAGAATCCTGCCTCTTCCTTACCCCGCCTTACCCCCCCACCCCCCGCCGCCCCGCATGATGTTGATTAGTTAAAGATACTGGGCTGGCTCTGGACTTACCTAAACGATTTTTCATCCTAGCATTTAACCTCTTCTTTCCCCCGTACTGTAGATAAAACAGAAGTTGGCTGTAAAGCCTTGCTTAGATTGCAGTTAGACATTTTTGGAAAGACTATTTCATTGCCAATGCTGCGCATTACATATCACATCATGTCAAAAAGAACAGTAACATCTGGGTGTTTCCCCTTAAACCTTCCAGGTTTAAGTGACAGCTTGACCCTGCCTTAGTAGAACATTTCCAGATGTGCAACTGCAGGGAGGACAGCTCTCAGAGACAGTGCGGCACAGCACACACACCCAGTTCCTGATCCGACGCTCGCTGATGAAATCGTTTCACGGGTGATCCTTGACTAACTCCACTGCTCCGTTAGGAAATTCAAAGGGGTTGTTTTTCTAATTCCTTTATTTCTTTTGTGTTTATTATCCAAGAAGTATTTTGTTAAAGAAAAAGATGGAGCTATGTGATCACCCTGACATATAGCTTTCAGCAAAAGGCAAACTAAATACCTCTATTTAAATCTCAAAAGCATTTTTTTTATTGTTGTCATTATTGGCTGTATTTTGGATTTCTTTTTGTTGAGATAGATTACGGACTAATGTAATTTTATATATTAATAATGCTATAATAAATTAAAGTTATTCTTGCTGTTATTTGACTTACAATAAATGTGGACATTAATAGCCCCTCAAAATGGCTCTGTGCCTTTTTTTAATGACTACATTAGATTTTAAATATTCTTTGCTTTCTAGTACATTTAAGACACCCCAGGAACACCCAGGGCATTCTTTGCACCAGACCTAAAATCAGCCATTTCTCCAAATACGCCTAAATTATTTTAATGAGAAATGGTAATTAGAGAATAAAATGAAAATGCCAGGGTGCTCACTGGTCCTGGAAAGTTATTGCTTCTAGGCTTTTCCAATGCAGAGATAGCAAAATGATCTTTAAAAGTTGTAAGTTCAGAATGAGACCTCCAAGTCGAATTAAGCCCTAAAGGATTTACTTAACACCTTTTATTTTACAGTTATACTTCTTTATCCTGCATTGGAAATCATGGTTTCTAATAGCACAACTTCATATACTTTACATTATAATTTAAATATAAAGTTTTCAAGAGAGCAAAACCATCATTATTCCTAAAAGTAAAACTCTCCTCTGCTGTTTAAAATTATCATATGGTTATTTTATCTTTAGCATATATCTCACAAAAGCACTAACTCAAAAAGACATACGAACCCCTGTGTTCACGGTGTTATTATTTACAATAGCCAAGACATGGAAGCAAACTACTTCCATCGAAGGATGAATGGGGAAGGAAGACGTGGTGTGTGTTAGCACTGGGTATTACTGTCATAAAAAAGAAGGAGATCTTGCCATTTGGGAAAACACGGATGGACTTCGAGGAGATTAAGCTTGGTGAAGGAAGTCAGAGAAAGACGAACACGGTATGATCTCACTTGTATGTGAAAAAAACAACCACCGCAAAGAAGCCAAGCTCAAGCTCACAGATACAAAGAATAGACCGGTGCCTGCCAGAGGTAGGGTGCGGGGGCAACATGGGTGAGGGAGGTCAAAAGGCAAAAATTTCAGTTATAAAATAAGTAAGTCATGAGTATTCATGTATATAACTAGACTTATTCATATTTTATTGTGTATTTTAAAGCTGCTAAGAGAGGAGTCTTAAAAGCTCTCATCGCAAGGAAAAAATTTTAACTGTGTGGCGATGGATATGAACTAGATTTACTGCGAGGGTTATTTCACAGTATGTGCAAATACTGAATCATGTTGTACACTTGAAACTAACGTAATGCTATATATCACTTATAACTCAAATAAAATTGATAGCTAAGCAAATAAATAAATAATAAAGAAAAAAGAAGAAGAAAAGAGAAAGAGAGAGAAAGTGAGTGAACAGAAAGCCCAGAGTGTGACCCGAGTATTATACTGAGGAAAGGAGAGAACCACTGGTTTCAGGTTACAGGAGTCCGCAGAAATCTCATCAGGCAGGGCGGTGTGCACGAGAATGCGAAACTGAGCTGTTACTCTCACTGCAGAAGGAGGGAACTGGAGAGTTTTAAGCACAGGTGTTCCAGGATAATGTTTTCTTTCTTAAACCATCATCCTGATAAAGGGAGTGTGGAGACTGGATCACTAAGGGCACAGTGAAGAAGTGTGGAGAAAAAAGACCAGGTCCGAATAAACGTCTAGGTTGCAGATAATGATCATTTTCTCCAGCTGAGTGACTAGAGACTAGACAGAAAGGCGTGTAAGTCTTCAGATTACTTTTCTGCATCAGGATGGGAATTGCTAATGACTTACATGTGAATGGTGAAGGGAAGGAAGGAGTAAGGCTGATTCTCAGGTATTTGGCTTGAGAAACCAGAGTCTCTGAAATATCCTACAGGAGAAACAGGTTTGGGGGACCAAGAATTCTATTTTGGCCATGTTAGGTCTGAGAGATCTGTTAAACCTTCAAGGACACACATATCAAATAGGAGGTTGGATATACTGGCCAAGAGCTCAGGAACTAAAAAGTGCAGAAAGCAACTTGGAAGGCCGCGGGGGAAAGCACTAGATCAAACCTTCAAGGGAAGCTACGTGTTCGGAGGGTTAAAGGGACAAGCCCAAAGCACTTAGTACATACCAACATTCAAGCTTGGCAGAGGAAAGGACGCAACAAAAATACTAAAAAAGTGACTTCAGTGAGGTGGGAGAGAACTAGAAAAGTGCTGTGTTGTGGAAGTCAAGAGTAGAATGTGTGTCAGTAAGGAAATAAGTTAATTGTGTCTAACTCAGATCTGCAAAGTGAGCAGAGCAGTTTCAAAGAGAAGTACCGACAGAGGAGAAGGTGGTCAACAGGAAGACAGGAGCAAAGGGTCATGTGGTCATTTCTCAGCCCTGTGATGGTGAGTTACATTTATTACGATTGAGATCCGTGCCATTCCCAGTGCCTCCTCCAAATTCTCCTTACTTGACGTATTCCAAGCAGATTTCTCTCTCTTATACTTATGAATGCTACGACAGCACTTCAGGAAAAGGAACCAGATCATCTGAAGCACTAAATCATATGTCAACAGAAAAAGAAGGCTTTGTTGATAATCATAATTTATGACTAGACTCGCAGTGATTTTCATAAAGGTAAAAGGTAAGGAAGTGAAGACATAGGATACCCTTTACTATACATTAAGTCATTTAACTTGATAGCAACCATGCAAAATTAGATTTTGTTATTTCCACTTGCACATAAGAAAGCAATGGCTCAACAGGATTAACCAAGTCTCTATTGCTTGGATCTAAAACAAATTTGTGGCAGAGCCAAGTTTCAAACTGAAGTTTACTTCAAAGTCCGCCCTTTACCACCATGATTGCCCTTCAAAATAGTAAGTGAAACCACTGTTTCAAAGTACATGAAATATTTTTTTCCCCTTATCATATCCCATTTCACTGGGCAATGTTCCATCAGGAGACCTTATCTATAGCACTGATCCCCGCACCCCCCATGACAGACAACTGGCAAGCTTGTCACCTTCGTTAGGAAAGGTCAATGACATGGCAAGGAGAACTAGCAGTATTCTTTCTGAACATCATGCAGAGTAACATGCACACAACATCACAAAAAACACAAATCCCCAGGGTAAAGGTAGTTGAGCAACAGTATAAAATCATGAAAGCAGTGCACAGAATTTAGGACAAAAAACTTGCTATACAGAAAGTGAAAACAAATCATAGAGGAGATTCTGGAAATCATAACGTTGGCTGGTGTAAAATTTAGTTATTTGTATTTGTTGCATAGAAATTATTATACAAAGTAAAAAAAATGTTGGTCTTATTTAAATAATATTGAAATAGAGCTGAAGAAAGGAATCTCAGAGGCTGAAAGTTCCAAAAGTCTTATTTAACAGATGTGGGCGCTGAGACCCAAAGAGGTCAAGTTACTTGCCTGAGGGCGAATGGCCACTTAGTCAAGGGACAAAAGTAGAAATTAGGTGTCTTTTGCTCTATGACTGAGCTCTTTCCAAGACATCATGGTACATCAGCTGAAACCTAGGTGTATGCAGAAGTGATGATGTTTGACCGTAGCTCAGAGATGATAATGCAGATTTAAGTAGAGTATTAACTGAGCTTCCTTGATTCTGAATACTTCAATAGTTCCAACTTTAGAAAGGAAAAAAAAATCATTTCCATCAGTGTCTTTTTTTTTTTTTTAAACCAAACCAAACAACAGACCCTTTATGGTCAGGAAAAATCTTTGAAGAGTTTTGCTGTTTTAAATGGATGCGATGAGAAATGGAGGCTTCAAGAGAAATTACTGTATCCCTATCAGTATGGAGAGGCTGAAATGTAAAAGGATCTACATTCTCAAAGAGAGGACATCAAAAGAGGTCAAAGACAAAGTGTTTTTGGCTAGACTTTCCTCTGTTTCTTTAAAAGAACATTTGGCTTTTGAACTGTGCAGTTTCAAACTCACAGGTTTTGGAGTTGTCTAAAATCTTTGAAGCTGTAAGAGAGGTTTCTCGGTGCTAAGGACAGGATGCTGTGAGCAAGCCTGCAAGGAAGCAAAGCCAAAGGCTTTCAACTCATCCAGAACAATGGCTCTCATCCTACTCACCTGTGCTTGAAACACTTCCTTGGAAGTCAAGCCAAAAGCAGAGTATCTGAGGAACCCCTGAATTTCATCATAAATGATGAGAAAAGGTCTGCATAGCAACGAGATAACTGTTGCTTTAAGCATGGGCACCTAAATTCTATGTTCATATCTGCAACTACTCGGTATGTGATCTTGACCAAGACACTTTTTCTCTCCAAGTCTCAAGTCCCTGTCTCCAATATAAGGAGATTTTATCAGGTAAGTTACACCTTTTGGGCCAACTCTCAGTGGCAGATAAGTTGTCCCAAACAATATCAAGTCCCAACTACCAGAAATGTACTTTATCTATAAAGACAAAAACAAATAGGTTAAAAGTAAATAGATGGAAAAAGATATAGTATGCAAACACTAATGATGAGAAAATAGGATTACCTACATGAGAGGTAGATATATTAGACTTTGGGTTAAGGTATGTTTCTGTATAAAAAGTAACATATTTCATAATGATAAGAAGGATCAGTTTGTTAAAAGGATATAAAAAAAAAGATGTATGCACCGAATCACAGAATTTCAAAATAGATCAAAAACTGACAGAACAAAAAGGAGAAATAGATACATTTCTCTCTCAATGATTGATGGATACAGCAGACAGAAAAAGAAAACACTGTTGAACAACATAATAACCAGTTTAACCTAATTGACATGTATAGGACATCACACATTTGGAAGAATACACATTAATTTTTCAACTGCACATGGAGCATTCACCAAAATAGACAGACAGATCATGGCTGAGAATTTTTCACAATTAAGGGGAAAACATGGCCTTGTAGATTCAGGAAGGACAAAGAGTGCTGAGAAAAATCAATGACAAATCTACAGCCAGACATTTTGTAGTAAATCTACAGAATACTGAAGAAAACAAAGGTATTATAAATAGCTGGAAAGAAAAAGAGAAACAGATTACCCAAAAAAGCAGTAATAATTAGAAGGAAGGAAGACTTTTTACACCAAGAATGGTAGCCAGAATACGCTAGAATCATGTGTTCAAAGGTATGAGAGAAAATAACTCTCAATCACCATTATGCCCCCAGCAAAAATATCTCTCAAAAAAAAAAAAAAGAGAATGCTATTTTCAGATGAACCAAAACACAGAGTTCACCACAACACACCTTCCTTAAAGCAATTTCTAAAATACATACATTTGGAAAAGCAAGTATTATACCAGAAAGGTCTGAAATGCAGACAATGAAAGGTGAGCAAGGCAGATGGATGAACGTGTGGGTAAAGCCAAACAAGCTCTGACTGTGTAAATTAACAGTGGCTTGGAGTCAAAAAGATACGGGAAATGCAAACACTGAACAACAGAAGTTCATAAGCCACGCGGAGGTGATTGGAATTTAACTCTCCTAAGGTCTCTGCATTGTCCAACAGGGTAGTAAAGACTGTAATTAATTTTAGATTTAAGAAAATTAAGAATACATAGGAAAATGTCAATTTTAAGAACACAAAGAGTTGAGTCCCGGGATCTCACTGATGAGGTTGAAGGCAGAAGAGGGTGGAGGAAATGGGAATTAGAGAGTTTGATTTTTGTGAAAAGATCTGAATCATCCTTTGGGATGGGCAAGTTAACTAGACATTTGAGGTAGGATGACGGTAGCCAGGTGGGCCTGTGGGGTGAGACAGAGATGAGGCTGGGGAGGGTACGATGGGACAATCAGAATCAACGGAATGAAGGGCATGGATATTAACTGACAAGGTGACCCTCCTCCAGATGCTGATACTGTGGATTCCAGAAGATGACATGGAGAGCCTCGGTGGCACTCGATTCTGTCGGGGGCCCTTGGGTTCTATGGAGAATGAAGGACCAGCCAAGAAGCATGACCTCATTCACCCCTTCTCCCTCTGGGATGGCGTCTTTGCTCTATTCCAGTTCCTAAACGCCATAAACATCATCTCACAGAGCCAGCCAAAGCAAACCAAGGTTTATTTAGGGCACTAATAACAGAGCAGGGACGACTGGCTCTTCCACACCAAATCCCATGTTAACACACATTCACCCTGAATCTAGCACATACTCACCCCAAGTACGGTTAGAGCACAAATCTGAAGCAGTAGTTATTATTTATAATACACAGAAGATTCAGCCACCAAGGTCTTTTTAAAAAGTTGATTAAACATTCTTCACTTAGTATCAGTTTTAAGAAGTTATAAGCAATAAAAATAGCCAACACAGTCATCAAACCTCTACCCTCCAAAGCACTTTAAAGCACAGTAGTTCTAAGCTGCCTTAGGTAATAAAGCTACAAATACAGAAAAAATATGTAAATAACAGGAATTCCATTTTGTTTTGGATATCTGTAAATATTCAGACTCAAGCAAGAAAGCTATGGAGAGAAAAATTCATAATCAGGCAGTCTCAAAAGCTACATTGACTGACAAGCTGAATATTTTAATAGCGAATGAGATACTAGCCTGCTAAACCATTTGCCATTTGCACTCAGTGCCCATCAGATACCGGTGGCATCGTCTGTTGCAAAAACTTCATCAGTGCAGCCAAAGGCCAGAATACTCTTGACTACTGCTGCCTTTTTACAAGAGACCTGATGTAGAAAAGCACAGGTCAGTTCTCATAATGCAATATAAACCCCGGGCAGCACGTGCATCCGCCTACCGCAGGCGCCACGCGAGAGACTAAGGAGGCTCTCTGCAGAGTCCTCCCAGGGCACTTACGGCGTTTCATTGCTCCTTAATCAGCTCTGCCTTATTTTCCTAATCTCAGCATCCACACTCTTCACGAAGTAGCGATTTCCTAAGAACCCCTTATACCAGGTGTTGGCAATCCATGGTACATGGGCCCTTTCTGAGCCACCACGAGTTTTTAGACGTAAGTTTTCATTGGAGCCCAGCCGTGATCGTCACTGTCCCCATCATATTGTCTATGGCTCCGTCCGACTTCCTTTCTACAAAGTGAGTAAAGTAGCTGTGACAGAGACCACATGACCCCATCTGCGTAAAATATTTACCACCTGGATGTCCACGGAACTAAGTTTTTCCACCCCTGCCTTACACTCACCGGCTATGAAAATGAGGTAGGAGAGAACTTAACAGCAAAGGGCTAGCCGTGTTCCTCAGCAGTTTTGCATTTTCCTACCAGCCACCCTCACAATGAGCAAAGAGGTTGGACGTGTTATTTGTTAACGCAATGCTGGATGCGAAAT
Source organism: Camelus bactrianus (assembly GCF_048773025.1). NCBI lineage: Eukaryota > Metazoa > Chordata > Mammalia > Artiodactyla > Camelidae > Camelus > Camelus bactrianus. The sequence continues at coordinate 7,585,556 of NC_133555.1, read as the reverse complement.
GCAATGAGGTAGAATTTAACGCAGCAAATGAGTCACAAGTCATCCAGAGCCCAAGAAAAATGTTATTAAACCATCACAGCACTTTTTAAGTTCAGGAGCTAGCTCAGAATCCTTTCCACACAGTTCTCTGGACAAACCAATAATGGATTGGGATTGGCAGAAAAGATGAAGTATTTTTGCTATCTCTGGTCTAATTAATTCTCATGTTGGTATTTTAAACCATTATCCTTGATCTGCCTGCACAAGTCTGAATTCCACTCTCTTCCATCTACTGGATCTTTAAATTACACTTAGTAAGTCTCTCTTTCCTGAATAACAGTCTTACCAACAATAGAAAAATGTAAGTGTATCTGTGTGTAAAAGCTGAATAAAAAGATGATAGAGTGACTAAAAAGGTTGATAAAGAAGTGCAGGGGATTGTTCTGAAAGCTATGTTTTCAGAACATGATTTCCAGTTATGTTTGCAGATTGCTCATTCGTCTTTGGTCAACAAGAACCCAAGGCAGGGGGTACCAGTGCGGCAACCACTAGAAACTCTAGAAATGTGTGATGCCTCAGTGAAATTCTCCAGCCAGTTCTGAGTCCGCATGGCTGTCTCTTGTGGAGCTTACCTGTCTGAAAATGAAAGCAGCCTCTCGTCTTCCAGAAGCCGGACACAGTGTGGCGACGCCACTGCAGTTCTTTCTGGGGAGCAAGCTGCCCAGAGCAAGCCCAGTGGGCTGGCTGCAGGGTGGGGGGTCGAGGGCAGCCCAGGGGGGCTTCCTGATGACGCCTCTGCAACTCCTTATCCATCCTCTCACTCACTGTCGGTTTCTTCTCCTCCGTCTCTTCCCCATTAGTCTATACCTACGCCCAAGATTCCTCTTTACTGCTTTTGATTCTGAACCAGTTGCTTTCCCTCCCTGAGCCACAGGTCAGGAGGTTGTGAAGGTCAAGACAAGAAAAGCCAGATCTTTAACACCTGAATCTCTAGAAGGAGGAGCCTGGGAGTCTGCGGACTTTAACCACCAAGTGATTCTAATGAGGGGGCATTTGGCAAACAAGCTTTAGTCGAATCACCTGGGTGTTTGTTAAACCGTCTGTTCCCCAGCTCCCTGCTCAAGCCCACTGACACAGGCTCTCTTCATGTCTGCATATTTGGACACAAGTTATCTGTGCGAGGTCCTTTCAAGAAGCCTTGGTCTTGACACCCACAGTGTAGTCCTTGCTCACCAGGACCAACATCACCTGGAAACTTCCTAAAACTGCAGACGTCCTAGGCCCCACCCCCTCTGGATTGATGCTCCTGTTAGTAAGGTGCCCACGTGATCCTCGTCTGCACTGCAGTTTGCAAAGTGCTGATTTAAGTCCAACACTGAACCACAGAACCAAGCTTCTGAAAACTGCTCTGCACTAAAATGTCCAAAACTTGATTTAAAATGTCACCTGACGCAGTGACTCTCTAACTCCAGATGAAAAGAATAATAGTAATGCACAGGAAACTTTAACAAGAGTTGCCTGTCTTTGAAGCTAACACCGGCTTGGCCTGGTGGACTGAGACAGCTCTCACCTCCCACTTTGCCCAAGAGCTCTGAGTACCAGCTGGTCTGGGATGTCATCAGCCATTTGGGTCTTGGCAGTAACAGAGGAATAGGGGAACTGACTTCTCATCGTGGGCCTCGGTCTTCCTGCTTGTAAGAGGAGGATAACAAGGCTCACTACGCAGGTCTGCAGAGAGGGTTAAGACGATGCTCATAAAATGCAAGTAAGTGGGTGGCATCAGGTGGCTTTCTGTTGGTGAAAAGGAGTCAGCAAGCTCTGGGGGGTGGGCAGTAGTCACAGCTCCTGAAATTGTACTTAAGCCTTCACCGGCATGCTTGCCCTGAATCACTGTTGCTCAAGAAGGAAAAAAAGAAAAATACTCGTATCATATTCACATCACACCTGGGAATAGGCATGGGAGAATAAAAGACAGGCGTGATCATGGAAAACATCTTCCCCCGAGAAGCCAGTTTTTCTTTGCAGCTCGTTTTCCTCTCCCTTTGGTGTCCTCATGCCAAACTCTGAAATTCCCTCACATTTACTAAAGCCTGGAATAATAAGGCTCTAACCTAAATCTTAATGGTTGAAGATTTTATTATAAACATTATAAACATCTCTTGAACTATAAATAGCAGGACTGTTTTTGATCTTCCCTTCAGCTTCCTTGCTTTAAATAAAACATGAACACTGAACTGGAGATACAGCAACGTCTTTCCTTCCGATATTCATTCAAGCATCTATTCCTTGAGCAGGTACTATGTCCCAGGCACTATGCCAA